>NC_073313.1:50112260-50437260 GCF_027595985.1 Sorex araneus | reverse complement strand
CTGGCTCTGGACTCAGGGATCATTACTGGGGGGGGGGGGGGTTTGAGTACCATATGAGCTGCCAGGTATGGAACCTGGGTAGGCTGCGTGCAAGGCAAATGCTCTACCCACTGTACCATCATTCCAGCTCCCATGTCACCTTTTAAGGTTGAAGAATGCTCCATTCTACAAGCACTGTGTATCACTTCATGGCATTTTGATCTACAATATACTGAACAGACAATGGCGAACCGAAAAGGTTATAATATAATAGACTTTATCATTTAGGTTCATATATTTATATCCTATGATGTTCCCACAATAATGCCTTTATGAGAATGTATCTCTGTCATTATGTGGTAAACATTTAGGTTGTTTCCACACTTTGGTAGTTGTAGAGAATTATACAGTGAACATACAAATATAAATATCTTTTCAAAAGAGCAATTTCATTTCCTTCAGATATATGCCAGGAGTGGAAAAGATAAATCATGTGATATTCTTAATCTTAATATTTTTGAGGTACCTCCATAGTTTTTCCCATACCATTCACCAACGTATGCCTTGCCAAGAAGGGCTTCCTTTTCTATGTCTTTGCTTTAATTATTATTACTCATCTTTTTTATTATAATCATTATAAAGAATGTTATTTGATTCTATTTGCACGATTATTAGCAAAACTGAGCACCTTTCATGTTCCTGTTTGGAATTTGCATGTTTTCTTTGGGAAAATTATCTATTTAGTTCCTCTGCCTATTTTTTAATTGAAATTGAATTTTTTATGTTTTATTTTTATTTAAATGTCAGACTTGCTTTATTTGTATTTAAACAGTCTATTTTTTCTTTTTTTTTACTTAATATAGCCAAATTTTTAAAAGCAATCTTTTGTAGATTACTATCTTGATATTACTATTCTCAAGCAATGTTCAGGGCATCCAGAAGTCACTCCTGGAAATTCTTTTTTTTTAATTTTTAATTAGTGAATCACCCTGAGGTACAGTAACAGACAAACTTTCATGCTTGTGTTTCAGTCATACAATGATCTAGTACCCATACTTCCGCCAGTGCCCATTTTCCACCACCAATGAACCCAGCATCCCTCCCACCACCATCACCCCATCTCCCCCACCCCACCCTGCCTCTGTGGAAGGGCATTCACTTTTGTTCTCTATCTCCTTTGGGGTGTTGTGGTTTGCAATAGAGGCATTGAGTAGCCATTGTGTTCGATCTATAGTCTACATTCAGCGTGCATCTCACAACTTGAGCAGGTCCTCCAAACACCCTTTACTTGGTGTTCCCTTCTCTATCTGAGCTGTCTTTTACCCCACCATGTGAGGTCAGCTTCCAAGCCATGGGGTAAAACTCTGGTCCTTATCTCTATTATTCTTGGGTGTTAGTCAACCTATTCTGTTACTTTATATTCCACAGATGAGTGCAATCTTTCTATGTCTATCACTCTCTTTCTGACTCATTTCACTTAACATGATACTTTCCATATTGATCCATTTATATGCAAATTTCATGACTTCATCTTTTCTAACAGCTGCATAGTATTCCATTGTGTAGATGTACCAAAGTTTCTTTAACCAGTCATCTGTTCTTGGGAACTGGGGATTTTTCCAGGTTTTAATTTTCCAGATTAAACAGTGCAGCAATGAACATACAAGTGCAGATGTCATTTCTACTATACTTTTTTTTTCTTTTTGGGTCACACCTGACAATGCACAGGGGTTACTTCTGGCTAATGCACTCAGGAATTACTCCTGGCGGTGCTTGGGGGACCATATGGGAAGCTGGGAATCGAACTCGGGTCGGCCGCGTGCAAGGCAAATGCCCTACCTGCTGTGCTGTCGTTCCAGCTCCATCCACTATACTTTTTTGCCTCTCCAGGATATATTCACAGAAGTGGTATCGCTCGGTCAAATGGGAGCTCAATTTCTAAATTTTTGAGAATCGTCTATACTGTTTTCCAAAAGACCTGAACCAGTCGACATTCCCACCAGCAGGGAAGGAGAGTCCCCTTTCTCCCCACATCTGTGCCAACACCGGTTGTTGCATTTGTTCTTTTGGATGTGGGACAATCTCTGCGGTGTGAGATGATATCTCATTGTTGTTTTGATGTGCATATCTCTGATGATTAGTGATGTAGAGCATTTTTCCATGTGTCTTTCTGCCATTCAGATATCTTCTTTGAGAAAGTTTCTGTTCATTTCATCGCCCCATTTTCTGATGGGGTTGGATGTTTTCTTCTTGTAGAATTCAACCAGTGCCGTGTATATCCTTGATATCAACTCTTTATCAGATGGAATATCCTTTCCCATTCTGTAGACTGTCTTTGTATTTCAGTCCTTGTTTCTTTTGAGGTGCAGAAGCTTCTTAGTTTAAGATAGTTCCATTTGTTTATCTCTGTTTCCACTTGTTTGGCCAGTGGTGTGTCATCTTTTAAGATACCTTTAGCTTCAATGTTGTGGAGAGTTTTGCCAACTTTGTCTTCAATGTACCTAATGGATTCTGGTCTGATGTTGAGGTCTTTAATTCATTTTTTTAAAGTTTTTATTTTATTGAATCACCGTGAAAAAAATACAAAGCTTTCAGGTTTAAGTCTCAGTCATATAATGATTAAACCCCCATCCCTTCACCAGTGCACATGTTCCACCACCAAGAACCCCAATATACCACCCTTCCACCCACCCCCACCTAAGTAGCTAATGATTTTCACTTTATTTTCTCTATACTTTGAATACATTCAATATTTCAATAGAGAACTCACTATTATTGTTTGGAATTTTCCCCCCAAAATCAGGCCTGCTGAAAAGGCATCATTTAATAATTTCTTTTCATTGCTGAGAATGAAGACTCTATGAGCTCAGGGCCGCACGGTTTTGGATTTATGATATTTTAGCTCAGTTCACAGTCTAAATGCATTTCTGTAAGAAGCCACTCTGGGTGCCAAAATGGGTTAGAAGGAGGTCTTTAATTCATTTTGATCTGACATTGGTACATGGTGTTAGATAGAGATCTGAGCCCATGTTTTGGCATGTAGTTGTCCAGTTTTGCCAGCCCCATTTGTTAAAGAGGCTTTCCTTGCTTCACATCATGTTTCTTGCTCCCTTATCAAAGACTAGATGATCATATGTTTGAGGGTGTGTGTCAGGATATTCTACTCTGTTCCATTGGTCTGCGGCTCTGCCTTTGTAGTCCTGGAAATTCTTTTTTTCTGTTTGGGTCACACGTGGAGATGCTCAGGGGTTACTCCTGGCTCTGCACTCAAGAATTACCCCTGGCGGTGCTCGGGGGACCATATGGGATGCTGGGATTTGAACTCGGGTCGGCCGCATGCAAGGCAAATGCCCTACCTTTCACTCCAGCCCAATCCTGAAAATTCTTAACTAACCATGTTTGGGGTTGAATGAAAGGTGGTTGTGGGTCAGACTACAGGTAACTTAGGGCCACATTCATATGTGCTTGGAGACTTCCAGAAATACACCCTATAATGCTATGAGGGAGATGCAGTGTGGGGGTATTGAACTGGGTTGAACGTATGCAATGCGCACAATGTACCTGGGGACCAGGGACCTGGGTTTGATCCTCAGCATCCCATATGGTCCTCCAAGCACTGCCAGCAGTGATTCCTGAGTGTAGAGCCATAAGTAACCCCTGAGCATTGCCATATGTGGCCCCAAAACAACTAAAAATGTAGTATAGAGGCTTAAAGTGGCATCCAGTTTACGTAGGTATGAATATATTTTAAAGCCTACCTTGTTAAGCATGTCAAATTACATAAGTGTAGTAAAAACCATGATAAAAAGACAACATATCCTTGTTGTGGGAGATATTAAAGGAAATACTTCACTACAAGTGAGAAAACAAAATACTCTTTTCCCTGTATGGAAAAATGAAGTCACATGTAAAAAAAAAGGGCAAAGCATGTAAGCAGTTTGCCTTGCATGAAGCCCTTCCTGGTTTAATCCCTAGCAGCCCATATGGAAACTCAAGCACTTCCAGGAGTGATGCCCTGAATTCAAAGCCAGGATTAAGCCCTGAGCACTGCAGAGTGTAGCCCAAATACTCACCCCTCCAAAAAATGACAAAGAAACTAGACCCATAAGGACACTATTAATAAGGGAGAATACTATTCATTTATTAATGCTTCAAAACATTATCTGCCTTTGTTAGTAATAATACAACATAATTTTATTCTTATTTATCATATTCATCACAAATATATGACTACACATACAAAGATTCAGACGCTGCAAGGTGACTAATCCTTTTGGGAACAAATCAAGTGTTCTGTCACAGCATGCATAAATCATTTGTATTTAAACTCTTAATTTATACTGCCACAAATTTTCATCAAGCTTACTAACACTTTTTAAATCATACAATTTAAAATGTAATTGAAGGAAGGGAAAGACTTCTGGAATGACTAAGTGAGGAGTTTGACGAATCCTTTCCCCCAAAACAGCAATTACAAAAATAGACAAAATTGTCAAAACAATCAGCAAACAAGTTTGGAAACTGACCAAAGTCCTACAACAAATTGAGATATCTTTGTTCAAGGAAAATGTACCGAATCTCAGTCAGAACAAAGGGACTTTTTAAAACCCAGAAACCCTCAGCTATTGCTATCCCTTCCAGCTCCGAGACACAGCAATTTCATAGGAAAGAGCAGACCCAAAGGATAAGCAGCTCTACTGCAGGAAGGGGGTATAACTATTTTAAGCAGAGTGAGGAAAATTCCATTTCCAGTGGCATTACTAAAAACAACAGTGATCTGAGTTGAATAATAAGGAAAGACCAACATCGCAGTTTGCCTAACGTCTGAATATTGATTGTGGCAAGGAATAAAGCAGCAGGTCAGTCATAAATTTATGAACAAAACAGACAAGAAATGCCTTAATATAATCCCACTTATC
The DNA here is from genome assembly GCF_027595985.1 of Sorex araneus. Taxonomy (NCBI): domain Eukaryota; kingdom Metazoa; phylum Chordata; class Mammalia; order Eulipotyphla; family Soricidae; genus Sorex; species Sorex araneus. Next base: position 50,432,362 of record NC_073313.1, on the reverse strand, counting down.
CTCAGTGGTCCAAAAGCCAATGCACATGAAAAACTCTGCATGCATATTCAATATTAACTGAAGAAGACTTCAACAATCTACTCAGCCCAGGATGAACATGAAGTTCTATAAATTCAAAAAATAAAAGCCACTAGAGAGATAGTAAAGCGGATTAGGTGCTTGTCTTGCACACCACCAACCTAGTTTTGATCCCAGGCATCCCATATGGTTCCCTGAGCACCGCAAGGAGTGATTCCTAAGTGCATACCTAGGAGTAACCCCTGAATATTATCAGGTGTGGCCCCCAAACCAGCAAAATAAAAGCCATTGGAAAATGACTACATTTTTAATGATTTCCTCAAACTACAGACAGATCCATTAACAATGGGCCTTACTGCCTCCAACTGTTTAAGTACTATCTCTGACCATTCATTTCGTTGAACACTAAGTTGTGCCAACCCAAGGACTACCTTAATAAATCCAGGCTTAAAAACAAAAACCCCAGAAATAGGGTTGGCTGGCGAGATAGTTCAGGGGTTACTTACAGCTTAAGGAATTTGCCTTGAATCCTTCAGAAATTCCTCACACCACATATGATCTCCCAACCATATCCAGGGTTACACATGAACACAGAGACAGGAACAGCCTCTGAGCATCTGGAGTGTGTGCCCCTTCCCCAATAACCCCCCAAAATAAATAATTAAATTTTAAAAAATAGCAAGGGAAATAGCTCAAGTGGCAGGCCACATTTTTTGAATGTGTGAGACCTCGAATTCCATTCCCAGTACTGCTGACTTTGTCAAGTATGGCCCCTATAGTATTTTATTTAATAAAACATTGGAGTAATTTCTATAAAAACTAAGCAGAAACAAATGAAAAAAGAAAAAACACATGATGTGGAAACAAACTACTTAGGATTAATCAAGGCAAATCTTCCTCCTAAAAGAACAAAAACATCTCTAGAGGATAGGATTACTAACATGTCCTTTTTTCACCAAAACAAGTAACAATACACATCTAAACATATCACAGTTAAATTATTAAAAGATAAAAAACCTAGAAATTGGCAAGAGATAATAGCATCACATAAAAAGAAATCACAGTAAGATTAAAGCTGACCTATTTTCAGAAACAATACAAGACAAAAGGCTATGATACAAAGGTAGCGTTCAAAGTGCTAAAAGAAAGACTATCAATCAAAAATTCTATATTGATCAAAATGGACTTCAAAACTGAAAGTAAAGGGCTGGAGCAATAGCACATCGGGTAGGGCGTTTGCCTTGCACGAAGCAGACCCTGGTTCGATTCTCAGCATCCCATGTGGTCCTCTGAGCACCACCAGGGGTAATACCTGAGTGCAGAGCCAGGAGCAACCCCTGTGCATTGCTGGGTATGACCCAAAAAGCAAAAAAAAAAAAAAACTGAAGGTAAAATGTGAAATATATCCGCCCACACAAACCACTATCATTTCAAACCAAATTAAATGGAAATCCATGAGTCTTATGCTTATTCTGCAGCAACAAGATCACATACCTCACCCCACTTCCCCCATCCTCTGATGCCAGTAGACATATAGAGGTCATGTTTAAAATTGGGACTTTTTACAACTCACAGTGATAAAGATGCTACTTAGTAATGTTATTGAAGAGTGTAGGTCACAGGGGAATGAGCATTCATGTGTCAGCAACAGCCAGGGGGGATGGGGGCAGGTATTAACTTTACCCCTTCCTGGCAGTAATGAGAATATAGACAGGAGTTATATGAAGAAATATAACTTTGATAACTATATGGCAGTATTGAGTCAATACCTCGTCTCTGCTATCTGACAGCACTGTGTCATAACAGCACTATGTATTATGTTATAACAAATACTTGCATACATATCTATAGTATTATGTTATGACAGAATTATATATACAAAGAACAAAAAGAGACCTTTTTTTAAATAAGAGGATAAGTAAGCAAATAAAAATGCAAACTAAGACCACCAAGAGATATCACTAAACATCTACTAGGATGGCCAAAAGGTAAAAATAGCAACAATACCAGATGCTAGTGAGAGATAAGAAGATATTGGTTGTAGGCAATGTTAATGGAAGAAGATATTGGTTGTAGGCAATGTTATGGCCACTTTAGGTAATAGTTCAACAGCTATTTGAAAGAATTAATAATGAAATCATACAATTTGCTGCAACTTAGATGGAACTGGAGTGTCTCATATTAAGTGAAGTTGGCCAGCTGGTCAAGAACAGATACTGGATGTTCTCATTAATTTGTGGTATGCAGAATAACATGTCCAGGGAATGAAAAATGTTGAATGTGGGCAAACCATTGGCTCTAGATTATAGAAACAAAAATATGCAGGTCAGTAGAGACAAGGGCCAGGAATATTGCTCCACGGCTGGAAGCCTGTCTCATGAGCTGGGGGAGAAGGCAGCTGGGATAGAGAAGGGATCACTAAATCAATGATGGTTGGAGAGATCGCTTGGGATAGGAGATGTGTGCTGAAAGCAAATAAAGGATCAGACAATGCCTCTCAGTATACGCATTACAAACCATAATGCCCCAAAGTAGAGAAAGAAAGAGAGTATGAAGGAAATTGTCCGCCATAGAGGCAGCAGGTAGGGTGGAGTGAAGGTGGTGGGAGGGATACTGGGGATATGGTGGTGGAAAATGTACACTGGTGGAGGGGTGGGTGTTCGATCATTGTATGACTGAAATTCAATCATAAAAGCCTTCTAACTTTATCTCATTGTGATTCAGTTTTAAAAAAATGCAGGAGGGAGATAAATGACTGGGAGAAGTGAGAAATGGCAGTTCAGAAGTAACATAGGGGCAAGGCTGCGGAGTCCTGGGCCCATTGGGGATATGGAGGCTGTGTATCCATATTTATCTAAACTACTAAACCCAAAACTACTGTAAGTTCCAAATACAATAACTAAACTTAAGAATGTGTCTTTTAAGGAGACAGGTGGGTGGGAGCGGGAAGGAACCTGGGGACATTGGTGGTGGATGTGGTCACTGGTGGTGGGAAGGGAATTGGGAACATTCCGTGTTTGAAACTCCACTGTCAACAATTTTGCAAATCACAGTGTCTACATTTTAAAAATTATTTTATTATGAAAAGGAAATTAAACAGACACTGACCACGTAACGCAACAATCCTCATAAAAACCTGTGTGCAACTGCTAACAGAAATTTAATTTGTAATGATAAAAATTTTAAACAAATCAAACTGCTCTTGCCGCGCTGCTTTTGAGCCCCCGGCGCCTGCACGTGGCCCCGGGGGTCAGGCTGCAGCGCCAGAGCACGGGCTCGCGCATAACTGGGGCCGCCAGCCCCCCTCGCCGGCGGCTCTTTTAACCGCGAGCGACACGCTGCCCGGTAAAAAAAAAAAAATCAAACTGCTCTTCAATAGGTAAATAGTTAAAAAAAAAAACCTGATACATCCATACTATTGAACACTACCCAGCAATTAAAGAATTATTCATATTTCTTTATAATTTACATTTGTCCTTTGTCGCATACACATTGCTTCATCAATATAAAAACAAGTAAATCTCAACACTGATGTCCAAACAATTCACATACCTCCAACATTCATTTTGTTTGGAGTGGGTGGAGTGGATTTGGGTCACATCCGGTGGCGATCAGGAGCTATTCCTGATTCTATGTTCAGGAGTGACCCAGGCAGTGCTGGGAGGGAACATATTGCAATGTAGCAGATTGAACTTGGACTGGCGGCATGCAAGGCAAGATCCTTACCTTTGGTTCTGACACTCATTTTCATGCTTAGCCCCTATACACATGTCAGAAGTTATACACATCACACACATTTTAAGTCCAAAAAAAACTGGCCAGGTTTTTAAGAACCTGAAGTATCAAAACAGGGAACATAGTAATGAACAAAGCTTTTGTACATATAGCTAAACATTTTGGGTGACAGTGCCATTTTTTGCAGTGCTGAGGCTTGAAGCATGTGAAGCATGTGCTATATGGCTAAGTCAAGTCGCCAGCCCTAAAATGCACTATGAATAAAAATGAAGCAGTGCTGGCCCTTAGAAGAAGGTCAGATATAAACTATTAATATTTGCAACAACTTGTCTCAATCTTTAAGGCATTACGTGATGTGTGTGGTATTGTTTGAAATTGAATTTCAAAAAGACAAAAACGCCTATTCCATTATAAAACATTCTCAAAATGACAAAATTATAAAAATAGAAAACAGATTAGTGGTTGCCAAGAGTTACAGATATTTGGGGAGAAACGAGTGCTAGATTAAGAAGGTAGCATAAGCAGATCTACTACTACTCCATTATAGAATATTATCAAAATGTCAAAACTATAAAAGTGAAAAACAGATTTATGACTATCAAGAGTTACAGGTATTTGGGAAGAGTGAGTGCGAGATTCAGAAAGTACCATAAGGCAGATAATTAAAGTGAAAGAACATTTCCATATTCTGATTATGGTGGACTTGAGTTAGCATATGTGGTATAATATCAAAAGGCAATATACAAACATTGTACTATGGTCGGTTTTCTTTGATATTTTACTGATATGACATAATATATAGAGACTACAGGAAAATGGGTAAAGGACAAGCCAGGACCTTTCTGTGCCATTTTTACAAATTCCAGTGAACCTATAATTATTTGAAAATAAAATAATTTGGAAGTAGGAAAATTTAGTTCCTGAAAAGACTGAGAGAATCCTTCAAAGGACAATATGTCTTGAAGGAACTAGTAAACGAAGGTTTAGAATTTCATTTTCAGAACTTTGTTTTTATTGTAGATGTGACTCTGTGGTAGGATGCCCTGGCTTTAATCTCCAGCGCTGCTGCTGAGGGGGTACCCCCAAGAAATAAAATTAATTACTTTGAAGCCATACTGTTAGGTACACAGAGAGCCTGGATTACAATTTTTGTTGAATTGTTCCTATTATAAGACCATAAAGATTGTACAAGGGTTTAAGGTGCTTACCTTGCACGTATCTACCTCAGGCTCAATCCCCTTGCACCAACCATCCTGAGCACTGCTGGGAGTGACCACTGAGTGCAGAGCAGGAGTAAGCTCTGAGCACAGCAGGCTTTGGCCCCAAATGAAAAACAAACAGAACACAAAGAAATTGTTTCTGTGGTATAAATGTAGCTAGTTAGGCTCATCTGGCATCTACAAATTGAGAGTGTTTCTAAAGTTGCTGTTAAATACAATGTAACCTTGTGTTATGATCATACTTTGATATCCAATGGTGCTAATATACAAGTAAGATAAATTCCTACCGGTACAACTCTTGGCTCAGAAAATTTCGCTTATAAAATACTCAAACTTGAGGGGTAGGGTAGGCAGGGTACTGCCTTGCACTAGGTCAATCAGGGTTCCATTCCCAGCATCCCTTAGGTCCCCTGATCACCTCCAGGGGTGGTCCCTGAGTACAGAACCAGGAGTAAACCCTGAGCGTAGCTGGATGTGGCCCATAAACAAAACATAAAATTCAAACTTGTGAAAGATATTCCAGATGAAAAAGTTCTAGAGATGGATAGTGGTAATGGTTGCACAACAATGTAAATAGACTTTATACCCAAGATGTATGCACACAATTATAAAATGGTAAATCTTTATGTTATAGACATTTTCACAATAAAAAATAAAATCAATAAAAGTTAGTCAAGTGTTTACTACCCAATTGTATAACGAAAAGGGTTTGCCTACCTACCTAATAGCTATGGCCAAAGTAGAGATGAGTCTCTCCTACTCCTCAGAGCTTCTTTTCTTGTTGCCGACCAATATGTATATATGAATAAATCAAAACTCATGCCATTTGACAATAAAAAATGATTTAAAGGACATTACCTTAAATGAAATGTGAAAGAAAGGCAAATATTGTATGATTTCACTCTTATGTAGAGAATGAAAGAAAACAAAAACGTTTGTTATTTTGCTATTTTGGGGGGTTGTTTCAATTTTCAGGCTACACCTAGTCTAGTGGGCACTCCTGGTGGGGCTTGAGGGGCTATGTGGGACACCAGGAATAAAACTGGCTGGCCGCGTGTAAGCAAGTGACCTGCCAACTGCAGTCCCCAGGAAAAATGAGTTTAAGGGTGGGTTTGAAATGCTAAAATAAAGTTGGAAACATATTTTTAAAAAAGTAGTGCAGAGGAAATAGCTGAAAGGGCTAAGGTGCATTCCTTGCATGTCAAATCTCTGGCATGGATCAGCATGCTCCCCACCCTAGCACCACATAACATGGCAGAGCACAGAACCTTCATGCCACACGGCAGTGAAGGGGATTCCAACTGGGGTCTGCAGCATAAAAAGCAATGCCTTACCTCCGGCATTATACCTCTGCCCCCTCCCAAGGGCTGGAGCAATAACACAGGGGGCAGGGCGTTTGCCTTGCACGCAGCCGACCCGGGTTTGATTCCTCCTCCCTCTCGAAGAGCCTGGCAAGCTACCAAGAGTATCTCGCCCACACAGTAGAGCCTGGCAAGCTACCCATGGTGTATTCGATACGCCAAAAACAGTAACAACAAGTCTCACAATGGAAGCATTACTGGTGCCTGCTCAAGCAAATCAATGAGCAACGGATGACAGTGATACAGTGACAGTGATTTTAAAATTTCATGTTAGATATAGTTAAAATTGCTTTTAACGTGATTTGAGATCAACACTGGGTAGACATATTTTACTACCATTTTCCTGTGGGGTGGGGTGGGAGGAGGAGAAACGAACTTGTTACAGTGACCATCTAGAAGACAGCAAATGGAGCGTGAGTCTCATGCCAGTTGGATCCTGGGTATCTCACTGACCCCGCATCAGCATCCATGGCTTCATCATTGGCGAGGGCCCCCTCACCCTGGAGGGCCCCCTTATCCCAGTACGAGTGGGTATGACCCTGGTGGTCCCCAACACCTCAGAATCCGAGAAGTATCATATTCTGGGGACTTAGCATCGAAGTGCCAGATTGTTTGGATGAGCATCCCCCAGAGTGACCCCGTCCCCACCACTGATTGGGATGCCATCCGCCAAGCAAAGCTGGTTACATTTATTAACTTTATTTAATAAGTAGAATACAGAGTTCTAATGAGCTGGGGATCACTTTGTGCAAGTTAGCTACATTTCACAAAAAGCATTTTTCACTTTGTGGGGGAGGGGCATGGGAAAGTGGCTGTTAGGGGTGGGTGGTCAAATTCAAGAGGAAACAGCATCTCCGTGTTCTAAACTTCAGGCTCATGTCTGGACTTGCTAAATTAAATGTTATTATTTGAAAATCTAACTTGGGAAATAAATGTATTCAGTAATTGAACCTTCCTTAAGAAACTAATTAAAAGCTTACACAATAAAAATGTATTAACTATCATTAAATGGAAGCTAGCCGATCTTAGAAGACTTTAGCAACCATCCATTTGATATCCCTATGCAATCTGGTTGTAACCTATTGGTTATCTGCAATCTCTACTTGAACCCGTTATGAAATACGAGTCTCAGAGGTGGAGTTGAAAAGATAAATTTTAGAAAAGGTTTCTCCATTGATGTTTTGAAATGCTTCCAATAATTTCCATTATCGTAGATAAAATTAGGCTTCCCCGCCTTTTTTTGTTTGTTTGTTTGTTTATTTTTGCTTTTCGGGTCACACCCAACGATGCTCAGGGATTACTCCTGACTCTACACTCAGGAGGAATTAGTCTTGGCGGTACTAAAACGCTTTGCTCCCTCCCTCAGTCTCATCAGCGAGGCCAGCCTCTCCTGATCCGCCCAACCCCATTAAGTCCCACTCCCAAATGCCACACAAGGGCCTCGTAGGCTACGCGCACACACTCCCCCTCCCACGCCGCTCCGTCTCCCGGGATCTCAGCGCCTTCTGGGAGGTTGGCCCTTCCCTGCGCCGCCTCCGCAGTTGTCTTCGGGTCGGGCATGCCCCGCCCACCTTCCGATTTGATTGGCCAGCTCCCTTCGGACGTCATTCTCCCGCGCCACCCGGAAGACAGCGGTTCTTAGCCACCAGTCGTATTGCCGGTGGTTCTAAGGTAATAGCCGTATTTGGATGATCTCCGGGGTGGTGGGGTCCCAGAGTCGGGGGTGGCAGCATGCGTAACCCCTACCTTCACCCCACCCCGCAAGAACGAGATGATTCCATTGCCACGTAGAGAGCTTGCAACTGTCCTGCGCATAATGCCGAAGTGTGGTCCAAGTGATCTCTCCTCTCCCTGTGTATTTATTCCTCAGGAGCCGATCATGGCGACACCCCCCAAACGGCGGGCTGTGGATCCCTTGGGGGAGAAAGTGCTGCGCTATGAGACCTTCATCAGTGACGTGCTACAGCGGGACCTGCAGTGAGTGACAGCTCGGGGGAAGGGATTCTTGGATCGTTCCACGTGGTGGTGGGTGGGGCGTTCGGTGCTGGATCCGCGAGCGTTCTGTGCAGGTAGAAGGGGGCGACATTCTGACTGCGATTTGGCTGTCAATTGTCTTGAGGGTCTGTGGTGATGGGGAAGGGTGTGCTCGGGCTTACACTGCCTCATATGCTCCCTGACATTTGACAGCTAATAACTAAAGTCAGTTTTCTGGTTTGAGCCCTCGCTGGGGCATTTTGCCATCAATGCGAACATGTTGCCTTGCTGCTTTTGTGCCTCAGTTTCCTCATCTGGGAAGTGAGGGAATTAATGGAATCTTTATCTCGTGGTTGTACATGTTCTATGTGTTCGGATCTTAAAAAGGATTTAAAATAGTTACCACATACTCAAGAGTGTGAAAACATTGTAATTCATCTGTGCAGGAACTAGATTGTTCAGGAATGGGGGCTTTTCCTAGGGTGACAACGTGACATTCAGATTGGAGGAAGGTGAATTTAGAGTAGCGTATAATAACATTAGTAATAAATAACAGCTAATACATATAAAAAGCTTACTGTTTGACAAACACATTCTCTAAATACTTTATAATAAACATGCATTTATTCCTCCTAATGATGCCATAGAGTAATACTTGTAGTCCCCATTTTATAGATGGTGAAATTAAATCCCAAAGAGCTTACTTGGGGCCAGAAAGGTAGTACAGTGGGTAAGACATTTGCTTTGTATACGACTAAACTGCTTTGATTTCCACCACTTCATATGGTCCTGAAAAAACACCAGAATGATCCCTAAGCACAGAGTCAGGAGTAAGCCTGGTCACAGCCCAGAGCGACCCCAAAACAAACAAACAAATAAAAAAACCAAAAGAGGTTACTTATTTGTCAAAGTTACATCATGAGTTTAAAAAATAAAAAAGAGCCACAGTTTAAATCCATGAAATCTGACTGAGGCCAAATCTTCACTTCTGCATTAAGATGCTTCTTTGGGCATGATAAAATGAGGTTCTCAAAAGGTCATGATATGAGATATCCCTGAAGGGATGAAGCTTCCTGTTTATCACCATTTTGTTCTTGTCCCACCATGTCCCATCAGAAAGGTGCTAGATCACCGTGACAAGGTATATGAGCAACTGGCCCAATACCTTCAACTGAGAAATGTCATTGAGCGAATCCAGGTAAAGACACCAGGATTGGGCACCCTTCTGGCAAGGGAAGGCAATGGGGCATGGGGGTGAGGGTATCTCAGATGAAAACTTGTCACCTGACCAAAAAGTCAGCCTTTGACTTTTCCCCTCTGACCCCACAGGAAACAAACCGCTCGGAGTTATATATGCAGGTGGATTTGGGCTGTAACTTCTTCGTTGATACAGTGGTGTGAGTGTCTGCTTTTGAGCTTCAGTTTTCCCCCTTTCTTCATTCAAGATATTAGTGCTTTTTAAAAAATTTCTGCCAGAAAGTGTGCCAGGGGCTGGGGAGGTGATAGTGAATATCAGAATCCCTGCTTTCTCAGAGCCCAAATTTGGGGAGGGGATTTTTTTTAATTCTAAACTGTATAGTATGCTAAATATGCTTAGACCTTCTCCACTTCTTCTCTTTCCTCAGCCCAGATGCTTCACGGATCTATGTGGCCCTTGGATATGGGTTTTTCCTAGAGTTGACACTGACAGAAGCTCTCAAGTTCATTGACCGTAAGAGCTCTCTCCTCACAGAGTAAGTTCATTAGATGAGGATAGTGTCTGAAAATTCCGCTATTTTCAACACCCCTTTCCCTTTCCTCGTGGCTGCCTGGATGATATATTGGGACCAGCCTCCCTTCCTCTGCAGAGCTAGTGGGATGGCAGAGCTCAGTTCCAGGTGTGGTGCATAATAAATACTCAATAGATGGTCTTTACATTGTTCCTTCACACAAACATTTATTCAACATGTACTGTTAGCCAGTGTTTGGCAGTGAGAAGGCTGTAGTGAACAAGAAAGAAGCGTTCTTTGAAGGATTCCATTCTAGAAGAACTATACTCTTATACATATGTACAATAATGATAAAATCCCAAAAGTCTCAGCCTATAAAGCAATAACAATAAAGTGAGTTACACAGTTCCTTTGGATTTTTTTTACTCTCCCCATATTGACTTTCTAAACTTTTTCAGACACCACCGTGACCCCCGCCAGTGATCACTTAGCACAGAGCCAGGAGTAAGCCTTAAGCACTGATAGGTGTGTCCCAATCCCCGCAATAAATAAACACCCCCAGAATGATCTCACCTCAGGACCATGGTCCAGACTTCTCTCTTTTCCCAAGTACCTGCATCCTTTCTCCTTACTCAATTCAGTAATTGTTTAGGTGTCATGTATGGGCCAGAACCATAATTCAATGGTTCATGCTTTCCATGCAGGATACTGGAGTTCAATCCTTGGAAGCATAATGTCCCCCTAAGCACCAGGGGGTCTTACCCCAAAACTGAAGTAAATAAAGGTCACGTCATCAACCAGGCTTTCTGTATTATAACTGTAAAATTCTAATCCCCAGTACTCCTGATTTCTTCCCTTATTCTACTTTTTTTTCTCTAGCACTTACAGTCTCCTAAAGTTTACTGTGTTAGGACTGGAGCAATAAATATTACAGCAGGTAGAGTGCTCGCCTTACATGATATGGACCCAGGTTTGATCCCTAGCATCCCATAGGTCCCCTGAGACCCACCAGAAGTAATCCCTGAGTGAACACTATCGCATCTGACCCAAAACACACACATACACACACACAGTTTTCTATGTACTTATTTTTTTGCTTTTTGGGACATACCAGTGGTACTTGGCATTCTCTGCTCAGTGCTCAGGGTTGTTGCCTGAAGTGCAGAGGTGAACATGTGTCAGGGATCCAACCCAGGCCTCCCGCGTGCAAAGCATGAGCTACTTTCTCCCTAGTGCTGTCATTTATTTCTAATATTCATTTCCTCCTTTCATTAAGTTTCACAAAGGGACCTATTTTGTCTGTAGCCCGAGTGACTAGAATAGTCCACTGCATATAGTAGGCACCCTGTTTGTTGAATGAATTGCAAAGGGTATGCTGGAAACAGATTGAACTGGGAGTTGAAGCAGATCTCTGTAGGTGGTGATGGGGACATTATGTGGGCAGAAAGTATGGGCTCCAGTTGAGTTTAAGGTTTTGGCAGGGAGGGGGAATTGGGAGTATGACTGAGAGGTTTGAAATTTAGGTAGGGAAGGCCTTCTAGACGCAGGGACATTTGTGTCACATGGATGAATGAACAAGCCATGGAGAGCACTCCTAGCAAGGCAAATCAGTGTGCCTGTGTTAGAACTGAGAGGTCAGGTGTCCAGGGCTCAGAAGTGAGTGAGAGAACTTCGACAAGATAGATTTAGATAAGGGTTTGATGCCAGTGTGTCCCATCAGTGGCTCACACTTGTCTTTTTTTGGATGGGCCCCACTGCCGATGCTTAGGAGTTACTCCTGGCTCTGCACTCAGGAATTACTCCTGGCAGTGCTCAGCAGACCATAAGGGATGCTGGGGATTGAACCCAGGTCTGCCATGTTCAAGGCAAGTGCCCTACCTGCTGTACTATCTCTCCTGTCCCTCAGTGGCACACATTTGAATGTTATTTAATTAGCACAGATTGCAGCAGTGGCTTCAGTGTGTTAACAGCATTTCACAACTGTGAATAACCCTCAGTCTAAAAGGAATTAAAATTTCTCCTAAGTTACTTTTATCTTTATTTCTGTATATATTTCGTCCAGAATCGCCTCCCCTAAGATTTTAGCAATACTCGGGGCTGGAACGATAGTACAGCAGGTAGAGCATTTGCCTTGCATGCAGCAGACCCGGGTTCGATTCCCGGCATCCCATATGGTCCCCTCAACACCACCAGGAGTAATTCCTGAGTGCAGAGCCAGGAGTAACCCCTGAGCATTGCTTTATGTGACCCAAAAAGTTAAAAAAGATTTTAGCATTTCTCTTTTCTGGTCTTTTTCAATTTTTTCTGTAGTTTCAATGTCCATCCACCCAAAAAAATGTGAGACTAGCTGTGATTTCTGAATGTTAGTGATCAAACTAGTTGGCAAATAGTTTGGTTGAGGGCACTGCTTTCACTGGCCAGCGGTGGTTCTGAGCAATGAGTCATGTATGACCTTTTGATAAACCTGGTCTATTGTGATGAGAAATGTGATTGAGCGAATATCTTATTTCTTCATTATAATTAGTTGGACTCATAGAAATTTAATCTTTCTAGAAGATGAAGATTTAAATCTGTGTAGCTTGGTTTCTAAAATACTTCTTGGTTACCCAGGATTCACTTTGAACTCATTTACTTTCAGGTTATTTTATGTAACTAAAACTGTCAATCCTTCCCTGTAGGTTTCCTTGTTTGGGAGAGGAAGATCAGGTCTCTATATTTTTCCTGATAATGCCAAAAGAATACAAATCCACACCCACAGTCAGGCATAACAATAAGACTATTAATACTGCCTTATGTGTTAAATTAGTAATAACCAATTAAACATATGCCTTTTATGTTACAACTAGTATTTGGTGCACTTTATATTTTTCTCCTTTATAGTGTGGAACTCACAGATTTGCATAGAGGGTTTGGGCTGGGGGGTTATATTTTGGTGGGAAGGATCAGGCCCAGGGCCTTACACAGGTGAAACGTGTTCTAACCGTCAGCTACATCTCTGGCCCCACATAGACTAAATTGGTACATTATCTAATTTCATTTTCATTTTTTGATGCTCATCTTGTCAAGTTCAGTCCTCTTTTCAGGAAGCACATGCCCAGGGCTTACTTCATGGCTCTCTGCTCAGAAATCACTACTACTTGTGCTCAGGGACCCTAGCAGTGTCAGGGATCAAACTCAGGTTGGTCATGTGCAGAGCAAGTACCCTACCCACTGTGCTGTCTCTCCAACCTTACCCCAGATATTCTGAAAGAATTCCTATTTGTCTGAAACACCATGTTCCATTAATTTCCTGGCCTTTTACTTAGACTCAACCATTTTTTTGAGGAGTTGTGGTCCCTCTGAGCAGAGTAATCAGTTACTTATTCACTCAGTATATATCAGGTGCCTACTATGTGGCACACATAGTTTGGGTTCCTGGGGCTACTATAGGGAACAAAACAGACTATACTCCTAGCCCTTGCACAATTTGCATTCGTAGTTCAGAGAAACAGACAAACAAATCAGTGAAGTTGCACATCACAGGTGACAAAGAGTAAATAAACATTGCCTGGGACAGACAGTTGTGATTTGACATAGAATGCTTTATTGCATGGGGGAGGGGCAGGTAGAAAAAGAAAAATTGGGTCCGTATCTCAGTGGTAGGGCACATGCTTTTGTACGGAAAAGAGGAGTTTTGGGATGAGCAGCTGGGATGATAGAGTTGGCATCACCAGATGGAGAGCAGCACCTTGTGAGGCTCGAGTTCCAGAGCAAGATCTGGACTGAAAAGGAAAATTTAGGGGGCCAGAGAGATCGTACAGCATTAGGATATTTGTCTAACATATGGCCAACCCAGGTTCAATCCCTGGCACCCCATATGGTGCCATGGTCTGTGGTTTCCAATCAGCCAGGAGTGATTCCTGGGCACAGAGCCAGGAGTAAACCCTTAGCACAGCCAGGGGTGGCCCCATTTTTTTAAAGTCTCAGTAAAAGTAATATATAAATGGATTCACTGTATCACTGTCATCCTGTTGCTCATCGATTTGCTCGAGCGGGCACCAGTAACATCTCCATTGTGAGACTTGTTACTATTTTTGGCATATCGAATACACCACGGGTAGCTTGCCAGGCTCTCCCATGCGGGCAAGATACTCTTAGTAGCTTGCCGAGCTCTCCGAGAGGGACAGAGGAATTAAACCCAGGTCAGCTGTGTACAAGGCAAACACCCTACCCGCTGTGCTATTGCTACGTTTTTCTAATTTAGTGTTCTCTGTTGTTGCCATCTACATTTCTTATGTCCTCCAAACCGACTCTACATTGACTGTGCAGCAAAACAGAGAATGTGCATTCCTTATAATATTAAGACCTTTGTACGAGCTAGCCCCTTGCTACCTTTTGAACCTCATCTTGTACCGCTTTATTTCCTGCATTCACTTAATTTCTAAAACTCTGACCTCCATGATTCCAAAACCTCTTTCCTGTCTCTTGGGCTTTTTTGGCAAGGTAGCACTTGGGCCACCCTGGTGGTACTCACTTCTTATTCCTGGCTCTTTGCTCAGGGATCACTCCTGGTTGTGTTTGGAGACCATAGGTGGTGCCAGGAATAGAAACCATGTCAGCCATGTGCAAGACAAGCACCTTACCCGCTGTACTATCTCTCCTGCCCCTTCTTGGGCATTTTGTGGAAAAGACGACCCCCCTTCCACGCTGCTAAACTGTTAACTTTTCATTCTTTCTTCAGGAAGGTCTTCCTTTAACTTTTCTATTACTTAGGATTCAGGTAAATGAGTCCTTATCCCAGATGACTTAGAGATAAGGCATGGATTATTTGGGCTTGATCTTCAAGCCCTTGTTCTCTCTTGAAGACATACTTCCTCTATTGATCTTCCATCACATCTTTCTCAACAAGTTTCATTCAATAAAAGCTAACTTGTTTACCAAATAAAAACAAAAGAAGGGCTGGAGCAATAGTACAGTGGGTAGAGTTTGCCATGCAAGTGGTTGACCCAGGTTTAGTTCCTGGCATCACATATGGTCCACTGAGCACTACCGTGAGATTCCTGAGTGCAGAGCCAGGAGTCGTCCTGGAGCACAGCCAGCTGTACCCTCCCCCCACAAAAAAAAAAGAAAAAAGAAATTGATTGATCTAACTCTGCAATTCAGAACTCAAGTGGTTTCAGGCAACTTCAGCTTCCCAGTTGCTCAGACCTTGTCATTTTCCTTGAGAACTCTCTCACTCTCACATTCCCAGCACTAAGATTAAACTCCTCTAGTAAATTAGATTTATTTTAATTAAATTCCTTTAGTAAATTCTATTGACTGTAGCTTGAAACTCTAGCCCCAGTCCAATTATTTCCCATTGTCTCCACGGCTGCCACTTGGTTGAGTCTCTGTCTCTCACCTGGACTATGGCAGGGCCGTCTCAGTGAATTCCCCGCTTGCATGCCAGCTCTCCTTATCTGCAGCTAGTTCCCCCCAACAGCAGCTAGGTGGATCCTCTTAAACCCTCGTCAGTTCACGACCCTTCTGTCAGCGTAGCCCTCCCCTCACTTCTGTCTCCAGTGGAGAGAAAGCCAGAGCTATGTCCTTGAGGGTGTTTGTTTCCCCCCGCTTACCTCTCAGACCTCAACTCCTGAAGCCTCCTCTTCACTTCGCCGGCCACACAGGCCTCTGTGCTGGGCCTAGGTAGCTTCGCCCTTAGTACCTTTATATTTGCTGTCCTTGGTTATAGTCCCTCATTTTCCATATCACCTCGTCTTCATTTAAAGTCTACTCGAATGGCTTTTTTTAAAAAAAATTATTGAATCACCGTGAGATAGTTGCAAGCTTTCATGGTTGGGTTACAATCACACAATGATCAAATACCCACCCCTCCACCAATGCACATTCCCCACCACCGTTACCCCTGGTATACGCCCCCTTTCCCACCCTCCCCCTCCTCCATGGCAGACAATATTCCCTATACTCTCTACTATTGGGCATTATGGCCTGCAACACAGAGAGGTCAACATGTCTGGTCCATTATCTGCTTTCGGCACACATCTCCCATCCCAACTGCTTCCTCCAGCCATCATTTTCTTAGTGATCCCTTCTCTGTTCCATCTGCCTTCTCCCCTCCGCTCATGAAGCAGGCTTCCCGCTATGGGGCAATCCTCCTGGCCCTTGTATCTACTGTCCTTGGGTGTCAGCCTCATGTGATGTTATCGAATGGCTTTTTGGGGTGGGGGGAATCTCCCAAGCAGTGCTCAGGAAGCCTGGGAGCCCTTCCCAGTGATTCTCTACCAACTGGCCCTGCAGTTCAATGCAAGAGCCCGAGCATACAGTGCTCCTTGGACCCAGCAGTGTTAGTCAGATATTACCCAAAACATCCCAGCAGGGCTCGGGGCCTGCCAAGGCCGTGCCCTACCATGCTCAGGGATCTGCTACAGATTGGAACGGGGTCAGCCGCATGTAAGGCAGGGGCCTTAACCCCTGTACTATTAGCCCCTACTCAAATGGCTTCTTGGGAAAGCCCTCCCTAATAAGCGCTTTCATTAGAATCATCATCTCCACTCCTGTACTTCTTGTCCTCCCCTCATCACTTAATTTTTTTTGTATTGTCACCATCTGACATATTGCTATATTGTATTCCATCACTTATGTTTACCTCAATGAGAATTTGAGCTTCGTAAGGCTAAGATTTGTGCTAACTGTATTTGCTAGTGTAGCCCCTGAAACTACATGGCCTAGAGTAAGGCGTTTGGTAGCTCTCTTTAAATCAGTGCTGGAGGTTAAGCATCACTGTAGAGGAGCAAGTCAGGTACTAGGATAGGATGTCCGGGACACAGGCAGTCCCGGAGTGTTGAGAAATCATCAGCCACTACGCGATCATAAGTGAGGCCCACTTGACCCATTGTTTCTTTTCTCCAGGCTCAGCAACAGCCTGACCAAGGATTCCATGAATATCAAGGCACATATCCACATGTTGCTAGAGGTGAGAATAGTCACCCCACTCTCAGCCTCTTCTCTAAATGTGTGTGGGTGGTGGGTGATCTGAGAAAAGGAGAGGGCCAGAAGGCATCTTTCCTTGTAAATTGAAGCCAAACTGAAGCTAGGCAGGCCCTGAGGGAAGGGAGATCAGAAAGACATGGACCCAGTCTCTAATTCCTTTTGTTTCTTTTTCAGGGACTTGGAGAACTTCAGGGTTTACAGAATTTCCCAGAGAGCCCTCATCACTGACTTCTTCCACTACCCTCTCCTGCCTCCCAATATTAAAGAGCCTGAATGCCTTTGAGTCACGTGGCCCTTCTTTCCCCCTTTCACCTCTGCTGATTACCAAGGTGCTCTGTTTCCAATGCACAAAGTCATTAGGAGATCCAGAGACCTAGTCTTTGTGTGAAACCCTTAAAGCACTCCTTAAGTTCCTCCTCCAGCCTGTTGCCTGGCAGCATTCACTGCTTCTCTTTGTGCACTGCCCTCTCTTTTGTCGCCTTGGCAACCTGGGCCCCCACCAGACCCTTTTATTACTTTTCCTGGGCACCACTTCTCATTGTCATAAAGACTAGGCCAACTCAGTAGAAACTGATTTATTTCCAAGGCAATTAGCTTTTCACTCCAGACAATTAGGTTTACTTCTGCCATAACCGAATGGTTCCTCCGGTACCTTAAATTAAACCCACGTCTATCTTTGCCCCACCATGGGCTCGCCCCAGTTTCTAAGTAGTTCCACCAATAGGCACAGAGCCCGATCCCCGCCCTCCGAGGTTCAGCCCCTATTTTACGTTGAGCCCAATTTCCACCAATCAATGCAGAGCCAGGTTCCGCCCCTTTATAATTCTGGCTCGACCCTGCCCTCTTTGTAGGCTTTAGTTTCCGCCACTCTTCTCCTTCGGGTGTCTGTCAGCTGTCCTGCCCTCCCTACCTCTGCACGGTTCTAAATTTGTCTTTCCTCTCCAATCACCATAGAGTTACCCTGCCCGCCTACACAGACCCCTGGCCCGGCCCCCTCCCTGCCGGCTGCTACACCCACTTCTATAAAAGTCCCGCTTCCGCTGGGCAGCGTGGCGTGCAGCACCGCCCCGTTGGTGTTTTGGCTGTAGTCTTTGGCAGCTGCGCTGGCCAATCAGCAGAACGCAATCCCAACCACCCCTATTCCCGTAGGCTAGCTGTCTTCCATCAAGCCCCTCATACGTCAATCTGGGTAAGGCTGACGCCCCCAGGACGTTGTCCGTTGTTCAGCTAGCTGTCTTTCCTGAGCCAATCAGCGCGGGGCGCCGGTTACCATTTGTGAGCTCTCTGTTGCTCTAGAGCCAATCACTGCGTAGCTCCACAGAATCCGCCCGCCCCCCCAGCTTCGGAAGCCTCTCGGTGGAGCCTTAGCCACTTCGGCCAATCAACTAGCGGTGAAGCAGGGGCCCCTCCTTCGAAGGCCCACGTGAGCGGTGGGGAAAGGCAGGGGCGGCTTCTTAGGTGCTGCTGCCGCCGCCACCGCTGCTACTGCCGCCTCGGAACCGGGGCCAGGGGGGCGGTGGGGCAGCGCATGGAGCCCCCGCCCCCCCGGAACTGCCAACACCACCGCTGCGCTTAGCACAGGTGAGTCGGGGGTCTGCGGGGTGGAGGGTCAGGTCTGTGACCCCACTAATCCTTACCGCCCCCGCGTGGGGGGGCTGTGGCTTGGTCCGTAGCCGGATGGTCAACTCCCCACTACCGTACCACGGCTGGGGGACTTGCGAGTGCTTTGACCCTACTTTCGCCCCTTGGGGTGTATCTGACAATGGCTTAAGACCTCCCCCCCCGTTTTAGAATGGATCGGCTCTCGAGCTTAAATTTTTCCCTTACCCCACCTTAGAGTGGATTCGTCCGTAGTCTTGCCCCCCACTTTTAGTTAGGGGAGCAGTATCTGGCATTGCCCAACTCCTTGACAGTGGGTGCATCTGAATGTATGTCTTCGGTCCGCAACTTTCAGCGCCCCCCCCCCACCCTCCCTCGTCTGTGCCCTTGTCTTATCTCTCCTGTTCCTTGTAGTTAAGCAGGCGGTGGTGTTGTGACTCCCCCACCCCTCTTTTACTGTGAGTTAATCTGTGAATTTGTATTCCTGCCTCCTCCACTTCCCCTCTGTGCATTAATCCATGGCTTTATCACATTTTACAGAGATTGTATTCACATCCCGGTAGTTACCAATCCATTGCTCTCGCTCTCCTCCATGTATTTGTAGACTGTTGCTCACTTCTTGGGGGCTTTTCCCTTTTAATAAGGGTCAGCTTCGTGCTTCATATTTCCCCTGGGTTAGTAACCCAGCCCCTGGCTTTCCCCCCCCTCCTTTAAACCAGTCTGTGTGATGGCTAATATCTCCCCTCCACTGTTGTGCGGGAGTCACTCAGTTTTCCTTTCCCCTTGCTTCCAGTAAATAAGATGAGCCTTGCCACCACCCCCACCCGCTTTTGCAGCCGATGTGTTCATCGGCCCTCCTGCTCCCCTCTAGCTTACACTTGCACCTCTCACCACGAACCCCCTCCCCAAGGGTGCAGTGGCCCTCCAGGAGGACCAGCCTGTGAGTTTTTTTTTTTAATTTTTCCCTCCCCTTTCCTTGCGGTGGATCAGACCGACGTCTTCCCCGTCACCACCCTGTGTGCTTGATGAACCCAGATTTTTTTAACTCTAGAAGACGGTTTTCAATCTTTTTACAGATAGGGACCAGCAGTTGAAACACACCCCACCTCTTACACCCTAAATAAATACATTTCTGTTGATGATGAAGCCAGGAGGAACTAACATTTCTTGAGCACCTACTCTGTATCAGGTCAAGTGTTTTTGATCAGTGATCTTCAACCAGTCGTCCACGGACCAGTGCCAGTTCTAGAAAGGTTGAGAACCATTGGTCCATCACCATGATTATAACTGCTCGTCTGTGGACCAGTCTGCCAGATAGGTACCAAGCTGAAGGTGTAAAAAGGTTGAAGAAAACGAATTGATCTTAGTAGTAAAATAATTGTATTTCCTAGGAGGAGACCATGGCATAGGTAGTTTAAACATCTTCAAGGAAGCCCCATAGCTACGAGGTTCCGTGGTCTTTCCTGAGTCCCTCCTCTCTCATCTCTTCCCTGCGCACAGTAGAGCACACTCCTTACAAAACAACCTGGTTCCTCTCTTTAAGCTGTTTGTGTTTGCTGTTCCCTCTTTCTGCCTAGCTGCCTCCATTCCTCACCTTGTCTCAGCATCCATCCACCCCCAATTTTAGCAGCTCGGTGACCTTCGATAAGGGATTGAACCACTGTCTGCACCTGTTTCCTTTGCAAAATGAACTAGAATTCTGTCGGTGTAAATAAAAAAAAAATCTGTGAGTTAATAATAAAACAAGTAACCTCTGTGCCCTTATTTCTGGCACCTCCCCCTTCTAATTCTGTTCCAGCTGCACTGACCTCCCCGGTCCTCAAATTTACTGGGCTGGGTCCAGCCTTTGCATTGGCTATTTTTTCTACCCTAGAAAATTCATCCCCAATCTCTGCGTGGTTCTTTTCAGGGCTCTGGTGAACTATCCACCCTTCCACGACCATATGAACTAGCACAGTTAGCAGTGATCGGGCCCCTTCTCTGCTTTATTTGCCTCTTTTCTTTTTATCGGATACATAAATTCACCATCTTAGTCTCTGCTTTTACCCCATTAGAATGGGAGCCTCATGTTACCTTATAGGTTTTTCTTTTGGTGTGGCTTTTTTGTGAAGCAAAATCATTTTTATTGGAAGAGATTTACTTAGACATTAGGGAAGAGAAAGAGAGGAATACGTATTCAAGAGAGTACATGGGCTTGACACAGCCAGACTTTCGTTTATAGCTTTTCTCTGATTATTCAGTGCTGGCTCTCCAATACCTTAAATTGTATCTAATATATAATAGGTGATCAGTAACAAATTGTTTGAAGGGGGAGGGACAAAATACAGTGGGCAGGGTTCTTGCCTTGCATGCGGCTGAACTGGGTTTGAGCCCCAGCACCCCATAGGATCCCCTGAGCCTCACCAGGAATGATCTCTGAGTGCAGAGCCAGGAGTAAGCCATAAGCAGTAGCTGGGTGTGGCCCCCTAAAATTGTTTACAAGAATAAAGGGGGGAAATACCATTTCAGACCAATACGGAATGGTGGTATACAGATGGCAATGAAGAAGGCATTTACGAACTAGTTAAGAGCTTAGCTGGGGCTGTTCATTCAACAGATACTGAGCTTCAGGCACTCTTCCAGGTGCTGGGGATGTGAAAGGGGACAAAAAGCAATTTCTACTCCTGTGGGGGCAGATATTTGTTGAAAGTGACGGAGACAGAAATAAGTAAAATTAAATTGTATGTTCGACAAGTGCTAAGGAGGGAAAATGAAGCAGGGAAAGTAAGACTAGAATATTGGGCTGGTTTAGATTGTGTACCTAGGGCAACCTCACTTAGGGGGTAACTGTTGAATTAAGGAAAGGAAGTCAGACAGAGCCATACTATTCTAAGTGTCAAAGTAACGGCCAGTGCAAAGGTCCTGAGGTGGGCATCTACCTGGTACGTTCATGGAACAAGGAGGAGGCCTATGTGGTCAGAGCAGGGTAGAGGGAGAGGCAGAGGGGAGGTCGAAGAGGGGATTGGATCTAGATCATTATGGCCACTGTGCTACGTAAGGTTGGTGGGGAGGGAGGAGGGCCTGCACAATAACTGAGAGCTGACATTTGTTGAATGTTTACCATGTGCCAGAACTATTTTTCTAAATCTTTTACATATTGACATTTAATATTCACAGAATCCTTTGAGACTGGGTGTATTTTGAGGCTATTTTTGAGAGTAAAACAGTTCCATTTTCTAGATGTGGAAACAGAGAGGCTGAGTAATTTGCTCAAGGCAACAAAGCTGCAATAGGGCAGAGGAGAATGAGACCATCCTCCTAGAGAGATCAAATTTGCCAAGGTAGACAGGTCATTCCACGCATTGGATCACAGAGGAATTCATACTGCCTGAGATAAAAGGATCATCACATTCAAGAAGGGGGGCAGGACACACCTGACCAGGAGAACAGCATGTGCATAGACTCACAGGTGGGACCTGGAGGGATTCTGGTGCCCATTATGCACCATGCCCAATTAATTCTCCCCTCAGATCTTTGTGCATGCTGTTCCTCGTCTCAGCACATTCTCCCCACAGATGTCAGCCGGGCGTGCTACGGGAGTTAAAAAGACCTCCTTCAAGTCTGCTCAGGGCTGGAAAGCAAGCTTAACAGGCTAAGCGCATGTTGTTTTGCTTGCAGGAGGGCTCCTGCATTTGGTCCTGGCACCAGATGCTTCCTTGAGTATCACTGGGTATGACCCCAAAACAAATAGAAAAACAAATCTGCTCAAATGTCACTTCCGGGGCTGGAGAGAGAATACAGGGTACCCCCTGTGCTGTTAGGTGCTGGCATTGCATGTGGCTGACCAGGTTTGCTGGCATCACACACAGGAGTTGATCCTGGAGAGCACAGAGCCAGGGATAAGTCCTGAGCACAGCCAGATTTGGCCCCTGTACCCCCACAAAATATTTTAAAGCCAAAAAAAAGGTCACTGCCTTCTTGCTCACCCTGTGTAAAATAACCTTTCTCTCCCTCTGGGATCTGACCCTTCTGTTTTCCTCCATAGTGGGCTGATGTGACAAGGTGGCTGGGATCACTGCTAGGAGCCAGATGGCCTGGCTTTGAGTCCTGGCCAACTTCCAGCTGTAACCTTGAGCAAGTGACTCAACTTTCCTGTGTCTCCATTTTATTATCTGCAAAATGGGAGGCTAATGATGGCCACCTATAGCATTTGCTTGAGAAATAAATGAGTTAATGAAAATGTCGGGCAGCTCACAATACAAGTATATTAACTGGTTCCTATTTTTGAAATACTACCATTCATAGGCTAAGAGGCACCTGAGACTGTTCCAAAATCATCCCCCTTCCCTCCACTCAACATTCCCTCCCACAGCACTCCCATTTCATTTGATCCAAGCTCCAACCTTCCGGGTGACCAGGTCACAAATCGGTGTCTTCAGATTTTATCCAGAGCTCGGCTACTTCTCAAGTTCCGCTACTGCCACTGCCGACTTTCATCTGGACTCTTGCAGAAGCCTCTTCAGTCCCTCCACTCAGTTCTCACAACAGCCAAAGAGATCGGGTGACAATCCAGGTGACAGCCTGTCCTCCTTTCTGTTCACCACCCTGCCATAGCCCCTGTCTCACTCACAATCAACGCTGAAGTGCTTTACAGAGCCTGACAAAAGCCACGCTGGGATGCAGAAAGATAGCACAGCTGGGTTTGCCTTGCACGCAGCCAACCTGGGTTCATATGGTATTCCATAATTTCTGGCATCCCATATGGTCCCTTGAGCACCACTAGGAGTGATTTCTAAGTGCAGAGCCAGGAGCAACCCCTGAGCACTGCCAGGTGTGGCTCACAACCAAAACAAAAAGGAAAGGGGAAAAAGCCTCAGTGGGTCTGGCCCCGTGTCTCCTGCTCCCCTTCTCCCGCCGTCCTACTCTCCTTTCTCTTCCTTTGGCCTTTGGGATGCTTCTTTGCTTCGGACCCTTTCACACTGACTATCTTCTCCGCCTGGTCCCTCATTGTTGACTCCTCTTTTTTATGTCTTTGCTCAAATGTCATCTTTTCCGTGACTGCCCTCCTGTCCCATTGAGATAGAACCATGCCTTCCCTGCTATATTTTTGCCCACAGCCCTTACCACCATCTGATATTGCCTCTACTTGTTTATCTTCTCTCTTGTTGTCTATTAACATGTGCATGCCACTCAAGCAGGGGATTTTGTTTTGTTCACCCCAATACCATCCTGTAATAGATACTCAGTAAATGCTTAAAAAATGAATCAGACGAGGGGGATGGAGGCCGGTAAGACATTTGCTCTGCATGCATCTGGTCCGGGTTGGGTTCCCAGAGCCTCAAAGAGTCCCTCAGCCCACCAGGAGTGATCCCTGGGCACTGGCAGGTGTACCTCCCCCCAAAAGCAAAATAAATGAATAGATGAAGAGAAGTAAGCAGTCACCAATCTGAGGAAGGCAGATTAGTGGAACTCATTAAGGCTCCTGGGGAGATGTGATAGTCAAGTACAAAACCCTGTGTGCCGTTAAAACTGAGGCAAACTGACAAATTTCGCCTTCACTGGCAAGGGTCTGTTGCAGCTGTTAGAAGAACTGGTAAAAATGCCTCTCTTAGCCACCAGGACTCCCGGTAAACTCTTTGAGCCTCAGAAATAAGCAGGCCCTGAAAATAAGCTCAGTAAGAGGTCTTGGATGCAGGACGCTCTGATCTGGACACACTTCATAGCTTTGTGACTTGTGTAATTGCCTCAAATTGTGCCTCTGCTGAGTGAACTTCAAAACAGCTCAGCCATAAGAGGAACACACTGTATATTTCCTTACAGATTAAAGAAGCCAAGCTATAATGGAAGGAGAGGGGGGCCTCCTAGGCACCCTCTGTTTTGGAGTACCTCATTCTTAACCCAACACTTCCACCCTGTGGCTGGTTGACTGATGAAAGCTCATTCTTTTAAGAAATGGGAAGCTCATGTTTATTTCACTCTCAGCAGAGAGCTGCGATGAGGGGACAGGGAAGGCCCTTTTCTCCCTGGGAAGGGGAGAGCAGCTTAATGTCCGTGAAGCCTAAACAGCTGGAGCCTGACGGCATGCACCCAAATCCTGGTTCTGCCACTCAGAGCTGTGGGGCCCACAGCTGCCTTTCAGCAGTTCTGTGCCTCAGGTCTCCCCCCTTCCTCCCCCCAGCAAATTAGCGATAATAAGAGTACCTACTACTTTAGAGGAGAGAAAAATGAGCCGGCACCTGTAAAGATAACAGTCCAGAGCTCCAGTTCCTTATCCAGAACCCTTGGGGCAAGATGTTTCCGAATTTCCAATTTTTCGGATTTTAGGAAAATAACAAGGTGCACAGACAAGATGTTACATAACGCCCTTAGTGGGCTCGGTAATCAGCCACATTCAGATTTCTGCTGTGAAATGTACGAACAGTCACAAAATGTACGAATAGTCATGCTAAATGGGGATCAATAAAGACCAGAAGGGGCCTTTCATTTCACAGCAGTTTTTGCTGCCCACAGGGCTACAGGGAAGCTTCCGGGTTTTAGAGCTTTTAGGAGTTTGAAAATTGCAGATAAAGGCTTAGGAACAAATCAGAGCCTCATTCATTAAGAAATCGTTACACCCCAGGCCGAGCATATTTAATTCACACAGTCACCTTGCGAGTTAGGTGGTATTATTGTGATTCCTGTTTCATGGATGGGAACTTTGAGGCACACATTCAAGAACATGCCCATGGCTACCCTGCCAGTGAGTAGCAGGTGTGGGATTTCTGAGATTCCACACCCCTGGCAGCCTGACCGTAGAGCAAGGGAAACTGTCCTCACACGTCGTGTTGCTGCTGATGGGAACAACGTCTGGCAGGAATAAGCATGTAGTACAGGCTAGGCATTACTCTTACCAAGAAAGAGAACGGACAGGGATGGTAACGGCCCCAAGAAGCTCAGAGGAGAGGGGTGGGAAAGGGCAGGCACTGGGTTGCAGGAAGGGTTCACACAGCATGACCCCAGGAGCTGGGACATGAGCTATGAGAAAGACTCATAGGCAGAGCAGTGAGGCCCCTGGCAGAAGGAACTTTCTGGAAAGCTTAATGTTTACTATGGTAGACAATACAAAGGAAAATATCCAGGTTAGAGGAATTGTGCTTGTCTTCTGTTTCTGCTTAAACAAGTGATCACAAATCTACCTGCTTAAAGCCACACACATTTACCACAGGGCCAGTGCTATAGTACAGAGGGGAGGGCACTTGCATTGCATGCAGCTGACCTCAGTTCCATCCCTAGCATTGTAGAGGGTTTGCTGAACTCTGCCATGAGTGATTCCCGAAGCACAGAGCCAGGAGTAAGCCCTTGAGCACAGCCAGGTGTGGACCACAATCCCCCCAGTTTTTTTGCTTGAAATAACATCTTAAGACTTCTGTGGGTGAGAAGTCCGGTCCATGGTGTCTGCAGAGCTGCATTCCTTTCTGGGCGAGGGAAGGATCAGTTTCCTGCTCTTTCAGGTTATTGGCAGAATGTATTTCCTCGAGGCTTTGGGATTAAGGTTCCTGTTTCCTTACTGTCTGGCAGTTTAGGGCCATTGTCAGCTCTCAAAAGCCACTGCATTTCTAGCCCCTTGTTCCATCTTTTTCTATTTTTTTTCTCTGTTTTTTTTTTTCATCATACCCAGTGATTTCCTGGGATTACTCCTGGGTCTGCAGTCAGGAATTATTCCTGGCAGTGCTTGGGGGACCATATGGGATTCCTGGGATCAAACCTGGAGGCAAATGTCGTACCCACTGTACTATCACTCTAATAGCCCCTTCTTTTTCTATTTTTTATTTTTTGGCCACAACTGGCTGTGCTCAGAACTGACGCCTGGCTCTGTGCACAGGGATCAATCCTGCTAGGGCCAAGGGGCCCCTGTGCAGTTCTGGGGATCAAACCCAAGTCGGCAGCATACAAGGAAGTGCTCTAACCTTCTAACCTCTGTACTAATCTCTCTAGCCTTCTTCCATCTTCAACCCATAAAGGTAGGTTAAGTCCCTCTTAGTTATGTTTTGGATCTCTCTTGCCTCTTCTGCCTCCTGTGTTTTGTTTTTTGGGTGGGTTTTTTTGGTTTGTTTTGTTTTGGGCATCACACCTGGTGGTGCTCAGGGTTTACTTCTGACTATGCACCCGGGGATCACTTCTGGCAGTGTTTGGGGTACCATATTGGGTGCCAGGAATCAAACCTGAGTCAGCCACTTGCAAGGAAAATGCCCTGTCCACTATGCTCTCACTCCAGCCCCCTGCCTCCTGCTTTTAGTAAGCGTTCTTGTGATTAAATTGAAGTCACCTGAATTATCCAGAATGATCTCCGTGTTTTAAGGTCCCTAACCTTAGGTTTATAAGCAAAGCTCCTTTTGCAAAACCATAATGGACTCAGAAGTTCCATGGGTCAGAGAGATAGTACAGCGGGCAGGGTTCTTGCCTTGCACACAGCAGACCTGGTTTGAATCTCTGGCACCACATATGATCCCCCGGGCCCTGCAGGAGTGAGCCTTGAGAGCAGAGCCAGGTGTAAGCCTGAGCTCCGCCGGGTGTGGCCCTCAAATAAACAGGTTCCAGAGATTAGGGTGTAAGGCTGTAGACATCTTTGCAGGGGTGGGTACTATTCAGTCTGCCACATATGTGGCCAGCCATCTGTCCCTTCAGTCCGAGTGTCCCACAGAAGAAATATATTCACACTATCCTGAAGTCCCCAGTAGGGGGCATCCAAAGCTGAAGAGTATAGGGTTGAATCTGAGGATGTTTAAGGAATGATGGTAGGACTGCGGAGAGGGAGGTAGACAGGTAGAAACAAGGGGGCAAAAAAAGAATCATTACACTGACTCCTGCCCTTCCTGATGTTCTGTCTGCAGGCAACCTCGTGGTTTTAAGCCATTTGTCCTCCAGGTGCCCCTGGAATGGCGTGACTGCTTCCCCAGCAATGGACCCCTCTGTTACGCTGTGGCAGTTTCTGCTGCAGCTGCTGAGAGAGCAAGGCAATGGCCATATTATCTCTTGGACTTCACGTGACGGTGGGGAGTTCAAGCTAGTGGATGCTGAGGAAGTGGCCCGTCTGTGGGGGCTGCGGAAGAACAAGACCAATATGAATTATGACAAGCTCAGCCGGGCCTTGCGTTACTACTATGACAAGGTAAGCTGTCAGAGACCAGGTAAGATATCAGAGACTATTGCATCATCTTGTTTGTGTCTTAATTGTCATTTTGAGAATCAGATTAAAATCAGTCATTTACCCCATGCTCTGCTATCTTCAGACCACCGTTGGCTTTACCTAACAGTTATAAATTATACTACAGTTTTTCTAGGTTATTGGGGGGTTGGCTTTTGTGTCACATTACTCCTGGCTCTGTGTTCAGGGATCACTCCTGGTAGACTTGGCAAATTATATTGCATGCTGTGGGTTGAACATGGGTCAGCCACATGCAAGACAAGCACCTACACATTGTACTATCTCTGGTCCCAAGTCTGTTTTCACTAAACCCTTCATCGTAATATTAATACAGACATCCACTCTCTGAGTTTCACCAAGGTCAAGCTGTCCCATTACACCCTGCACAACATTTCATTTTTTTTTGTTTTGGGGAAACCACACCCATCAGTGTTCAAGGCTTATTTCTGGTATCTGTGCTACTCAGGCCCTGCTCCTGACTCTGTGCTGAGGGATCACTCCTGGTGGGGCTCAGAACATCATATGGGGTGCAGGGGATAGAACCTGGTTCGGCCACATCCAAAGCAAGTGCCATACCTGTGATACTCTTCAGCCCCAAACTTTGATTTTCTTACCTTATACCTTTAGCCCAGACTTTTCAAAGCACTGCTGATATTAATACTTACAATAAACCATATGAATAATTGTTTTTCTTGCCCCAGAGCCCCTAGGGCCTGTCCTGAAATCTTCCAGTTGTCTCATTATCTGCTCTTGTTGTAGAATAAGAATTCCAAAAGCTGTTTCTCTTACAGTACAAACCTCCATGACATTATTATAGAAATCTTTCCCTACTGCGTTTTCTTGGATCTTACAAATTTTGATCAATTCTTCTCTTATTCTTTTAGCTAAAGAAAACCCTCCAAAACACACATGGTGGCAGCTCCAAACGGCATCCTCTGAACACTGATACACCCAGTATTTGTCAAGCATTTGGTTTAATCATCTATTCCTAGAACAAAATCCTGATTTTTCCTCATTTTGTCATCATAAGATGCTCAGATATAAGTGCTGAATCTTCTTCCCCAGTGTTTATAGCCCATTCTCTTTCTTTCTTTACCTGAAACCTCCACACTGATATTAATGAAAATTCCTTTTCACTCTTTCTTGAGAAATACAAAGCCACCTTGTGACATAACTGACCATTTAAAGTTGTCGTCAGTGTGCCTGAAAACAGCCCTAGATCATAATCATTTCTAGCGTTTATTCCATTCTTAATTTTTCATTCCTCTAGATCAAACCTTCAAAATCTTCCTTATGAAGCTGCCTCACTCAGTGATCTGGGACTACACAAACATCCCAGGGACCCACTAGACCAGTGTTTTTCATTCTTTTTCCAATGGTGACACTTCTCCCACACATACACCGCTTCCTACCTTGTCTCCTTCTTCCCGTGGTTCTAGGTTGTCTTACTTGTTGGCCCCTAATCTTGTGTTGAGACCCCCACTTAACATTTTTTACCTGTTCCCCCATTAGAATATTCTGGGACCCTGCAGATGGAGGTGGGGACCCATACGGCCCCCGGTTGAGAAATGCTGCTCTCTTCCTGCCCCAAAATATCCCCTAAAGACTCTGCCAGACAATCAAGGCAGCTTTAAAATTCCTCCAGGATTTTTCCAGTGTTCCTGATGTTCTTGTCTAGTTTATTTATTTTTTTGTTTATTTTTAAATTTAATTTAATTTTTATAAAGTACTTCATAATATTTGATTACATTTAATATTCATACACCAATCCCGCCACCATTACACCTCCCCACAACCATGTTTCAGATGTTTCCATCCCGAACGCCAGCCCCTGCCCCCAAAGCAGAATCAAAATAATTTATTTTGTATTATTTATTATGAGTAGTCGGCTAAAATGATCCACAAAAGATTTCTTAGAGGAAAATGTGTGAAGATTGTTGTTTTTCGCCTAGGAGCAATTAGGCCCTTCTATAAGAGATTAGTAACATGTTGTTAAAGGTTGAGCTTTGTATACTTATATATATGTGTGTGTGTGTGTGTGTGTGTATATATGTATATATATATATATATATATCTTTAAAAATTTATTTCCCCCTAAGATTGGTTGCCTTCTACATTAAACCCCATCAAATGTGGTGTGCTACTCTTGGAATCTTAGTGGTGTCAAGTATGAGAATAAGTCCAGGAATAGGTTCACCCATGGGTGAGACTCATCCAAGTGTGTGGAGAGCAGCTGTGAGCATGGTGTCAATTGAGTTCTGGAGGCTTTTGGCTGCCGGGGCTGGCTCCATTGGGGCAGGGAGGGGGCTTGCCTGCCCCCCTCTGGGTTGCCCTGAATGAAACAGTCTGGCAAGGGAGAAGATCCCCTCATTCTTCAAATTCTTCCTGCCCTCCCTAGTGACCTTTCCCTGTTCCACATCTGTGTTCATCGCTTTAAGTAATCCTCTATATTAATAAGTCAGCACCACATCCATATCCTTCTATATGACTTTAGTCTCTTCCACCTTTTATGTTATGGGCTGAAGCAGTAGTACAGTGGGCAGGGCACTTACCTTGCACAGAGTCAACCCAGATTTAATCCCATCACTACATATGATGCCCTGAGCCCTGACTTTTTGCTCTGGGGAGTAATCCCTGAGTGCAGAGCCAGGAGTGTACCGTGAGCACCACTGGTGTAAGTCAAAAACAAACAAACAAAAAAGACATTGGCCAGATAGAGAGAGTGCTACATATCTGGCACTTGCCTGGCTCTACCCGTGGTACCGCATAGGGTTCCAGGAGTGATCCCTGAGTACCACCTGGTGTGGCCTACTCCTCTCCAACAAAAAAGACAGGGAAGGGGCCAGAGAGATAGCTCAAAGGGCTGGAGCATATGTTTTGCCTGTGGGCAGCTCAGGTTCAATCTCTGTGATTGTATTGTCTCCCAAGAGCCGGAAGTACCCCCAAGAACCACTCGGTGTGGTCCCCAAAACAAAACCAAAGGAAAAAAATAGTACAAGTTAAACAACGAGAAAGAGGTATATTAAGAAGACATTACAGCGGCCAGGGAAATAATACAGTAGGTAAAGTACTTGCCTTGTACATTGTCGACCCATATGGTCCCCGGAGCACTGGCAGGAGTAATTCCTGAGTGCAGAGTCAGGAGTAACCCCTGAACATCTCTGGGTGTGTCTCTAAAACAAAAGCAAAGTAACAAAAATGAAGACATTAAGGGCCGGAGTGGTAGGACAGTGGGTAATGCATTTGCCTTGCTTGGGGCAAAACCCAGGTTTGAACCCCAGCATCCCGTATGGTCTTCCATGTCGATCAGGAGTGATCCCTAAGCACAGAGCCAGGAGTAAGCCCTGAGCATCACCAGGTGTGGCCCACAGAACCAAACCATGAGAAGACATTAGGAGACCCACCTCTCTACACCCCTTGTCCCCACCCTTTCTGCTAAGGCCCTCTCCCCCCTCTCTCCCTTTCCAGAACATCATCCGCAAAGTGAGCGGCCAGAAGTTCGTCTACAAGTTTGTGTCCTACCCTGAAATCGCAGGGTGCTCTACTGAGGACTACTTGCCACCACCCGAGATGCCTGTCACCTCCACTGTGGCAAATATGGCACCCACTGCTCTTCATGTTGCCCCTGGGGATCCTGCTTCTGGGAAGCCAGGCCCACCCAAAGGTGGGGGAGTGGCAGGCACAGGTGGCTTGGCACGAAGTAGCCGAAATGAATACATGCGCTCAGGCCTCTATTCTACCTTCACAATTCAGTCCCTGCAACCACAGCCACAGCCACAGCCACCACCTCATCCTCGGCCTCCCGCAGTGCTCCCCGCCAGTACCCCTGCAGGGGCAGTGCTCCTCTCAGGGAGCGGGAGCACCAGTCCAAGCCCCTTGGAGGCCTGCCTGAAGACTGAGGATGTCGACCTGCCTCTGCAGGTAAGAACCAGAGGATTAAAAAGTCCGTGAGAGGGATAGACAATTCCCACAGGGAACGGAGGACAGTGTGGATGTAGGGGGCCACGGACCTGTGATTAAAAGAGACATGGCAGAAGGAAGGACACAGAAATCCCTAGGAGGAAACTTTGGGGTTCAGAGTGATGCTAGCTAGAGAAGAAAGGGAAGGAAGTCTAGTTGGAATTAGTAGTATACCCACAACATTCCCTAGCCATAGCCCCTTGTATTTGTTTAATGCCCCTGGGTCTCCCCCTTCAGCAGCCATCTAGCCACCTACTGAGGTTTTTAATCTAGATTGCAGAGACCCATCCTCAAAATCTGATATATGTGGCTGTCGGGATGGGCCAGAGATTGGGCACCTTTATTTTTTAATTTTGTTTTTTTGTTTTTTGTTTTGGGTCACCCCTGGCAGTGCTCAGGGCTTACTCCTGACTCTGTATTCAGGGGTTAGTTCTGGTAAACCTCAGGGGACATATGGGATGCCAGGGATCAAACTCGGGTCAGCCACATGCCAGGCAGGCGCCCTACCTGCTGTACACACACACCGATGCCTAGAATGGGCACATTTAAAAAAATTGAATCATCATGAGATACACATTTACAAAGTTGTTCATGACTGGGTTTCAGTCATATAATGTTCCAACACCTTTACCTTCACCAGTGTACATTTCTCACCACCAATGGCCCCAGTTTCCTTCCTGCACCTCCCCCCAAACCTGCTTCTATGCCAAGCACTTTTCTTCTCTCTCTGTGTGTCTTTCTCTCCCCTTCTTTCCCTCTCTCCCTCTCTCTCATCCCCCCCTTTTGGGCATTATGGCTTGCAATAGATACTGTAAGGTTATCATGTATGTCATTTTACCTACTTTTAACACTAAGATCTTGTCCAGAGTGATTATTTCTAAGTATTTTTGTCATACTGGTCCCTTCTCTATCCCAACTGCCCTCCTTCCCCCTCCCCACACACACACTTGTGGCAAGCTTCCAGCCATTGACCAGTTCTCCTGGCCAGAATGGACACTTTCAACTAGTTTTCAGGTGAGGTGGATGCTGCTGATCTGGAAGGCCAATTTTGGAGGTCCACTGCTTTAATGAATGAGGGAAGGATCCCCATAAATCCCACACCCAGAGGTATCCCTGCCTGTAGATTGGAGAAGCCACCTCTGAAAAAAAGCAGCTTTGTTGGCAAAGTCCCACATTGTTTTCGCATGTGCTCCAGGTTGCAGCAGATGCCCAGCACTAAACACCATTTTCCAAACCAAATCATTGACTTCACCACCATACAGTACTTAGTTTTGTTTTGGGAACCACACCAGCACTTGCTCTGGCTTACTCCTGGCTCTACACTCAGGAATCACTTCTGGTGGTGCTTGGGTAACCATATGGGATGCCAGAATCCGAACCTCGTCCAGCTGCTTACATGGCAAGCACCCTACCTACTGAACTATCTTTCTGGCTTCCAGTTCCTTCATATTTAACATGGGGCCTCTTGCATGCACAGCATGAGCTTTACTGCTGAGTCCAGCCCCAGTACTGAAAGGAAGAACGAAGTTTGTTTGGTGCAGGGGGCAGGGCAGGGTCGTCCTGGAGCTGGCACTTAAAGTCTCCCACATGCTAGGTGTATGCTTGACCCCTTCAGCTACCCCCCCAGTCCTACTAGCAGTCCTCTTACAGCCTGTCTGCGCCCACTCCTCTTCAGGTCATCCTCACCCCACCTGAGACCCTGACCTCTAAATCAGATGAACTGAGTTTGGAGCCCAGGTTTGGCAGGTCACTGCCCACTGATGTCAAAGTGGATACGCCCAAGGATGAGTTGGAAGCTGCAGCCAGTGGGGAAGTGGAATTTGTTCTGGAATCAAAGGTTGAGTCGGAAGTCTCTCCCACGGAAGATGTGCCAGCCCACCTGCCCGCAGTTGTCATGGAGACTGCAGCGCAGGTAGTCGGTGTTGGAGCCCCTACATCGTCATCGCACACAGAAAACGTCCAACCTCAGAAGGGCCGGAAGCCCCGGGACCTGGAGCTTCCACTCAGCCCAGGGCTACTGAGTGGTCCGGGACCCGAACGGACTCCAGGATCGGGATCTGGCTCTGGCCTTCAGGCACCAGGGCCAGCACTGACTCCATCCCTTCTACCTTCTCATACACTGGTGAGAGCCGATGGGGTGGGTGGTGGAAGGCACCAGAACACATGGGGTTGTAAATGACTAAAGAGGGCCTTGGCTTGAGTTGAGGCCAGGCTGGAAGAATGGAGCCTGATTATCAAAGGGCTGGAGAGTCGCTAGTGCCAGGGTTGTCCTAGTGAAGGCCAGTCTGGGGGAGTTTTGCAGGGGATCGAGTCCTGAGGGCCCCATTTTCTGCAGGAACTCTTTTTCAGATTGGGGCTTGGTGTGAAGAACTTGCACTGAGCCTTTGGGTCTGGGATTGGCACACTGGGTTTTTCCCAGTGAGCTCTATGGAGTCATTCTTAGACCCTGTGATGTTGCGGTGACTTGGGAGAAGACACGCAACACGCGATCAGTGTCTTGTGGGGGTCATCTTGATCCCCTCAGACTGGGCTCTCAGGAGTTGGGGTTCCGTGTCAAGTAGGAGAGAGGAGTCACAGATAAGAACCTAGTACTGGGGGGCTAGGCCCGTGTACTTGAGAGGAATGACATCATTAGTCTGAGTGGGGAAAGTGGTGGGGGCAGGGTTTGTACCTTCTGTGTTCCCCCCGCTTATCATCTGCTTGCTTGAGTGTCACCAAACCCTTCCCTCCAGACTCCGGTGCTGTTGACACCCAGCTCGTTGCCCTCCAGCATCCACTTCTGGAGCACTCTGAGTCCCATTGCACCCCGTAGTCCTGCCAAACTCTCCTTCCAGGTAGGAGTCCCCACCCCCACTCCACCCCCACCCCCGCTCCTCATCCCAGAGCAGAACAAAGACCCTGCCAAAGCCACATGTGTGACCTCTTCCTCTTTCTGTCCCCAGTTCCCCTCCAGTGGAAGCGCCCAGGTGCACATCCCTTCCATCAGCGTGGATGGCCTCTCAACCCCCGTGGTGCTCTCCCCAGGGCCCCAGAAGCCATGACTACCATCAGCACAGCCACCCCTTGGGGCAGTCACTCCATCCATGCCTTGGACTTCTCTCCAGCCATCTTAATTCAAAGAGAAAAGAGAGAAAAGAGACTGACTTGTTCTCTGATTGTGGGGGTAGGGATTCTTAGGAAGAAGCTTCTCTTCGCCACCCACACGAAACACGATAATTCTCCTCTCTTTTTGTCAGGTCCCCCAGTGGCCATCCTCACACGTCTCCTACTCCAGTAGTTGAGGGGGGGGCGGTTTATTTATTTTTTGAAGGCCACTGGGAAGATCCTGGCCCATCCCTTTGAAGGAGGGGTGAGGCTACCTCCCCTGATCTCCATATCTTTTTCCCTAACACAAGACAATCGGGGTCTGGCTTGAGAAGGCCCCTTCTTTCTTCCTTTCTTGCTCTCTCAGCCTGCCCTTGGGAAGCTGAGAAGCCCTGTTTCTAGGTGTTTGTAGAAGAAATCATTGTAGTTTATTATTCTTGGCCATTCCCAGGGGTCCAGGAAGAATTTGTGCCACTTCATGGTTTGGGAGTCTTGGCCGAGGAAGACTCACGCTTTTGGAATGGGATTTTCCACGGCCCAAGCCGTTTTCTCAGACAGCTTGTCCTTTTCTCAGCCAACTTTTTGGCCAGGAAGGAATGCCCCTTTTGTCTCTCTCCCCTTGAAAAGCCATTCCTGTGTCTGCCAAACCCCTGGGGTCCTACCTTTACCTCCCAATGGAGGGTTTGGGGTGTGGAGGGCAGAGTCCCCGTCTGGGGGACCCCTCCCACCAGTACTCCAGGTTTCCCTGTCCCCCGTTCCCTGCCATTTTGATAGTATAATCTATTTTTAAATGGGACTTTTCAGTAGGGGAGAAGGGCCATCTCATCCTGTAT
Source organism: Sorex araneus (assembly GCF_027595985.1). Classification (NCBI taxonomy): domain Eukaryota; kingdom Metazoa; phylum Chordata; class Mammalia; order Eulipotyphla; family Soricidae; genus Sorex; species Sorex araneus. Next base: position 50,396,737 of record NC_073313.1, on the reverse strand, counting down.
CTGAGATGGGGTGGGTGGGAAGGAAGGGATTTGGGGTGAGGGGAGGAATCTTCCTGCCACTCCCAAGTGTTTATTTTTGATACCAAATGAATTTTCAGCTCCCTCCCTCTCAGCCCCCCAATTTCCTGCGGGCGGGTACATAGGACCCTTTAAGTGTCCCTGGAGTTGGGAGGGAGGAATGAGGGACATTCAGTCTGCCATGTTCCAGTTCTGGGCTGGAGAGAGGTGGGCTCAAAAGACTTCTAGGCTCGCCTCTTATCAGCAGCAGCCCAGCCCTGGCCTGGGATCTGGGAGGGGTTTGAGACTTGGGGGACGGTGCTACACCTGTCTCCACTGTTTGTATTATTTCCCCAAAATGTGGATCTTTTTTTTCTAATAGTCCCAGAGAATGGGTAATTGTTCCTGTAAATATATATTTTTAAAGGTGATGCTGGAGACTGATAGTGTTTTTTTTCGCCTAGAAGCTGTTGGGTCTGAGTGTGACAAGCCTGACTGTGTGTGAAAGGTGGTTAGGCCGTGAGATTGGTTCTGAGAGAAGGAACATGATGGTGCATGTGACAGAAACAATAACAAAGACTGTAGACTGGGAGCCAAAGGTATGAAAAAGAGACACTGGCGAGTTGCAATTGCTTGTGGATTGAGACTGTGGGCAAGAGTGGGAGCTTTGGTCCCAAACTTGATGTTGTGTCTCTGAGAAATTTCGGCTGTTTGTCAGAAAATCACTATAAGACAAAGTGAGAGATAACCGTTCAAGGAAATGGTTTGTGTGTGAGAGAGAGGATGTTGATGAAGAGGTAGTGGGCACCACAGATCAATCACCATTTAACAGGTTGAGAGTGATCAAGACAGACAGAATGAGCCAATTATGTTTGGTGACCTATGGGGACATGAAAATGGCAGAGATTGTCAGGAAATAAATGTCACTATGGTGGCCGGAATGATAGTACAGTGCAGGGCGGTAGGGGCATTTGCCTTACATTCAGCTAACCTGGGTTCAATTCCCAGAACCCAGAATGTTCCTGAAGTCCCGCCAGGAGTGATCATTGAACACAGATCCGGGAGTAAACCCTGAGCACTCCCAGGTGTGATCCCCCCCAAAATAACAACTTTTTAAAGGGGATGTGGTTCAGTAGAAAAGCATGTGCTTCACGTGTCTGAGTTCATTCCCTAGCACCACAAACACATGCAATAAAAGGGAAGCAGTGAGGTCATAATTGTAATAAGCTGACAAAAAAATAATGGTGTGAGCAACTGAAATGGGACACACGTATGTGTGTGGGGGGGACTGATTAATCAGCCGTTAGCAATTATGATATTATGAGCCCAAAACCTCAGAAGCTGAGGGAATGTGACTGTGAATGGGTGACTGAGACTCTGCCTGAGGGTACTGAGACTATGCCTGAGGGTACTGAGACTATGCTAAGGGTAAAACTCTCTGCAAGCAACTTTCTTGAAGACTGTAAATGAAGGGTTGAATATGCTGGAAAACACTTGAGAAGAACTGTGAGACTAGGTGACTAAACTGGTGTCTGCACTCTAGTGTGATTGCCTGTTTGTGAAACTCTCAGCTATAACTGGGGTCTGTGGGTGTGTGAAATAGAGTGAGAAGAGGTAAGAGTGATTTTGTGTAGAAGTAGAACTTCATGGTGGCTGGAAGTCCGTGACTATTTGTGTAAGTGAGAAAATGGCAGCCCGACTGAGTGCTGGAAACAGCTTATCAAAAGGTGCGACTGTTTATGTGTGTATGTGTAAAACTGGCAAAAGTAAATAACAGTGATATTGGCTGAGGGAGACAGGCTCTAAGCTCTGATTGTGTGAGAACCTTTTAGGAGACTGTAGTGAGACCTGGAATCAATGACACCAAAATGACTTCCTGAGCGAGAGAGAAAAATGTCTGAGAGGCTGTGTGATAGAAGGGGTAGGTGAGCCTGTCGGGGAGAGACAGCAGAGGCTGCGAGGCTGAAACTGTGTGTGTACTGTTTTAAAAAGACACTAATAAGAGAACATGACTGAGATGGAATGAGATGATCAGGGAGAAATCAAATATGTTCTGCATAGAAGAAAACCCTCTTCCATCTGTCTTCTTCCTTTTAGATCTCTCCCTTCTAAGGTGCCCTGGGCTGGATTCTCCCAGTTCTCCAAATCTTGAAATTCTGGGCTTCCCCAGGCTTTTTTTGTTTTTATTTCCCGTGGGATTTTCATGGGCCTCCTTCCTTCTTTGAGACACTACTTATCCCTTCAATTCACAGTGTTCCTCTTTTTTTTTTTTTTTGCTTTTTGGGTCACACCCAGCGATGCACAGGGGTTATGCCTGGCTCTGCACTCAGGAAGTACTCCTGGCAGTGCTCAGAGGACCATATGGGATGCTGGGAATTGAAGCCGGGTTGGCTGCATGCAAGGCAAATGCCCTGCCCTCTGTGCTATTGCTCCAGCCCCCTACAGTGTTCCTCTTGATACTTACCAGAATTCATTACGTTTTGTTCCTTTCTTTAAAAAAGATGGGGTTTTTTTGAGTCACTCAGCAACTGTTTATTAAGCACATTCTGTTTGCTGATTCCTGTCTAATCCTTGCATAGCAGTTAACCCTGATTTAAAAAGTCCTGCCCTCGTGGAGCTGACCCTGTAGTGAGGATGATGGGCAGGAAATGGATGAGCAGAATATAGCAGGTGATGGGGCAATCAAGAAACGAAACAAGACTTTTTCACTTTTGTTTTTTGTTTGCTTTTGGGCCACACCCAGCAGTGCTTATGGGTTACTCCTGGCTCTGCACTCAGGGATCATGCCTGGTGGTGGTCAGGGGACCATATGTGGTGCCAGAATTTGCACCTGGGTTGGCCACATGCAAGGCAACCAACCATCCTACCTGCTGTACTATCGCTCTGGCCTCAGTACACTTTCACTCTTTGTTTTTAAATAAGAAATATAAGGGGTGGGTCAGTAAGATTATAATTCAGGGGTTAATGTACTGCCTTTGCGTGTCGCTGACCCTGGTTCAATCCTAGGAGCCACATGGTTCCTGCGTATAGAGTCAAGAGTAACCCCTTAATACTATTAGGAATGGCCCCAAAGCTCCCGCTCTTAAATGAAACAAGTTTTAAATAAGAAATATGGAGGCCAGAAAGATAGCACAGGGGCTAAGGGTTCCCTTAGAGCCCCCTCCCCAAGCAGTTCCTCGTGTACCCTGAAGCCTCCCAGCACCACCACCACTGCAGTGGTCCTGATAATTGCTGAGGGGGTCCCCAGATCCCCTGAACAATGCTTGGAGCAATCCCCGCCATACACACAAAATAAATGTCTGCAGGGGCTAGAGAGAGCTCAAGTGAGAGAGCACATGGCTTGCATGTGTGAGGCCCTGAGTTTGATTCTCAGCACCACATGGCCCGTGAAGCACAATACCACTGAGTGTGACCCCTATTTAAAAAAATGGGGGTGGCAGAGAGATAGTACGGTGGGTAGGGCTCTTGCCTTGCACATGCCAACCTGACTTTGATCCCGAGCATCCTATATGGTCTTCTGAGCCCCACTAGAGGTGATCCCTGAGCACAGTGCCAGGATTAAGCCCTAAACTCTGCTGGGTGTGGCTCAAAACAACAACAACAAAGGATGGCGCTAAGGACATAGTACAGGACTTAAGGTCTTGCCTTACATGTGACCAATCCCCCCAGTTCCTGTCCCTGTCATCATGCAGTTTCCCAAATATCATTGGGTGCAGCTCTGGAGTTCCCCCACACTGCCCGAGTTGCCTGGGCAATCCCCGGCCCTCAGAGCCCCAAGACGACCACATCCTCAGGCCCTCAGAATTGAATTGCCAGCCTAGTTGGTCAAGAATTGTTGGGAAGACCCCTTGGGCTTCCTGAGCACTGCTTGGAGGCCAAAAGAACAGTAAGGAAAAGAAAGCTGGGGCTAGAAAGCTACTGTTGCCCAGCAGTAGCGCACAGGCCTTGCATGGAAAGGATACCTGACACCACAAAAGAAAGTCTGCAGTCATTTTATTGCTCTGCTTTACAGAAGATGAAAGCAGTCTCTACCACGAGGACTCTTACGAGTATTTTATGCCATTTAAGAACAAAGGAAATATTGATGGTAACAGGACTACCAGGGAAGAGGGGATTAGATAAAGCAAATAGGGAGGATTACAGATTTCTTGGGAAGTTGGTTTTCTTTACTTTTCGCTGGTGATGGGGGGGAGGGGAATTGGTTTTTACAGGAAAACACAGCAACGCAAACGACAGTCTGAAATCTTAGAATAAGCAAGATAACTTCTTTGCTCAAACCACCCTTTCAAAACCAGCTTTATGTTAATAAACGACACTTCTGTACATGGATACAAATGTCAACAGAGTCTATGGATACAAATGTCAACAGAGTATCACCCATAAAACAAGACCTATATTCCTAAGAAAGGATTTTAAATATCTGAACAAATTAAATTATTTGTCCTCATTTTAATTTTCACAGTGATGTTTCCTGCTTCCTCCCCCAAGAATTCAGAGGCAGGCCAGGAGTGAAGTTCAGTAGCAGAGCAGTTGTTTTGCATGTATCAGCATGTATGTTTGCATGTATGTTTGATACCTGGCAAACACACACACAGTGGGAATGAATAAATTGTACATCTTTCTTTGTAGATTTATTAACTTATTAATAATTTATTAATTTCTTGTTAATTATGTAGACTTCAGCTTTTAACTTGTGCTCTGCAGTTTCAGAAGGGTTAAATAAGAGAAAACAGAAAGTCTCTACTACTATTTTCCATGCCGTTTTACCTGCATGGAAAATGGGTTGTGGTGGAATTCATTTTTTAAAAAATTGTGATTTGGGGCCATACCTGGTGGTCCTCAGGGTTTATTCTGTCTCTTTCCTCAGGGATTACTTCTGGTGGTGCTTGGGGAACCATGTCGGGTGATGGAAATTGAATATGGGTTGGTTGCTTCCAAGGCAAACACCTTTGCCCACTCTATCTCTCCAGCCCCTGGAATCCATTATTAAGGGTAAAGTAAGGATTGCGAAAGGATAGGTTTTATTTTTTCTGATGAGACCTAGAGAGAAAAGTCAAGATGGGTCAGTAAAAATGATGGTTCTTAAGTATGGTCAAAGACCAACAGTATCTGACCATTTGGAGATTATAAGATATGTACATTTTTTATTTAAAAAAATTATTCATCGTGAGATATAGTTACAAGCTTCCCTGTTGAGTTACAATCACACAATGATCAAACTCCCATCCCACCACCAGTGCACATTCCCCATCACCAATATCCCCAATATACCCCACCTTTCCCACCCTCCCCCTGCCTCCATGGCAGATAATATTCCCCATACTCTCTCTCTACTTTTGGACATTATGGTTTGTTATGCAGATACTGAGAGGCCATCATGTTTGGTTCTCTATCTACTTTCAGCACTTATCTCCCATCCCGACCGATTCCTCCAACCATCATTTTCTTAGTGATCCCTTCTCTGTTCTAGCTGTCCTCTCCCTGCCTGTTCGTGAGGCAGGCTTCCAACTATGGAGCAATCTTCCTGACCCTTCTACCTACTGTCCTTGGGTGTTGGTCTTGTGTTAGTACATTTGTTTATTGGTGTGAGGGGCCTCCCAAGCAGTGCTCAAAGGGCCCTAGAGTCACTCCCAGTCGCACTCAGCCAACTAAGTTGGAAGGTTCAACTCTAGGACCCAAAGATACCATGCTGCTCAGCAGAACCAAGGGTCCTGGGGCCCACTTGGACCACAGCCAATAGTGCTATGGGCCTCCAGGGCTAAGCAGGTGGTATTGGAGGACCGTACAAGGTGCCAGGGTTTTAACTTTCATCCTTACCCATGCATGGAATGTGCTCCTGACCCCTGAACTATCTCCCTGCCCCCATATCCAGATTCTTCTTTTTTTGTTTTGTTTTGTTTTTGAGGCCACACCTGGCAATGCTCAGGGAACCATATGGGATACCGGGATCGAACTTGGGTCAACTACATGTAAGAGAAATGCCCTACAGTCCACCCCATATATAGATTCTTAAGCCCCATGCAAGACTTACATAATCAGAAACCAGTGGGATATATTGAGTTGTGATCTAACATGCATTCCAGATAATTCTTATGCACACTAAAGTTTAAGTGCCACTGAGCTAGAGAGTGGCAAGGGTGCCATATCAGAAAATTTCTGGAGGGGTTCAGAGAGATAGTACAGCAGTTTGAGCACTTCCTTTGCACGTGTCAGACCCAAGTTCAATCTATGACACCCCATAGGGTCCCATAAGCCCTGCCAGGTGTGATTCTTGAGCACGGAGTCAGGAGTAAGCCCTAAGCACAGCCATATGTGGCCCCCAAACCAAAATAATATTTTTTAAAGGAATAAAGGTAGCTGGGGAAGACCTCTGTAAGAAAGGTATCATTTGTTGTCTTTCTTTTATTTTGTTTTTAAACCCAAACCTCACACTAAGGAATTTTAGACTTTGTTTTTTGTTTTTGCTTTTTAGGTCACACCGGGCAGTGCTCAGGGGTTACTCATGCCTCTGCACTCAGGATTTACTCCTGGCAGTGCTGGGGAACCATGTGGGATGCCAGGGATTGAATCCAGGTCCACTGCATGCAAGGCAAACACCCTCCCTACTGTTCTATCGCTCTGGTCTCACACTAAGGAATTTTAAGCACTATGAGGCAAGTGCTCTGCCACCAAGCCCACCTACAGGCCCTGCTTCCTCTTTTAGAGGATAAACCTCTTTGGAGGCCAGGATTTTGGACTTTTTTGAGAAGGGGTGAAGGGTCACAGTGATACTCAGGGGGCACTCCCAGTGCAATGCTCAGGAGCCCCTACAGTGTCAGAGAGGAAGCCCCAGGCTGGAGCAACACATATGCTCCAGCCCTTCGAGCCATCTCCCTGGAATGGCTGTCTTGTCCTCTGTTCCATCCAATTCCGAGAAAGGCATCTGGCACTCACTAGGTACTCAATAAATGGTGAAACACAGAGATGCTGCCAGACACTGTTCTAAGGACTTTGAAAAAAAGAAAACTCTCAGTCTTAGCAGCAAACCTTATGATCTAGGCTCAGGTGTTATGGTTCCTCCCCAGCTGACTGATGGTACCTGGTCACCCTCCCAACCACCCAGGTGGTTCTCGGGCCCCTCTAAAGAGCATCTGTCCACAGCCAGGGTCTTTACACCCAACACTCCCTACAGTGCGTAGCCCCAATTCATTCCTCTGAATCCTCCCACATTCTTGCCACTTCCCTTTCTCACTTCCCTTTATTCCACATGGTGACCACAGGGAACCTCACTTTCAGAAAAAAAGTGTGGCAGGGTGTTGAGAATGAAGCAGTAACCCTGACGAGGGGTACTCAGTACGCCACACTCATTTTACCCCAATTCCATAGCTCCCAGAGAGCCGCTCCTATTGTTAGACTCGAGAGTATCCATTTTACAGCTGGAGAAACCGAGGCACAGAGTGGCGCAGGCAACTTGCCCAAAGTCAAGCAGCTCAGAAGTTTGCCCTGCTCCAAACTCCTCTTCACTATTCACAAGTTTTGTTTGTTCAAGGAGTTGTGATTGCGTGTCAGATGGTTGCTAGGACAGGTGCTGGGGAAAAACAAATCAGCACCAAGGGTAAGGCAGGAAGTCAAGAGGGAAGAGGAGTGGAGAAGTTCTCAGGAACATAAGTAGGAGCTGAAGAAATCTAGGGTTACCCTGCTCTCCCCCTGCTGCTCTTTGCCCTCCCAGTTCCTTCTACGTTTTTCCTCCCCACCACCAGTTCCTCTTTCCCTGCTGACTCTAGGGGCTGAACCCCATAAAGCCAGTCCCCCGGTACTTTGGGGGCCCAGTGTTCAACATGCTCTCTCGAGTGCAGGCCCCTCCATTCCTTCTGCCACCACTGCTGCTACTGCTGAGTCTGTCGGCCACAGGTGAGTAGGCGAGGGCCAGGTGGTCCCCAGGGGTTCCCCGCGTCCAGCACTGCTCTGATTATGCCTCCGCGGGTCCTGTTCCAGGCTCAGATTCCGTGCTCTGCTTCACCCGGTACGAGGAATCCTCCGGCAAGTGCCAGAACCTCCTGGGAGGAGGTGTCAGTGTTGAAGACTGCTGTCTCAACAGCGCTTATGCGTTCCAGAAGCCAGGCAGCAAGCTCTGTCAGGCATGCAGGTCAGGGGGCACCCAGGATGGGGGAGGCAAAATGGACTAGGAGGTGGAGGGAGGTGGTGGGCAACCTAGAACTGGGCACTTTCCTGCTCTGGAACTTCGCAGGGTGAGTGCAAGGCCCCGATCAGGACTATGACTTTAGAATTCTCAACCTCAACTTTATGGACATTTAGAAGTCCCCAATTAATTTTCTTGTGAGAGAATGACCTTTATATCCAAATATACTGCTTTTGGCTTTCTTTGGGGGTCACACCTGGTGATGTTCAGGTGCTATTCTTGGCTCTACACTCAGAGAAATGATTCCTGGCGCTGCTCGGGGGACCATATGGGATGTCGGGGATAGAACCCTGTTTGGCTGCATGCAAAATAAGCCCCATATCCACTGGCCCCTCACAAGACATTTTTTAGCCTCCCTGGTTTCCTGATAGATGCTGATAGCGACTCCCCCACTTGTTGTCACAACCAAAAAATGTCTCCAGACATTGCCTCATAGCCCCTTGGGGCCGTGTAGCTTACATATCCTGATTACTTCCTGCACATCAGAAGCACCATGGGGTACACGCTCTGTAAGCAGCTGGTATTTGAGATAGCAGCTCAAGTACCTACTTATGCTAACAGCCCCTATTCAGTACTTCCATTATATGGACACATATTATGAGGGTGGGAGAGTGTGAGGAATTGAAAGGGCAGCTCTGGGGCCCAAGTTATGGCCACATTCATTGAGCTCTTCCGGTATATCAGCTACACAGGAGACAGAGGAAACAGTGGGGTAACTGGAGAATTTCAAAAGAGAGTGAGTGCTACTCTCTTAATCATGATGCCAACTTCTATGTAAAGGTCTCTTATTGTATACCAGATACATTTTCTAACTGCTTCTTATCTGTACTAGATAAACCTTAAGCATAGGGAGTTTGGCCACAACACCCAAAAGGAGAGAGAGAGCAAAAGGGAATGCCCTGCCACAGAGTCAGGGTGGGGTGGGGTGGGGGGAGGACGGGGTGGGGGTTGTGGGAGGGATGCTGGGGCCATTGGTGGTGGACAATGGGCACTGGTGGAGGGATGGATACTAAATCATTGTATGACTGAAACGCAAGCACGAAAGTTTGTAAGTCTGTAACTGCACCTCACGGTGATTCACTAATAAATTTTTTTTAAAAAAAAGAATAGGGAGTTTGGGCCAGAGAGACAGTACAGTGGATAGGGCATTTGCTTTGGCATGTGGGCAGCCTGGATTTGATCCCAGCAACCCCTATGGTGCTCTGAGCACCACCACGAGTGATCCCTGAACTCAAAGTCAGTAGTAAGCCCTGAGCATCACTGGTTTGGACCTCCAGCAACACAATCCTAAGAAATCAGAATGGGGAACTTTAGGATTTTTGTTTTGTTTATTCCTGTTGGTGCTCAGGGGACCAAATGCAGTGCCGGGAATAGAACTCAGGTCAGCCACATGCAAGACAAACACCCTACTCGCTGTACTATCACTGGGGCCCCACTTTAGGATTTTTGAAGGCAGCTTTGTGGTCCTAGGTATGTCAACTCTTCGCATTGATTCTGTATTATCCTGTGTTGGCCTTGAGGACAGATGTATGCTGTTTCTGGCAGCGCCTCTGAGCTCACTGGATGGGTAGCTCCTGTTTATTAAACATTTCCTGCTTGCCTGCTTCCATGTCGGCTCAGTGACCAGCCTGGTGGGGTTTTGGTACCAGTTCTGGGATCCTCTTCCTTACGTTTACCTGCCTGGCTCTGTTCTTAGGAGTCTTCAAAGAGTAATTCCATGTCATGAAGGCAACTAACATCTGTTAAACACTTATCTGTTTGCCAGTCAATCCCAACAGTTTGCAGAGTCCACATTCTTCTCAGTCCATCCCGCACCGCACTGATCCAGCTGTCCCCCCATGGGCCTGCCCCCATGCTCGAGAGCCGTGCCATATTCTGGCCAGCTCCCTCCAGCATGGGACGCGTGTGCTCCTCTCTGCAGATTACCACAGTGGTCCCCGTGGTCTGCATGGTCTGCCTGTTCAGTGAGCTGCACTGAGGGCTCGCAGCTGAGGCATCGGCGCTGCATAGGCCATGGCGGCCAGTGTCCTGAGAACGTGGAGCCTGGGGCTCTTGAGTGGCAGCTGCAGTCTTGTGAAGATAAGTCCTGCTGTCCTGGTAAGGAGGAGGAGTAGGGTGGGCCAGCACTACCCATGTCCTGGCCACTGGGAGTAGTTAGGGCAAAGACCCAAGGTTGGGACTGAACCTTAGGTGAGGCACTATTGGAGGATGCTGACGTGGCTGGAGACGTGAGATCAAAAGAGGCCTGATCCTTGTGAACCATGGTAAGGATGCTGGCACTAAGTCTTTGGATTGTGGGAAAAGGAGATTTAGGATCTGACCCGGAGACTTCCCAGACTTCTTTGACCTGCAGTCCTCTTTTCAGAAAAAGAATTTTAAAAATCACCCAGCGCCGCCCCGCCCCCTGGAAATCTACCTTCTTTAAGTCAATGAACATAAAGCGCCCTCTAGTGGCATCTGAGGCTACTACTGCTCATCTGGATCCTTCCAGTGCTGGATGTCAGAATAGGCCCTCAGATTCTTGTCTCAAGAAGTCAAAGTTAAAAGCAAGAGGCTTGAGAGCAATTGGCTTCCCTATCTATACTCCCTTTGTCCAATCAGTAACACGCACTTTGGGAAACAATACTGTACCAGATCCCTTTTTCAGTGGGTCTGGGGGCAGATGTCATGAAGGGAGAAGTGGAGTGACTATGGAAGACTACTACAATAGCCCAGGTGAATGTTGATGTAGAGTAGGGGTAACAGAAGATATTGGGACAAGAGTCACTGACGTGGAATAAACATACCTCCCCCCGACCTCCATCCTGCTCCTTTCTCTTCTCTCCCACAGAAATAGGCGGTTGGTCCAGCTGGGGCCCCTGGGCGCCTTGCTCTGTCACCTGCTCCATAGGAATTCGATCCCGTAGTCGTACATGTGACCACCCTGCTCCCAAGTGTGGGGGCCACTGCCCTGGAGAAGCAAAGGAGACAGGGCCCTGTGACACTAAGAACGTGTGCCCAAGTGAGTGAGAGCCACCCTGGGGATTTGTGGACACCAAGTGGGGTGGAGCTGGGTGAAAGGGTATAGCAGGGATGTGCCAGGATGGGTGGAGGGGTTCAGTGCACTTAAGCACACTTGGGCCCTCTTTACCCACTGCAGCACATGGAGCCTGGGCTGCTTGGACCCCCTGGAGCCCCTGCTCCCTCTCCTGTCGTGGGGGAGAACATGAACCTCTGCAGAGACGAAGCCGCACCTGTTCTGCACCTGTGCCCTCCAAACAGCCGCCTGGGAAGCCTTGCCAAGGACCAGCCTATGAACAGCGGACGTGCAGTGGCCTGCCGCCCTGTCCAGGTACACATGGTTCAGGCCACTGACTGCTCAGGATTCGAGGCCAGGTGCTCTACTCTGCCATTTCAAGACCAGAGGCTTTAAATCATGGGAGTGTGGACAGTGTGGCACCAAGGGGCTGTGGGGATGGGAGAAGAATTCAAATGGCCTTTCACCTCTTTTCATCTTTCCCACAGTGGCTGGAGGCTGGGGTCCATGGAGTTCTTTAAGCCCGTGCCCTGTGACCTGTGGTTTAGGCCTGATTCAAGAAAACCGGAAATGTGATCAGCCTGTACCCCGGCATGGAGGCCCTACATGTGCTGGTGATGCAACACGGACCCGCATCTGCAACACGGCTGTACACTGCCCTGGTCAGCACTTCCAGAACCTTCATTTCCATGTCTTAACTCCCTTACTTCTCTTTGATGTCTGCGCCTTGCCATAAATGTCTTTTTCCTTTCTCTTTTAAATAATTATGTAGGGGTAAGAGTGATAGTACAGTGGGTAGGGCACTTGCCTTGCATGTGGCAAACCTGGATTTGATCCATGGCATTCCATATGGTCCCTTGAGCACCGTCAGGAGTATTTTCTGAATGAAGAACCAGAATAAACCCTGAACATCTCCAGGTGTGGAATGAGCCCTGAACATCTCCAGGTTTGGCCCCAAACCAAAACCATGTGTATATATAATAGATTACACAATTATATATTAATTTATTATATGTATTTATAATATATGGGCTGGAGCGATAGCACAGCGGTAGGGCATTCGCCTCGCATGCTGCCGACCAGGGTTCGATTCCTCTACCCCTCTTGGAGAGCCTGGCAAGCTACTGACAGTATCTTGTCCGCACGGCAGAGCCTGGCAACTACCCATGGCGTATTCGATATGCCAAAAACAGTAACAACAAGTCTCACAATGGAGACGTTACTGGTACCCGTTCAAGCAAATCGATGAGCAACTGGATGAGAGTGATTTATATATATATATGCACATATATATTATACATATGGGATTATGAGTACCAAACCTGGGTCAGTTGCATCTAAGTACTCTATTCACTCTACTACCTCTCCAGTCACCTTCTTCCTGCCTCTTAAATCCTCTATCCCTGGCCCTGAGATCTAAGTTTTCCTCTTCTGGTCTCCATTCCCATATTTGATCATCCCCCACACTTACTCCTCTAACCTGCATCCTTTCCTATGCTGTAGTGTAAGCTCCCTTTTTTCCTGTCTCTGCAGTGGATGGAGAATGGGGGCCCTGGAAGCAGTGGAGCCCCTGTAAACGACCCGGCAGCATAAACTTCAACATAACCTGTAGGGAAATCCAGGGCCAGCAAAGGCGCTCAAGGAGTTGCAGAGGCCGCAATTTTGATGGTCAGCCTTGTGCGGGGAAGCAGCATGATTTCCGGTACTGCTACGACATAGAGAACTGTATATGTGAGTGCTCCCCAAAACTACTGTGAAGGGGGATGGAATAATAGTACATCGGGTAGAGCGTTTGCCTTGCTTGCTGCCAACCTTGGTTCCATCCCCAGCATGCCAGATGGTCCCCCAGCCCACCAAGAGTGATCCCTGAGCACAGAGCCAGGAGTAAGCCCTGAATAACACCAGGCATGACCCTTCCCCGCTTAAAAAGAACTGCTGTGAGGATAAGCTGACCCATGCAAAGACAATTTCTTACTCCACCCTAGATCTCATATCCCTGCAACCTCCTTCCCTCTCCCTTCCCCTCTACCCACTGAGACCTCTAATACTGATTTAGCCCCCGCCACCCCTCTTTGCAGTGAAAGGCTCGTGGTTGGAATGGAGTACTTGGGGTTTGTGCACACCCCCTTGTGGACCCAGCCCCATCCGCAGCCGCAAGCGTATCTGCTCAGCTTTGCTCCCCAAGTTCTCGTGAGTAATGGGCCAGTGTGCCTGGGAAGGTTGCTTGGTATTGATATGTGAGCAATTGGGCAGCAGAATCAGCTACTCCCACCCAGGGTTGCTACTGCCGAGTCTAAGATACCTGCCTTGCCAAGTGTGGGGTTTCCCAGATACAGGAAGAAAATTAAAACTAAAGAAGCTTTTCATTTGTTTATTTATTTTGCTTTTGGGATCACAGCTGGCAATTCTCGGGGTCTATTCCTGGCTCTGCACTCAGGAATTAGTCCTAGTGGTGCTCAGGGGACCATAGGGATGCTGGGAATTGAACCCGGGTCAGCTGCATACAAGACAAATGCCCTACCCACTAAACTATCACTCCAGTCCCCTACAGAAACTTTTTAAAAAAATTTATTTTATTGAGGGGCTGGAGCAATAGCACAGCGGGTAGGGCGTTTGCCTTGCACGCGGCCGACCCGGGTTCGATTCCCAGCATCCCATATGGTCCCCTGAGCACCGCCAGGGGTAATTCCTGAGTGCATGAGCCAGGAGCAACCCCTGTGCATCGCCGGGTGTGACCCAAAAAGCAAAAAAAAAAAATTATTTTATTGAATCACCACGTGGAAAGTTACAAAGTTCTCAGGCTTATGTCTCAGTTATACAATGCTCAAAACCCATCCTTTCACCAGTGCCCATATTCCACCACCAAAAAAAAAAAACAGTATACCTCCCACCCCCCCTACCCCCCAACCCCCCCCTGCATAACTGATAAATTTCACTTCCTTTTCTCTTTACCTTGATTACATTCCATATTTCAACACAAAACTCACTATTGTTGTTGGAGTTTCAACACAGAACTCACTATTCTTGTTGGAGTTTATCCCCCAAGAATACAGCCCTATTGACAAGGAAACATTTGATAATTAGTTTTCCACTGATGAGAATGAATAGATATAAAGTCTGTTCATTCTTCAAACCGCGGCCACGCGGTTTAGGATTTCTGTATTTTTGTAATTAAGTCTGGGGAGATTTAAGTTGGAAATTGAATCATTTTCCTTCCTGGATCAGCATGGAACAAAAGCTTAGTTCACAGTCTGGAGACATGGCTGCAGGCACTCGCTGGGACCCCAAGTAATATAGCTGTCTCTGGATCCCCTACAGAAACTTTTAAAAAAAGATATTGAGGGGGCTGATGAGATGGTACAGAGGGTAGGGTGTTTCTTGCCTTGTACATAGCCCATCTAGGTTTGATCTTCGGTATCCCATAGGGTTCCCTGAGCCTCACCAGAGTGATCCCTGAGAGCAGAACACTGAGCGTCCCTGGGTGTGCTCCCCCTCAAAAAAAACCCTCAAAGTCAATTTGGGGAGTCAAAGAGATATAGTACAGCAGTGGGGCACTTGCCTTGATGAGACCAACCTGGGTTGGATCCTTAGTATCCCATATGATTCCCTGAGCCCATCTGAGAATCAGAAACAAGCTCTGTGCACCAACAACCCTGGCCCAAAAACCAAAGAAAAAATATTGAAAGGCCAGAGAGATAGTATAGCAGGTAGGGTGCTTGCATTGCATGCAGCCAATCTGGGTTTGATCCGTGGCATCCCATATGGTCCTGTGAGCACTGAGAGGAGTAGTCCCTGAGTGCAGAGCTAGGAGTAACCCCTGAGCATCACCAGGTATAGCCCAAAAACAAACCCCAAAATAGCTATTGAGGGAAAACAGTAGGTCGGACCTGTGAGGGACTGAATGAGCACTCGTTTGGCTCCTCAGCCATACTCCGATTCATTTCATCCTTCATGTGTTCATTTGTTCTGCTCTCTTAGCTGCCTTGGCTTGGATTTACCTATTCACTCCTTCAGTCACTCATGCCTCCAGGGATGACTCCATGTCTCACTTGACATCTCAAAGGCCCTCAGTACTCCAAGGCATTTTTAGCAATAGAGGCAGACATACAATTCAGATCACATGAGTTCCCCCAAGAGAATTCACACACACACACACACACACACACACACATAATTTAACTGAGTTTGTTGAATGCCTTCTTTCTTTATCTGAGCTCCTCCATCTATTCCCCTCTAATGCCTCAGGACCACCATTACTGCAGTTGAAGGTGAGGATAAGAAGAACTTAACCTTCTGGGGAATACCACAGGCACAGTGTGAAATGCTGCAGGGAGAGAAGAAAGAAGTGAAGGAGAACCGGCCATGTCTAAACGTACCTACTTGCAAGGACCCTGAGGATGAGAAGCTCTAATACCTCTCTTCCATTCTGAACCCCCTGACCTCTCAGAGATCAATAAATTCACCTCTTCTACAGAAGTAGGACATTAGTACCTTCTGGGGCAAAGGGCATGGCACAAGCAAAATTTCATTGACATTATTTTCCACTGTGGCCCCAATTTGGCTGGCATAAAGGTGATAATACAGCTTTGCCAATTCCTACGCAGCTGTATTCAGCACATCGCTCTGCAGAGCTCTGTGTTACAGTTTTCCTGATTGGCTGTTTGCTCTAGCAGGCACTTTATGATTGGCCAGTGTGTTTGTTTATCCATCTCTCCACTTCCCAAAGCTCCCTCCGTTCCACCTCCTGGAGCTTCTAGGCTTTTGCATTTCACTTCAGTCCGGCTTTGAATGGCAGCGGAGGAGGGGCTGGGTTTGGCACTCGCCACACTTGCACCTGCATCCACCCACTCTCAACAATCCAGCTCCAATGCCATAATTAGTGGCAACAAATAACTCCGAGATGCGGGTAGAGGGCGGGGAATTGGGGGAAGGGGGGTATTTGGGGAGGCGGACAGAGGAAGTGCCTATGGGGTGCTTCTAGCTGGAGTGGGGGCCAAGAGAAGCTAGAGTCAGCACTTGCCTAGAGAAGCACACCACCCCCGTCCTGCTCCTCTGAGACAAACCCAGATACAGATTTCCTGTAGCATTTGTTCATTCAGCACTTACCATGATTTACTGTATACTAGAGCTAAACCTGGTCATCTGAGGTGAAGGACTGGTAGAATGAGGATATCTAAATGAAGTGACAGACTTAGATGATCCTTTATTTAAACATTTATTTATCCTTGTCAGTGCTAACAATAGTGCTGGACACCATGAAGAAAAGGAAGAAGTATCAGAGTTGTAGTGACTTTATTGTAAAGGAAACAAACCCAGACATTAATGCAGCTAGCTTTTGTTCATGCTTAGTACTAGTGGGAACTTCTTGAATACTGGCGCCTTGTCATGAGACAAATCATAAAAATTAATAATGATACTAGTTCATTCTTTGAGAATACTCACAATGCCTGGTGATGTCTGAAAACTTTACATAGCTTAACTGTATTTAATCCACTATGAACCCACAAAGGTCGATTGTGTATCACTCTATGCTGATTTTACAAAAGAGGAAATAGACCAAGAAAGGTGGTGGTGGGGGGGGACATTTCAAAAGCATCTTATCAAAAGCAAAGTGTCAGATGTTCTGCTATGCATGGAGAGACCTCTGTGTGTGGGAGAGTTCCCGTGAGAGTTTGGTGACCCCCAGAGTCAGTGTGCTGCTCCTCTGAATCAATTTCTTCTTGTGTAAAATGGGTCACTCAATAAATTGAAATAATGATTAAGCTGATGAATATTTGGCTATTCTGGGAAGACTGAGTCAAAGTGCAGAGTTATGGTCGCCACTACTGATTCCAGGAGGTATGTGCTTATCTCCAATCCCTTCAAAATGGAATTGGACTTGCATTATGAGCTGTGCATGGGTCTTTACCAGAGAAAGCTGTATGGAGTGTATGTGGGACTGCATGTGAAGTTAGAACTGTGTGTGCACCGTAACAAGTTCAAAGTGTATACATGCATGTTCATGTGAATTAAAGTGACTTGAATATGTATATGTGTTATAAATGTGTGGTAAGGTCGGACTGAAACTGAACCTCAATAAGACAATGCTCATAAAAAACGAACTAGTCCCTGATGCTCCATTTGCTCTCAGTGGAACGAACATCTTCGAATGCAGCAGCTATGTGTACCTGGGTCGACAACTCAACATGAGGAACGTCTTGGCGTCAGAACTGCACAGGAGGAAGGGAGCAGCGTGGAACACCTTCAGGAGCATCAAAGAAGTCGTTAAGAGGACGAAGGACCTCTGACTCCAGGCACATCTTTTCGATTCCACTGTTCTTCCTGCACTAACGTACACCTCAGAGACCTGGGCCCTATGCAAACAGGATGAGAACGCTATTCGGGTATCCCAAAGAGGAATCGAAAGAGCTATGCTAGGAGTATCACATCTCACTCAAATGAGAGAAGGAATCCGGAGTTCCAACCTCCGTCGACGGTCAAGAATCAGGGACACTGTCTTGTTTGCCAAGACATCAAAAATCAGATAGGCCAGACATGTAATGCGATTCAGAGATGACCGCTGGACTAGAGCTGTTACCGACTGGATTCCACGGGACTTCAAAAGACCTCGGCATGGCCACCCACCACCGAGATGATCAGAATTCTTCGTCAAAGCCCTGAAGGAGCTGTTTCGGGCTCCTCCTGTTCCTGGAGCAAGCAGATATCATGGGGCTACACTAGCAAGCGGCAGGGACAAATGGAGATGTTACTGGTGCCCACTTGGGCAAATCAAAGATCAACGGGAAAACAAGTGATACAAGTGAAATGTGTGTAGCACTTTGCTATGAACATATGTTGGTATGTATTTTAGAGTCATTGCTCACTTATACTCATTCCTTCTGGAGAAGATTGAGTTCAGAGCAGAGGAGCTTTACCCCTGCTTCAGGGAATTGAAATACTCCTTGGGGGGGGAAATCTTCACTTGTCTGCAGAGAACTCAACCAAAAATCAATTTTCATTAATTAAGCCACCTGGATAGTGAATGATACCAGGGCCACAAACACGAGGGGAAAGGGCCCTGGAAAAGGGTCCTCTGAGAATAGGTAGTCTGAAGACAGATTCCTAAGCTCTACTTTTGGTTCCCAGAAAAAAATCAGAAAGGTCTAAGAATCTGAAGCCATTCCCATTCCCCAGAGAAGGCACCCTAGATTCAGTACAATTTGATTGCTTTAGTTACTGAGCCAAAAGCAGAAGCATATAATTTAGTGTGACTCTGCGGTAAAGTACTTGCTTTCTTTGCATGGGACTTGGGTTCAGATCCTGACACAGATAAAGAAGATGAAGAAGAGCAGCACATGCATTGAAACATTAGTAAGGATACACATGGAAATCCATTTCTGAGAAACACTGAGATGAGCAATGCCAAGGCCTCAGGAGGCAGAAGGAATGGCTAAAGCAAATGCATAGAGGTATGGGCTGGAGCTGAGATGAAAGGGGAAAATGAGAATGGTTTGGCATTGGTCTTGGGAATTGTTGGAACCTAAGGGACAAGAAGGTGGACTCTGAGTCTTGGGAAAGGTCGTTTTCTCTAAACCTTGACCAAAGAGGATCTTTAAGTGGTGGAATAACATTCCTGGAAGGAATCACAGTACATTAAAAAATATAAAAGTTTCCTTCCCTTCCCTTCTTAGAGTTGGGTGCAATCATTTGATCATTTTTACAGATGAGCTAAGCCAAGTCCAAGGGCTGGTAAGCCCCTTTCTCAAAGGTTTGATGACACCCCATTTGAATACAAGAACTATTGTCTACAGATCACGTGTGGGTTGGGGTTTTTTTTGGGTCACACCCGGCGATGCACAGGGGTTGCTCCTGGCTCTGCACTCAGGAATTACTCCTGGCGATGCTCAGGGGACCATATGGGATGCTCTTTCGATTCCTCTTTGGGATTCATACCCGTGTTGGCTGCGTGCAAGGCAAATGCCCTACCCACTGTGCTATCGCTCCAGCCCCCAGATCACTTGTTTTAAAAGATACCTAGTTTAAATACAACAATATTCTAAGTAATGAATAAAGAATGAACAAATAGATATGGGGACAATTATTGAAAATTCTGCAGGTGCAGACAGAAAAGATTCCAAAATATGCCTATTTCTTACTTTCTTTCACCTCTCTTGGTTCACTATTTTCTCTTACCATGGATCTGTTCAATTATATCCCTGTCACAATCCCACTCACTCTTTTTACACATACTCTGGAATTATAAAATTAGCATGTCCCTTTGGGGATGAATTATAATTCTTGGTTTCCCTTGTCTGCAAAATAGGAATTATATTACCCACCCAATAAAATGGTGAGGATTGTATGAGACAGTGCTTGCTTTTAAACATCTCAGATTAACAGTGGATTCAGTCTGCCAGCACATTATTTTTAAGTGGATTTGTGCTTTCATTGTGGTTAGATCCTTACAGGAACCGATAGGATGGTTCCCACAGTCCACCTCTGCCCAGACCATAAAAGTTCTTTGCTTATATGGCAAGCATTATTTGTTTTCAGTGCTGTGGATTGAAGTCAGAGTGTCTTATAAGCAAGGCAAACGATCTTCCACTCAGATACATCCCCAATCTCATGATCAGCATTATTTGGCACCTATTGTGTTTATACCCTACAATATGTGCAGCAGGTATAGTTATGAGCAATGATAATAGCAGGTGGTGCCATGATTTTGAGCTCTGTGCAAGGTAGGAAGGAGTGTATGCATTAGTTGTGTATGTGTGTAGCAATTGGCTGTGTGAGATGAACACACACCAAAGCTAGAGCATCAGGAAATTTCTCTACGTGGCAGATCTAGCTTTGTCCATGATTATCTGTAGTTATGCATTTTGTCTGGATATACATGCTCTTGTGTGAGTTCCCTTGGGTATCTGTGTAGGTGTAGGCTTTTTACTCACGTTGGAATACCTGCATGTTTTATATTACCCTGGGGTAATTGCTCCCTATTTATGAGTCCATGTGTTTCTTTGGGGGGAGGTCTACATGTATTTCCATATATGTGCCATTTTCTCTGCGCTTTCAGGTCACCTACCATCCAGGATAATGGTGTGTATCTCGCTAAAGTGTCCACCTCCGCCTGTCTGATGCTGTCTGCACCACCCCCGCACACTCACCTCTGCCTAGCTGAGCCTATGTGGCTTGGAAGATGATCTCCCTGCAGCACTGTGCGTGTGACTCCCCCACCAAAACACCCATCGCCCATAAGGGGTTATTTCTCTACTTCTGTGTCTCAGGGTATGCCTCCATTTCGACCCCCCTCCTACTCCAGCCCTCGCCTCCACCCCCAATGCCTTCTGTGGTCAACTTCAATACAGGAATCCGAGTAACCGCAGAGTCTTGTTTATTAGTGTCAGTGGGCGTGAAGACCAGCACAGGGGAGGGTGAGAGACTTGATGGACCACCGTTCGACCTCCAGAACTAACCCCTGCCCCCGTACCCCCCGCCCCCGATTGCGCATCCCACATCAGAGCGGGGGAAGGGAACCAGGATGCGGCGTGACGCGTGCGCACTGCAGACTTCAGCACCGCGGACAGCGCCTTCGCCCCCGCCAGACAGCGCGCGCCACCGCCACCCGAGCACTGAAGGCGCGTTGACGTCACTGGCCGTTGCTCCGCAAACTCCCCTTCCAGGTCTCCTTGGTCGCGTCCGCGCCGCCGCCGGCCCAGTCGGACCGCACCATGTAGGGCTCAATATAGGGGGGCCCGGGCGCGACCATCCGCGCTGCGGCGGCGGCGACTCTGCTCTGCCTCAGTCTGCAGCGGGCAGCCGGAGAGTAGCATCGTGCCCGAGAGCACCGCTGGGCTCCTGGGCCCCGCGCGGTCCGCCCCCGCGGCTTCAGACCAGACTGCTCCGAAGACCCCCTGCCCCACGCCGCAACCATGAACTACCTGCGGCGCCGCCTGTCGGACAGCAACTTCATGGCCAATCTGCCAAATGGGTACATGACAGACCTGCAGCGCCCTCAGCCGCCCCCGCCGCCGCCCTCTGCCCCCAGCCCTGGAGCCACGCCCGGTCCCGCCACCGGCTCTGCTGAGAGGGCCTCCGTGGCCGCCCCTGTGGCCTCCCCGGCCGCCCCTAGCCCTAGCTCCTCGGGGGGCGGTGGCTTCTTCTCGTCTCTGTCCAACGCAGTCAAGCAGACCACAGCGGCGGCCGCCGCCACCTTCAGCGAGCAGGTGGGCGGAGGCTCTGGGGGCGCAGGCCGCGGGGGTGCCGCCGCCAAGGTGCTGCTGGTCATCGATGAGCCCCACACGGACTGGTAAGCGTTTACCATGGACGTCTTCCCGTGTGCTCAGAACGTAGCCCCTCTCCCAAACCCTCTTCCTTTAAATTATTTTGCTGGGTGCTTCCTGTGTGCCCCGCCCTTGGCAGCCCCCCTCCCGTGGTTCCCCTTCCTATCCTCCTCCTCTCCCGCTTTCCATCCATACAGGGGGGCAGTCATCTGGCACATGCTGTTTACGTCCTTGCCCAAAGCTTTCATTTTATTACCTGTGAGCCTTCCAGGACATAATGCCTCCTCTCAACCCTCACCCCAAAGGCCCTGTCCTCCAGACATCTCAGAAGCATTTATCAAGTTCCTGCACTGTGCCTCACCAGGGAGCCCTTCCCCAGGGCCTTTGGCTTCCATGAATGTTGTGAAAATTTCACTGATAGCTTGATTTGTGTCTTGTGCCTCTTACCTCTTGCCCTAAGGTCTTCTAACAGAGCTTGTGAGCATGTATCAAGAATGTGCTGTGTGCCCCACCCCAATCCTCTCAACGACCTTTTAAACTATCAAGTAAACATTGAGTGCCTGCTGTGTATCCCACCCCAGCATCTCCCCCAAAGCAATGCCTTTCATGAATCCTGTGAGGCTTTATTTGAATGCCTTCTAGATGCCCCCTAGCCCCCACCCCAAGGGTTTATTTCTCCAAAGAATCTAGGAAGTATGTTTGAAGTGCCATCCCTAGGCCCCTTTCTCAAGCATGTAATTTTCCCCAAATGAGTGCCATGAGCATTTTTGAACCTTCTGTGTGTGACTCATCTTCAGACTGCCTCCCTGGAATCCTTTTCCTACGATGGATCTAGAAAGCATGTATTGATTGCCTCCTTTTTACCCCCCATTCTTTTTAAAAATAATTTTATTAGTGAATCACTGTGAGGTACAGTTACTCTACTGAAAACCACAACACCCAAAGGGTTGGGGTACCCCCCATTCTTGAGATATTTTTCTTTAAAAAACTTTCCTTTGGTGAACCCAAATGTCATTTATTAATTGCCTGCTCAGTGAGCTTTCCCTAAAGACTCTTTCCCCTAGTGTATTTAGCAAGCATTTCTTGAGTGCCTGATCTTTACCCTATCCCCTGATATTTTTGGCCCCAATGCCTTTACCACCAGTGGCTTCAATCTGCGTGGGTTCACTTTCTGCATGACCCAAATGTAGACACTGCATGAATGCCTTTGCCTTCAAGTAATACAGTGATCAGAAATCCAGTATTTCCTGTATGCACCATTTCAATAAAAGACCTTTTCTTTATAACCACTCCTTGGAGCATTTTTGGAGCACCTGCTGTATGCCTGGCTCTGTACCTTTCCACAAAGCCTTTCCTCCTGCAAATGGATAATCAACAGTACATATATCAAGTTTTTGTATCCCTGTTGCCCTTCCCCAAAGACTTTTCCTCTGAAGGATCCAGTTGTTTTATGCCCATCCCTAGCACCCCCTCCCCAAAGACCTTTTCTTTTAGAGAACATTTTTTCATGCCTTCCAAGTTCTCAATTCTAATTACCTTTGCTCATAAGACTTTTCCTGAAGGGTTCCTGTGAGCCATGGTTTCTGCAAGCATATATGGAATGCCTTCTGTGTGCGCTGTGATCATACCTCCTCCCCAAAGACCTTTTTTCTCTTTTCAGTACCAGGTATGGAACAGAGAGACTCACAACACAAGGCAAGCGGTCTACTGCTGAACTACGTCTTTGGCTCCCCAAACCCCCAAATTCTTTTCTTCTAATAGAACTATTAAGAATAGTTGAACTGTTGCCTGAGCCATAGCAGGTAGGACACTTACTTCACATGTGAGTGTCTGGGGTTCCATATCTGGCATCACCAAGAGTAATCCTTGACTACAGAGCCAGGAGTAAGCCTTGAGCACCACCGGATGTCATTCATATATATGTATATTTATATCCGTATATTATATATACATATATTTTCCACATCTGGTTTAAAACTATATATACACATAGATGTAGATATAGATATAGATATAGATATAGATATAGATATAGATATAGATGAAGTGGTGCCTGTTGTGTGTAGGGAGAACACTCTCCTTCACTACCTGTAGGAGAATCTGCACCAATAGTGATATATCTCTCTAGGCACTTTTCCTTTGAGAAATACAGAGCCTAGTTTATGAAGGTTACCCCTTTTTACACTCCCTCCAGTGCCACTATGATTTCCTCTCCCAATCTTAAATCCCTACTCCAAAGGATCTTTCTTCTATTTAATCCAGGAAACATTTTTGAGTATCTATTATATAAAATGAACCTTCTTTTTTCAGGTAAGTGTAATAGGCATCTTTTTCAAGTCAGAAAGTTTGAAATTCCAAAATTTACTTCAGCCCAAACTTACAGAGTATCAGCTCTTTTGAGGGGGTCTTGGAGTCACAACTGGTAGTACTTGGGGATTACTCCTGACTTTGAACCCAGGAATCACTCCAAATGGTTCTTGGGGACCATTTTGGATGCTGGGGATCAAACCCAGGTCAGCTGTGTGAAAGGCAAGCACCCTACTCACTGAACTATCACGATGGCACTTGAGTATCAGCTCTTTACTGGCTGTATCGCCCCTCCAAACAGAAGCCCTTACCCAGCAGCCTTCCTCTCTATTTAGAACATTTATTTATTCCACAAAATTTATTGCATTATTTTCCATATGTGAGACATTTATTAATCACTTCTGTATAGTGGAAGGAGCCCCTACTTCACTTTTTCTTGCCTGCAGTCCCATCTGCCATATAGATCCTCCCATTTTCAAAGGTGTACTTGTTTAATAAGCACTTATTGTATACTTTAAGAATTTAATATTCAAAGCCTCTTCTCATACCCGCTCTTGTAGCCCTAATTTCCCATTCAAACAGTCTCCATCCTACCTTTCACATCACACAATCGAGAAATCTCTTAATGTGCACCTGCTCTAATCTGTGCACCAACTGTATTCATTCACCTGTTTGGTAGCTGCCTCCCTAACTTCCTTTCACTCCCAATGAATCTGAAATTTATTCATTAACATTTTACGTTTTGTGTTCAAACAACCACCTTCCTCTTTTCTCCATCAATCCATAAAATATTTATTAAACACATGCTATGTAATTCCTTCAGGAACACTAACATTCCTGACAGAAGTTTCCTTATATAGAAGGCATCTTCCAGGCTAAGTTGCTTCATTGAAGCCAATAAGCCTTAATTAAAGCCTTTGCTGTATAGTGCTAATCACCTTGCTTTAGACATCCCTTCTCTATTCCAGCTCTCCGGGAAGGTTATTTGCTGCTTTTAAAATCCCTTCATTCACCCAGTATTTTTAGCTATTTGCAGAATACTGACAAGATAAGAATCTTTCCAAGTCACAACTCTACTGTGTTCCATCTTTCCTTCTAATGTGTACAGCAAGCACTTATTGAGCCCTTGCCAAATTCAGTGAAAGCTTCTTCTCATCTCCTTCTGATCCCAGAATCCCCTCTTTATCCCAGAAGCTGCTCTAGACTTTTCTCTCAAGTCTACATAGCAATGAGTTATGTAGTGTCTATTATAGTCAGGTGGGATGAACAAAAATGAAGAGCCCATGTTCACCAGGCTCAGTGCAGGGAACAGAGATCTTTGCATCACTATTTTGCAGATATTCAGAACCATGCAAACTTCAGGAATTTGGGCCTCAAATAAGGGTGTTGTGCAAAGTCTGTAATGAAATATACAATTGAGTACAATCTAGCGCCTCTCTCACCAAACTTGGCAACTCATTCCTTCTTGGGTACAAAATCTTCTATGGTTTAAAATGGTAGATTATGAATTGAGTTTTCATTTCCTCTTTTTAGAGGTAATGCAGTCAATGTTTTTCAAACTGTGGGCCACTTATTGACTTGTGGCCAGAATGCCATTTTCTTCTTGAAGTAAGGTAAATGAGGAGAGAAATGAACAGAGTATATTGTACATAGTAAATAGAATTTTTTATCTAGAAAACTGTTTCTCCTATAATAAATATAATAATATTCACTGTGTGTTATATTGGCTGATTCTAACACATTTGTATATAATGGTTTTATGTTAAATATATTACATGTATGTGCTTTTTAATTCATGAAATATAATAGGAAGTATCAACTTCCATGCAAGGGTGATTATTTACTGAAATTTTCATTCTAATTGTGTTTATATATTTACTTATATGCATTCTCCTACATATTCCAGATACAGATACATAATATGTAATGTGCAGTATAGTGCATGTTATATATTAAGACATATAGTACATTTTCTTATAGCATATGTGTCTTATATAACATATTACATATATTGGATGGCTATTATATAAATATGTGCATCGTGGATTATATAAACTATATTTCTTATTGTGGCTTCTTTTCTTAGACTTCCAGAAGCAGACCCTGAGACTCTGAGACTTGTATGCAGATTTCTTGGGAGAGCTCTTGGGAACAGCACCTGTTGTGGGGGAGGAGTGGGAGAAGCAAATTTTGGCAAAGGGAAAGGGTGAGCTATGATGCAGCCACAACTAAGGCCTCAGTCAATCCTCTGGGGAGTCCTGGAGCAGGAATGACCCTTTGGCATTGTCCCAGTTGAGGTCAGGCTTTTGTATTCCTGCTTAATCATTGGTTTCAGATTGACCCTTTGGGAAGACAAATGCCTACTTCAGAGGACAGTTGGCAAAGAGGGAAGGCACTATGTGCCTTCAGCAGTAGATGTGCTTCAGCAGTAGATATTCCCATAAATGGGATCTGAAGATCTGAAGGAGAGCACTGGGGATCGAGTGCAGCTCACAGGCGCCCCTTTGCAGTGCTTTCATTTACTTGCTTCCTAGAGTAAGTTCACTTCATCTGGTAATAGCAGACTTAGTGGGATGACCTACAACCTCTTGCATTGTAGATCTGCCTCAACTGAGTCTGTTGATTTAAATGCCATAAATGATATTCATAGTCTCATTCCTCTATTATTTAAATTATCAAGTTCATCACCCTCCACCAGTAACTGTTGGTCTCAGTGGCTTATCTGGTGAGTGATCTAGTGATTTAGTGACCGCTGAGCTCTTGGTCTCTTGGCCCTTCTCAAACTGTGGCTATGCCTGTCACATTTGCTGTCACAATTGAGCAAAGATAACCAATGATGATCACCATTACTCCATAGTCTTCCTTGTCCTCACTGTGTAACACTGCCCCTATCTCTTGATGATCAGGACCGGGCACCCCTGCTGAGACAATGACTCCTTTTCATGTCCACTGGCATGTGAAACCTGAAGTTTTTGGGTGGCAGACACAGCTTATGAAATGAGGTCTTACTGTGTTCCCAAGTGGCAGTGCTTCCCCTTGGACAAACAGGACCTATAACCTTGCTGAGCCCTGAGAAAACTCATTCAAAAACTGAGTCACTGAGATTGATGGTGAGCAGGGCCACTCCCATTTTAAGTTCTGAGTTCCTAGACCCATCTTCTGCTCCTGTTAGGAGCTCAAGCCATTGATTTATGGTGTATATCTTGTTTTGAAGGATGGTGCCCTATTCTTTCACTCCATAACCTCCAATCTTGGATTACAACTGTGCTGCACAAAATTGTTCCATCACTGTCAGATTAGCAGCTTCTTGGTGTTGTGGTTTGCAATGTCATTAGTAGACTTCATGGTGATGGGTCTTTTTCTGCACCACTTTTACTGAAAAATGATCCATAGGTTGGTGGTATGATGTTATACAGGATCCCATACCAATTGATTAAATGTTGTGCAAGCCTTAGACAGTGGGGCTGATTAAGGACCTGAAGTCAGGAAATGCAAACCCATATTTAGAACTTCCAGTCAGAGTGAATCATGACTCTTTCCAGTGTGAAAGAGGCCCAGTAAAGGCAGCTTGCCACAAAGTGGCAAGTAGGTCTTCTTGACGAATGGTACTGTGTCATCCATACTGACTTCCCACTACTGACACCACCAGCTTGGTCTCTGTTGCTGGCAGATTGGAGGGTTAGCAGTAATGCTGCAGGAACTATACATAACCTCTAGTTTTGCTACTCATGCTCTCTCTTTTACGTGTCTGTATATTTGCACTGGGGTAGCTGATTTGAGAGACTGGCTGACATCATCTGGCTGACTCATTCCATCTACCTGGTTGTTTCGTGCCACTTGGATGCTGACTAGTGGGTGTTAGCACAAAATATAAAAATATTCACTCCTCACGTTTTGCCCACTTCCATATGTCTACCCACATTTCTCTGTCCCAGATCTCTTGTCCTCGTCTTCCATGTTTTTTCCCTCAAGGCTTTTGATCAGTCAGCTAAGCCATTCCCTACCGTCCAGCAGCAAATAAATATATATTCTAATCATGGGTCATCTCTCCTTACATACCAAGTCAATGACCAGATTCACTGCCCAAAGCTCTGTTCATCAGGAGTCTTTCAAGTCCACCCAAACAGTACAGTTGTGTAACCATGCACAGAACCAAATTACTTGTGAAATACAAAAAAATCAAACCCGCTGAACTTAGGTATTTTTCCCTTCATTAGCCAGTTGAAGAGTCGCCTTTAATTCTGCACAGAGAGAGGCAGTGACATAACAGTGTGGGTTCCATGGGCACCTGGGCTGCCTGCTGAGGCAACTTGCTTGACCTTGCATGGACTTGATCCTGATTGCTGTACCTATGTGGCTTTATTACTTGGCAAACCTGGCAGGACCCAGCTTGTAATGTGCACTTTTGGGTTCATAGTCACATGATGTCCCATGATCAAGCATTTTGACTTACTCATGGCCCAGTACTATACCAGGATTTGTTTCTCAAAAGGTATATAATTCTCTGCTGTAGGTGACATAAAAACTCTGAAAACCCAAGGTAGGATTTTTCCCATGACTAACACTGCCAATATTATAAACCTTCTTGGATCATATGATTTGAGTGGAAGAATTGCTTACATCACAGACTAGACTTACTGTAGAATCTTTTTCTACTCTGGCCCCCATCCAGACCTGGCAGTACTAAGTGTCGCCTTAAATATGGGTCAGAACATTTGCAGGTGTGGAATATGCTGCCTCCAGATTCTGAAGAAGCCTGGGGCCAGAGAGATAGTACAGCCTGTAGGGTGCTTGCTTTGCACACAGCCAGTCTGGGTTTGATCCCCAGCATCCTTATGGTTCCCTGAGCACCACTGCTGGGTATGGCCCCCTCCATAAAAACAACAATAACAAAAAAGAATCTGAAGTTTATCAGGTGTTGTGCTTTTGTTTACATGGTGGAAGATGTAAAACACAATACTTTGCCCCATTCTTTGGAGAAATTGTCCTGTCACAGCCCCAGACTACTTATCCTTAAAGACGTTTTGTTGTTTTTGGACCACACCTGGAAATGCACAGGGTTTACTCCTTGCACTGGGCTCAGGGATCACTTTTGTGGGTTTGGTGGAAGATAGGGTGGCAGGTCAGCCATGTGCAAGGCAAGCACCTTACTTGCTATACTATTTTCTGGCCCCAAGATTGTACTAATGTGGCAGATTCCTGAACTTTGCAGTGTTGATTACCCCCTATCTGGAGTGCACAATTTTTAAACCTTATTATTATTAATTATTATTATTTGGGGGCCACACCCAGTGGTGCTCAAGGATCACTCCTGGTGGGCTTGGGGACCATATGTGGTAACAGGTATCAACCCCGGTCAACTGTATGCAAGGCAAGAGATCTACCTGCTATTCTATTGCTACAGCCTCTGAATGCATGATTCTTATCAAGGCAGTGTGCTAACCTTGTCTTACTTATCTTGCATAATCAATATGGTGTAATCAGTATAGTAGTGTAGTGTAAAATTCCATGTCCTGATGTTCTATGTCTTTTTAAACTGTGACACATGGGAGAAAGATATAGTTCTGTGGGGAGACCATGTACAAGTATTATTGCCAGTCCCATATTTCTGATCCTATTTTCTGAGAAAAAAGTAGAAAAGAATGCATTCACTAACTTTATAAGCACTTCTCATACTGGGGGCTTTTAATTTGCTCTAGCAGTGGCTACATGTCCGGTACAGCAGCTTCAAACCGTTGAGCTATTATTTGCTTTTACTTGAAGGATTCTACACACATTCTCCAGAATCTATCCAGTCTCCTCAGTGGCTGGACTGTTTAATTCAATAGAGCTTTGATAGCACTAACACCCCTAAATTCTTGAGATCTTTCAGGGTACCATTAATCATCATAACCTATGGGATATATAGAATATAGCCATTGACTTACTGTTTTGATTGGGAAGGAGGGAGTTTAATTTCAGAGGATCAATTTGGACTTTGCCAGCCCATAAGATCTTACCTCCCAGGTCAAGGAACACATGCAGGTGTCCTGACAGTTACAGGTATATCCATTCCAATCGTATTCACTTTTTTTTTCTTTTTGGGTCACACCAGGCGATGCACAGGGATTACTCCTGGCTCTGCACTCAGGAATTACCCCTGGCGGTGCTCAGGGGACCATATGGGATGCTGGGATTCGAACCTGGGTCGGCCACATGCAAAGCAAACGCCCTACCTGCTGTGCTATCGCTCCAGCCCCTCGTATTCACTTTTGAACTGGGAAAGTCGTCCCTGGAAAATCTGTGGACCACTCTACCTACTGTACATGACCCAGGACTTCATTTATTACTTTCTTGCTATTGCTTCTCAACCTGCCTGGGGCCACTCTTGCCAGCATATTTGTTATTGATTTTGCAAGTTATATGTATCCCCCTGAGCCTTGCCATAGAACATGGTCTTCCTGTGGGCTTTCCAGATGTAAGCAATATATCTACTGTGAAACATGTCTGCTTCTCTCAGCCCTTTGATACTTTCCTCCATTTGTCATGAGAGTTCTGGCATTTCTGCTTAATTTAGTGCAGCTCATTGTTTTCTCTAAGCTTCCATGAGTCATCCCAGCAGTGTGTCAGCATCATCACTTAGGGTCATTGCCAGAATTTTAAGTTCTGAATCCTGGAAGAAGAGTGCTCTAATTTCATGCTTCACCGTCTTGATACATTGTCTTCAGGATCCAGTTTCATGTATATTTTCATGTATACTTTCCTCTGTGTACATATATACAGAAGAGTAAGAGAGAGAACACTCCAGTTGCTTCTGATGATTCTGTATGTTATTCCTCCTACCTACCTTTGCTAACTTAGACTCCCTCTAGTCATGTCCTAGGATTTGACTTTGATATTCATCTGGTCACTGAAAGGGGAAAAGGCAATAGGTTCTGAAAAGGACAAGTGTTATCTTATAAGGCATCTTGTTTTTTCAAAACCTCTTCCTTATATTCAGGCAGAGAGAAGGCCTATACTCCATTATAACAAGGAGGAATGAGTTAGTTCTGCAGACTCAGTAGGTTCAGGTTTGTTTGTATGTTCATAGTGTTCCATGCATCTTTCCAGACAGGTCCCACATATTTTCTGTGAGGGCCCTAAGCATGGCATATGAAATGTTTCAAGCATAAAAATTCAACCTTCTCTGATGCTTGACTACAATTGCAATGAAATGCTAATCCTAATTCTTCCCTCTGGCTAGCCTCTGGCTGCAGGTGATTTAATTAATGGCAATCAAGAAAATTCTCTGGCTTTCTCACTTTGCCTTGAATTGGTGGCTAATAACCTCTAGGTTAGATCTTCAGATAATCGGTGGCATTTAGTGAATAGAGACTCAAATCTGGCTACCATTTCCCTCATACCTCTTAAGTACCAGGGATATGTCACCAGCTGGTGCATTCCCTTCTACCAATATGTCATTAAAATCCACTGTCAGTAAAAATTACTTCTGCTCCAAAAAAACCCTTCATTGTAATTCTCCCACTTAGGAGAATAAACTGCCCATCACAACTTTTCCCACTACAGATATCTCAAGTGTCATGGGATCTGCTAGATCATATGGCTCATGTCACATTCCACTTGCATTCTGGCCCAGACCTGCTTCAGAGCTTTGAATTGATGTAGCTGTGTTTCTATAACATGTCATAGACTATCTGGGTCCACCTCCTACCAAAGATGACTGTTCAATTCCTATTAACTGCTGAGTCACTCAGCTTCGGAATTGCATCAGAATCTTCTTTTTTTTTGTAATCTTAATTCTCTGACCCATTGTGGTTTTGTTGGTTTGGTTTTGGTTTTGGGCCACACCCAGTGGTTCTCAGAACTTACTACTGGCTCTGTGCTCAGACATCACTCCTGAAGGAGCTCGGGGAACCATATAGGGTGCCATGGATCACACCCAGGCAAGCCACATACAGGGCCAGCAGCTGCCCGCTGTACTATTGTTTTGGTCCCTCTGACCCACTCTTTTAGGTAAAATTCTCTTGAAACAGATTTTGAGGCAGAGATTTATATTCAGGAGATTTACTGAGAAATACTTTGGGCCCAATAACTATAAGGTGAATTGGGTTTTTTTTTTGGCTTGGACAAAGGAAAAGGCTAGTACACAGAGCATGTCAGAGACCTCAGGGGAGTTCTGGAGCTTCATTGTCAATCCACATTGAGGCACAGAGGCTACCCTTTGTTTCCACTCATGGGCCAAGTATAAGCCATGGGATGCCCAAAGTAAGTATAACCTTGGTCAAGGCAATTTCTGCAGGAAAAGACAATTGCTGGTGGGACACAGCTGTGAACAGTCAACAGCTGGTTTTCTGGGTGCATTGGCCCTGAGAGGCCAGCTGAGCACAGTGCCACAGTATCTACCAGAGTCAAAAAGGTTTAAAATTAGCGATGATGCAAAATGTTCAACTTGGGCCAGAGGGAGTGTACATTAGTCAAGTCTCTTGCCTTGCTTGTGGCTTACCCATCTTCAATCTTTGGCAATGCATATGGCCCTCCAAATACCCCCAGGTATTACCCCTGAGCACAGAGCCAGGAGTAAGAACTGAGCACATCTGGATGTGACCTCCAAACAAGAAAAGTACAATTCTGAGAGAGATTCTCTTCTACAACTTGTAGGGAAACAGTGTTGGATCAGTGATGGAGTGTGCATGTATATGTGTGTGAGTGTGTGTGTGCTTGTGTGTGCAAGAGAGATATACATGTGGAGGGAGGGAGGCAGGGATAGAGGGAAAGAAAGGAAATAGCTGCGTTTTGGGTCTTTGGCGCATGTCAGTGAAGTCACTATGGCCTCGTTCCTCATTGTGTTGTGTGAGTTGGAGACTCTGACTCTGTATGTTTGGGTGACCCTGGGATTGGCTCCACCTCTTATTCCTTTATCAGCAGAAACCTGATTGGGGATTAATTCCTGTCTGTGGAAAATCTTCTCAGTTAGGAATACAGCCTGGGGGAGGAGACTAGTGGAAATGGAGCCCAGATGGGGATGGACTCAGGGACAGTGACATAATAGTTCGTGATGTGCCTATGGCTGCTCTGCCTCCTCTTCTCTCTGATGGATTCACCCTCTCATTTAGCTAAATTCCCACCTAACTCCATCATTGCTGGCTTCACCTTCTTTAGAGCAGCCAGCCTTCTTGATCAACCCTCTTTTCCTTTCCTGATACAGCTGTCCACCCATGACTATTGCATCCCTTACAGGGCACAATCAGATGTGGTTAATTTGCTCTTCCTTAAGAGTTAGCCAGAAAGCAGAGAGATACTTCAAGCTGCAGAAGCAGAGCCGGGACTGAGAAGTACCCAAGCATATGTGACACATATTTATTCTCTAGCCGTAGTTTTCAATGGCCAGTTCTTGGACCAGTGTTGTTCTACAGTTACCAAATGGTTGAAAACCACCTGGTAAAGTTCTTTTGACAATCCATCACCATTTACAAACCTCCACACACTTTTGTTTTATTTTATTTTAAAAACAGTGATTTATAATACTGTTCATAATAGGATTCTATACATGCTGTATTCCAACCCCACAGTCTCCACCAGAGTGACCCCTGCCCTCCATCATGGTCTCAGCATTTCCTCCACACACTTTCACATATGTTACTATCTACAAAACACTCCTCATTTTATGAATATTTTCAAAGAATATATATAAGAGCTTGTGATGAGAAGACCTGACTAGGAAACACCTGCTATCTAATTTGAAAACGTGCCTTGCAGTTTTCAATGGATTTTGACATTTATACATTTTCATGAGGATTACTAGAGAGTTAATTGTTCACAGCATACAGTTGAGTTCTTCCAAGTGTTTCAAGTATTATAAAGAATTTATATTATAAAGAATTCAGTGGTTCCTCTGGTGGCTCTGGAGGAATAGGAGGGTCTAAGGACTGGCCTGGGTTTTGTCTTTCTGAGATTTGAGCATTGATGAGTACACTCTACTTTTCTTCTCCAGGGCGAAGTACTTCAAAGGGAAAAAGATCCACGGAGAAATTGACATTAAAGTAGAACAGGTTAGTTGGAGCAGGTGGGCCTGGGGGTCAACTATTAAGACTACAAGCTGAGCGGTAGTTTTTATGGGATATGAGTGAATGACTGATTTTTTTCTTTCCAGGCTGAATTCTCTGATCTCAATCTTGTGGCTCATGCTAATGGTGGATTCTCTGTGGACATGGAAGTTCTTCGGAATGGGGTAAAGGTTGTACGGTGAGTATACAAAGGCTACCTGGTTTTATAGTAGAGATATAAAGATAGTGGAATTTATATTCAGTAATGAGAAATTTGTGGCAAGACGGGTAGACCGTGCAGACCCAATACTAAGTGAGATAAAGAGAGAGAAATATAGTAAATCATTCTTTAATATCATTGATAGGATCTTGGAAACTGACAAGTGAAAGGATGCAAAACCAAAGCAAGTTCTCCTTGCATAGTATCATTTCAAAGTGGACCAGTATTTGGTTTTTATTGTTTGGTTATTACCTAGTACAGTGACATTGAATTCAGTTATGCGATTTGAAGACCTTGTATACTCTGATATCATTTATATGAGGAATATAAAAGAATCAGACTCATAAGAAAAAGCAAAATAATGCTCATCAGGGGCTAGGGATGAGAAAAGAGGTGAGATGGTCAAAAGTCTAAACTTTTTACTGTAGGGAATTACATCTTTAATATCTAATATAAACAGACAACACTATTGTATCATAATCATTAAACTTTTAAAGAAACTTGATCTTAATTATTTCCACAAAAAGGATATTGTGACATGCTATAATGTCAATCATATTATAATATAAATAATATCAAATCAGAGCACAAGAGATAGTAAAACAGGCTGTGTACATGCTTTGCATAGGTTCGATCCCTGGTATTGCATGGTACCCTGAGTATCAGTGGGAGTGACCCCTTAGCACAGACTCAGGAGTAATCCCCAAACACTACTGGTTATGACCCCCCAAGCAACCAAAAAACCACCATGAAATCCCCTATTGGATAATGTACAGATCCAATGTGATATGTACACATTGTACATATCAATCTTGTATTTGTTTTTGGACAACACCTGGAGGTTTACAGGTCCTGGCTCTATGATCAGGAATCACTTCCAGGGGTACTCAGGAAACCAAGAGTGCAGGTTATCAAAACTGAGCCTAATGAATGCAAAGTATGCTTCAGCCTGTTGAACTCTCTCTCCATACCTCTATACCTAAAATATATACACTGCTAGAATTCAAGTGGATTTAAATTTTAAAAGATCATAAACACAGAATGTGGGCAGATTGTTTTGTTTTCTTAAGAAGAGCCAAAAATAGGGGCTGGAGCAATAGTACAGCGGGTAGGGTGTTTGCTTTTCACACGGCCAACCCGGGTTCCATTCCCAGCATCCCATATGGTCCCCCGAGCACTGCCAGGAGTAATTCCTGAGTGCATGAGCCAGGAGTAACCCCTGTGCATTGCCGGGTGTGACTCAAAAACCAAAAAAAAAGAGCCAAAAATGGTCAGGAAAGATAGTACAAGGGTTAAAGGTAATTGCATTGCATGGAACCGATCCTAGTTTGATCCCCGATACTGCATGTGACCCGAGCACCACAAAGAGTAACTCTCAGCACAGAAACAGGGGTACCAGAAGTAGTCCCTGAGCACTGATGGATATTGTACAAGTCCCACGACCACAACCAAAAAAGAACCAAAAAGTGTCAGAAAGATGACTCAAAGCATTAAGTGCATGCTTTGCATGCAGGAGAATGGGTTCCACACCCAGCACTGCATGGTCTCCCAAACACCATGGATGGAAACTCCCAAACACAGAACCAGAAGTAGCCCCTGAGTGCTATCAGTTGTTTCCTGCCAAATATGAGCCAAGGATACCAGTAGACCACTAGTCAAACTTTTCAATTATTAATTTGCTGTACAGTTCTTCAGCATCTACTACATGCTAGGTGCTGCTAACATTTTACATTTGACAAATATTTATTGAGCACCACGTGTAACAGGAGCTCTTCTGTGTGCTCTAGGAAGTGAACAAAACAAGCCAAGAAAAAAGGAAAGAACAAATTAGACCATGGGAAAAAAAGAAAGAAAAAAGAAAGACAGAAAAAAGGAGGGCGGGAGGGATGGAAATAGAGAGGGTTGAGGGAGGAAGAAGGGAGGGAAGGAAGGAAGAGACAGAGAGAAACTCCCCCCTCTGCTAACATGAAGGTTACATCCTACTTACTGTAACAAGGAAGTAAAATATAATTGTCCTAAGAAAAAATACACAACCACAAAGCCCTGTGGGATTGTTGGATGGTGGTGGCATCTGCAATTTGGATCACGTAGACCAGTAGTGTGAGAGATATTTGCAGGAAAAAACCCAAGGGGGATATTTTAGGCTGAGGAAGTATCTTAAAGAGTGGGGTTTGGGGATGGAATTTAGTCTCAGCAGCATACTTTGAAGACAGCCAACAGCTTGAAAGAGTGTGACCGAGAAGTGTCAGGACTGGGTGCACTGCAAGCTGACCTTCGTGAGGCAAGAAGCAGGTAGGAGAAGCTTAAGGGGGACAGCAGATGGAGATTGGAGAAAGGGTGCTTGTGGCAGAGGAACAGCTTGTGCATGTGGGCTGAGGTGAGAAACCACTTTGCAATTTCTAGGAGCTGTGTAGATTTAGAAACTTCGTCTATATCCAAAGGATGGTGGGCAGTTCTGGTGGAGGGGGGTGGACTCTCAGTACTCCTACCTCTGCCACCATAGGTCTCTGAAGCCGGACTTCGTGCTGATCCGCCAGCACGCCTTCAGCATGGCACGGAATGGAGACTACCGAAGCTTAGTCATCGGGCTGCAGTATGCTGGAATCCCCAGTGTTAACTCTTTGCATTCTGTCTACAACTTCTGTGACAAGCCCTGGGTGGTAAGTGATAGGAAGAGTGCTATTGGCCAACAACGGAGTAATGCATGCATGAGGGAGCTCAGTCACTGCTTGATTTGGGGAAACTGAGGGAATTGGGAAGCTTAGGGTCCCAAAGACTTGAGGAACTTGTTAACACAGCTCTCCTTGCTTGTCTAGTTTGCCCAGATGGTTCGGCTGCACAAGAAACTGGGGACAGAAGAATTCCCTCTAATTGATCAGACCTTCTATCCCAATCACAAGGAGATGGTGAGTCTTGGTATAGTAGAGTGGGCAGGAGGGAAAAGCATCATGCCCATTTCAAGAATATTGCCAATGGACATGTTACCAATGGTATGTTAACAGAGTATAATCGGTGTATGCATATGGAGGATGAAATTGCTTTCAAGATAGTTTATTAGCATTAATAACTTACTTCTCTGGTTACAAATGTGATTGAAATAATTGATTCTGTTATTAAAGTAGCTCATCTCACCAGTAATAAAATTGATTTCTAATAGGAATCAACAATCATTGTAATGAATTAGATTACATTACATATAGAAACCAACTCATTGTTATAAATTTAAAATATTCCAAAACTATTACCAATGATTCAGATTTAGAATGTCAATAAAATTATTGGCAGCAGGCCAGAGAGATTGTACAGTGGGTAAGGCTCTTGCCTTGCATGCACTCAACCTGCATTCAATATGTATTATCACATATGGTCCCTAAGCATCTAAGCAGTCAGGAGTGATCCTTGAGCATAGAACCAGGAGTAAGTGCTGAGCACTGCCTGTTGCACCCGACAACCAGAAACAAAACATACAATTATCAGCAGCAATGTTACATAAATGAAATTGGTCATGATTCCTATTAATTGAGCTGTTGCTTATTTTTATTACAAAATATATCACTAATATTATTATAAATTTTCACCATTATTGCAAGTTGCTATTGCTGATATAAGTTTTAAGTACCAATGTTATGGATTAAATTATAACTCCTAGTAGAAATTGAATAATCATTACTAGTATCTCTTAAGATTATAATTGTCACTATAAATTATATAAATATTACAAATTAGGCTTTAATAGAAATTATATGTGCCTTTTAAACTATTGAATAATTAGTGTTCAGAGTAATAGTACAGCAAGTAAAGTGCTTGTTTTGTACATGGTCAATGCAGATTTGATCCCTAACACTACCAGGAGCACTTGAACCCCACCAGGAGTGATCTTTGAACACAGCCAGGAGTAAGCCCTGCTAACTACCAGATATGATCCCCCAAAACAAAAAATGTATAGTACAATTCATAATATAAATTATATTATCATAAATAATATCAAACATTATAACTTTATTGTGATTTATTATCTGTGTTACAAATTAAGATTATCAATATAAGTTAATGCCTTCAATTAGTTGTGAACTAAGTTGTAACTACTAAAAAATTTTAAAATGAAGTGCATTATTGGGGCTGGAGCAATAGTACAGCAGGTAGGGCGTTTGCCTTGCACACGGCTGACCCGGGTTCAATTCCCAGCATCCCATATGGTCCCCCGAGCACCGCCAGGAACAATTCCAGAGCTCAGAGCTAGGAGTAACCCCTGAGCATCATCAGGTGTGACCCAAAAAGCAAAAAAAAATGAAGTGCACTATAAAATATTGTCACAAATTATTACTAATATACAAATCAGTACAAAACTTCTGAGTACCTATTAAAACTTCTTGTACCTATATTTAAGTTATCTCAGAATTATGGAAATAAATTTTTGTTACTATTATTAGTACTCACATTGATATTGCGAATAATTACTATTGTTAAAGTTGTGATTACTAATATAAGCAGTACAGTTATGAATTAAATTTAATAACAGATGTGAAATCATTGTTACTAATATAATCAACTTATCATCTGATTTTACAAATTTTGGATGGGTCCACCCCCAGCAATTCTGAGACTACTCCTGACTCTTTGCTCCAGGGGTTACTCCCAATGGTGATTGAGGAACCATGGAATGCCGGGGATTGAACGTGGGCCCACTGCATACAAAGCATGTACTCAGCTCATTGAACTATCTCTCTGGCTCTAATTTTTACCAATGTTACATAATAAATAAGTCACCACTTTGTTAATTAAATTACAATAAATATCAATACGCACAGCAGAGCCTGGCAAGCTAGCCGTGGCATATTCAATATGCCAAAAACAGTAACAACAAGTCTCACAATGGAGACATTACTGGTTCCTGCTCAAGCAAATAGATTAACAACAGGACGACAGTGCTACAGTGCTACTGAGCCAATATCAACTTTGT
This sequence comes from Sorex araneus, assembly GCF_027595985.1. Taxonomy (NCBI): domain Eukaryota; kingdom Metazoa; phylum Chordata; class Mammalia; order Eulipotyphla; family Soricidae; genus Sorex; species Sorex araneus. Next base: position 50,357,777 of record NC_073313.1, on the reverse strand, counting down.
TTATTAAACATTGCTACTAATTTAAAAATCTTGTTAGTATTATATGTTATGATCACTGATATAAGTTGACATTGTTGTGAATCAAGTTTCTTACAGATGTCATAATTATTTCTTAAGAAAATGGGTTTTTTCCCCATTGCTCTCCTTTCCTTTGTTGTTGTTGCAACAGGCAGGGTTGCACACTTTAGTTATGATTCTTGTACACACTTTGGTTTGCAGTAATTGAGAGGAATCACGCATTTGTGGTGCTTGTACATATACACTTAATTGAGATGCTCACCAGGGTTGCACATTTTAGTTGTGATGTTTGCACATAATTGATTGTGGTGTATCAGAAATCACATATTTTTGCTGGATACCAGAAATCAAAAGAGCAGTGCCACTAGAATTGCATTCAGCATTAGGGGTGCTGAAGGGGATTGAACTCATGGTCTTATGCCCACGAAGTAGGCATTCTATTGCTGGGCCCCAGGAAAATTTGCTTAGCATTACTACCATTTGAGAGAATAACTCTTTGAGAGAATTTGAGAAAATAAGGGACAGTATAGCTGGCTGGTTAAAGGCATGGTCTCTGTAGCCAGAATCTCTAAATGGAATCCTCGCTCCACAAATTATTAACTGCCTTATATAAGAATCAATGTTTAAATACTCTATGCCTTGACTTAACCATTGTAAAATATGGGTAATAATAGTTTTTGCTTCATAGAGTTGGTATGATAATTGGATGATAATGAATTACAGTGGTTAGATCAGTACATCTGGTGTATATTAATTGCTACCTAAGTGTTGAAGAGAAGATGTTGCCTTCTATTCCTAGCTTGAGTGCTTTATTCATGAAAGGATTGTGGATATTGTCAAATGCTTTTTATGCCTATTGACATGACCATGGTTTATTACATTGATTAATGTCCATGCCAATGAAGCCACACTTGCATCCCTCAACTGTTCGGGGTGGGGAAAACTGGTGCTTAGATTGAAACTAGGTCTCATATATGCAAGGCTTACTCTTTGCCACTTAGCCATACCACCATTCCTCCTGGGCTAAATCTTACTTGGTTTTGATTTATCTTCCTTTTCATGTATAGTGGAATTCATTTTGTTTTGAGTTATAGTATCTATCTATATGCATAGAGATATTATACTAATGTTTATTTTGATTTTGCTATCAGACCAATATCTCAGAATGGGTTAGACAATTATTGCTTCTCTTTTAATATTTATAAGAGTTTGTGAAAACTTAGAGTTAATTCTTTTTTAAAATGTTTAGCAGAATTTCATATATATGTATATATATACATATATATATATACACATATGTCTACTCGAAGTTTCCATTTCTTCTTGAATCAGTTTTGGTACCTTGTGACGTAGTAGTAATTTGTTCCTTGCATTTTGGCTTTCTAATTGGTTGCCATACATTTGATTACAGTATTATATATTTTTATTTGGTTTTGTTTTTTGAGCCACACCCAGTGATGCATAGGACTATTCCTGTAAGAGCTCAGGGGAGTGTGCAATACTGGGAATTGAAACTGAGACTCCAGATGGTAAAGAATGTACTCCATTTATTTGAGCTCTACCCCTGATTCCATATTATTACTTATAATTCTTTTATATATGTTATGTTAGTAGTTATGTCTTTTCTTTTATCTCTGATTTTGATCATTGGATATGCCAAAAACAAACAGTAACAATAAGTCTCACAATGAGAGATGTTACTGGTGCCTGCTCGAACCAATCTATGAGCAATGGGATGACAGTGACAGTGACAGTTTTCTCTTTATGTTCTTTAGCCAAAAGTGTCTCAATTTTTCAAATGTAGGAGTACTGCTATTTATTCAGCCACTGATTAGGCTGATTGAATTGGCATGAACTCCACATTACTTTTTAAAAAATGTTTTTAATTGAATATCCATGAGATAGACCATTACAAATCTGCTCATAATTGGGATTCAGTCATACAGTGATCCAGCACCCATTCCTCCACCAGTGTACATTTCCCACCACCAATGTTCCCTGTTTCCCTACCACCATCCCCCGATCCCCCCCACTCTCACCCCCAGTTCCCTCTATGGGAGGCATTTTCCTTCTTGCTCTCCCTCTCTATTCTTTTCCTTTTGTGCATTATGGCTTGCAATACAGGTGCTAAGAGATCATGGTATTTGTTCAGGGCATTTGGTACTTTTATAGGGATGGTAAGGCTGGAGTAGCTTTTCAATTGGGTGGCCACTTTGGGGTGTGGACGTGTCTGCTGCGGCTTCTGGAAGTACAGGGAGGTGGGGGGAGGTAGCCCATCCAAACCCTGAGAAAACCCCGAGATTTCAGTCACAAAACCTGCATACCCGAATTTTCAGCAGACTATATCTTGGTGAGGTCCATCCTGAGATGGTGGAGTCAGGCCAGGGATATGGAGGCGATTTTGGATTGTGGAAGCAAGTGGCTACCAGGGCTCTGCTTGGGCAGGCCCCTAGCCAACCCACCCCCCTCTGAGTTAGCCTAGTCTGTTCAGCCATGCGCATGTCCAGGATTAACTATGGCTTTTGATCTCTTTCAAGGTTTATTTCTGGGTCTCTGAAGCAAGGCCGGTAGTAGAGCTTACATGGTGGCACTGGAGTTGGTTCATGGAGGTGACTGCCACTACTTCCAGGATTATTGGGATGTTGTTGGAGGTAGCCCATCCCAACTCCAAGAAAGCCTGGAGATTTCAGTCACAAAGCCCGCATGACCGAATTTTCAGCAGGCTATATCTTGGTGAGGTCCCTCCTGAGACCATGGAGTCAGGCCAGAGATATAGCGGCAATTTTGGATTGTGGAAGCAAGGGGCTGCCAGTGGCTCTGCTTGAATGGGCACCAGACTAACCCGACCCCCTCTGATTTACCCCGATCTGTTCAGCCATGTATGGGTTTAAGATTAACTGTGGCTTTTGATCTCTTCTGAGATTTATGGATCTCTGAAATAAGGCCAATAAATGAACTTATATAGTTGAGCCGGAGGTGGTTTGTGGGCATGGTTCCCACATACCTAACTTTTGGCCGTTAAATTTCTTGCTAAACTTGGCCCGAAGTTTTTGGGTCCGACCAAAGGCAAAGCGGCAATTTGGGGTTATCAGGAAGCCTGAAGGCACCATCAGGCTGCTGATGCACTCGCCCCACAGGTATAGGTTGACTATGTCTTTCCTTCTTCCTGGCCTGGGCTTAGTCTATTTTTCTTTTCCTTCTTATAATATAAGATGACTGACTTAATATTTCTTTTTATTTATATATTTTGTTTGTTGTTGTGTCCACACCTGTGTAATCTCCAGGGCAGCTAGGGAAAGCCCCGGTGGTTCTCCTTCTCGTCGCCCCTGTTCAGTGGACTCAGGCCACTTCCCCGACTGGTACAGTCGATGCCGTGGGCAGATGAAGGAGGAAATGAGGGCCAAGCTGGTTGATGATCAGTTGCCGTTTATTCAATTCTCCCCCTGTGCCTATTCCAGTCTCACTAAGCTCCCCATTCTAGTCTCAGACTACCCCTCATTCCCATCTCCTCCTGTCTCTCCCGCTGATCTCTCCGCTTCCATTTCGTAGCCGTATCGCTGTTCTCTCCATGCACCTGCTCCTGCCTTCTTCCCCTACATTCTCCTCCCTCTGTTCCCCTTGCTAGTCTCTCCGCGCTCCATCTCACTGCCCTGGTTCTCTCTCATCTCTCTCCAACTCTCTCACTGGAGAGTCACCACATCCCCTTCCAGCAGCAAAATCAATATATCAAAAGCCCTTTCTTTGCTCACAGGCAAAATACCACTTAAGGTGTTTTTCTCCTTTCCTTAGTCCAATAACTTAATAAACATCTTAATTCTACTTCTTAACATTAGTTATTTTGTATGGACACAGTAAGCTATACATTAAGCTTGTAGGGTGGCTCCTGGGGACATCTCGCCATGGACTCGAACTACAGTGCTCATGTCAGATCAATGATTCCTAACCCTAGCAGGGTCCACACTAATCTTTATTATGATCTCTTTCAAGACTTATTTCTGGGTCTTTTGGATCATGACAGAATTTGTCCATGACCATGCTCTTAACTTATAGTTAAGTATTATGGCACTTTGGCCAAGACCCATTTCGATGCCACAGTAGCTCACTGCTTGCCCTGGGTCCATCCAGTCCCTCGTTGGGTCCCTGCTTTTGGAGTGCTAGGAAGTAAGGGCAACTGAGGCTTAGATCGAGAGAACAGATGTCCAGGAGGTAAAATTATCTGGAGTCAATTAACTCCCAAGTTACAAAAGTATAGCATTAACTGTCTTCCTGTGTCCATACAAAAAGGACATTGCTCTGAATTAACTATGCAAAGGACATAAGGAGAAGAGAAAAGCAATATTTACAAATTAACAGAGCACAAAAAAGAGGTTACAAATAAACACAGAGGAATGGGAGCACTGTGATAGGAGTAACCCAAGAAACATAACCTCCCTGTGGCAAGGCAGAATGAACAAACCAATGTTATCCTACACACACCCAGCTATGCTCAGGGCTTGTTCCTACTCTGTGCTCAGGGATCACTCCTGGTGATGCTTGGGGAACCATATGGGGTACTTGGGATGGAACCCGGTTTGGATGAGTGCAAGAAAATCTCTCCACCCACTGTATTATCTTTCTGGCCTCTTCCTTTTATATCTTATTTTATTTTATTTTTTGAAGTACCAGAACTTTGCATATGTGCAAGGCAAGGGAGCTAAGTGGCATTCCCAGCCTCTTTTTATTTATTTTTTAAAAAATTGTTCAGGGGGCTGGACCAATAGCACAGCAGGTAGGGCGTTTGCTTTGCACGCGGCCGACCTGGGTTTGATTCCCAGCATCCCATATGGTCCCCTGAGCACCATCAGGGTTAATTCCTGAGTGCAGAGCCAGGAATAACCCCTGTGCATTGCCGGTGTGACCCAAAAAGAAAAAAAAATTGTTCAGGTGAACTACATCTAGTGGTTCTCAGAGTACCATGTAGAGATAGGGATTGAATACAGAGCTCTCACATGAAAAGCACGAATCCCAGTCCTTTGAGCCATTTCCCTGAAATTGTGCGATGTTTTCTATCCATATTACCTCTCTCTAACTTTTAATTGAACTAAGTTCATTTGTATTTAACATAATCACTGATAAAGCCAAATTTATGTTCATAATTATGCTTTGTTTTCCATGCTTCTTATGGCTAGTTTTGTTCCTTATTTATGCATTGATGTATGTTTTTGTGTTACATACTATTATGTAGCACTTTTATTTCCTAGGTTATTCTTTTCCATTAAAAATTATTTTTAGGACCAGAGAATTTTTATACCTGAGCACCAGCAGATATGGTCCCAAACAAAGAAAAAACCCACAATTGGGAGCTAGAGAGATGGTATAGAGGGCAAAGCATTTGTCTTTAATGCCGAAAAATATATTTGCTGAACACTTCACATCCAGGAGGCCTGGGTTCAATTTCTTGTGCTGCATGGTCCTGCGAGCACTGCTGGGAGTTACACCTGAGCACAGACCTAGGAATAGCTCTTTTGCAGAGCCAGGTGCAACCCTCAAATAAAGGCAAAAATTATTTTCTTAGCAATTTTCCTGGGACTTAGCAATAGCATATTATTTTATACCATCATCATTTGAATTTTATCAGTAAAATTTTATGGGCTTGAGTGATAGTATAGCAGATAAGGCGTTTGCCTTGCACACAGCTGACCCAGGTTCAATCCCCGGCATCCCTAATAGTCCCCTGAACACCACCAGGAGTAATTCCTGTTTGCAGAGCCAGGATAACCTCTGAGCATCACTGAGTGTGACCCAAAATGCAAAAAAGAAATTATACTATTTTAAAGCTGTCTCTCTATAGCTTTATTCCATCACTTTAATCTGTGCTATTATTATCATGCAAATCACGTATTTTATTCAGTGTTCAAAATCCTTTTATAATAAAAACACGCAACAAAGTACAGATAGAAAGAAACTACCTCAAAATAATTAAACTACAAGTGAAAAGTCTACAGCTAACATATCTAGCAGTGAGAGAGTGAGAGCTCTTCTCTCAGAAGCAAGACAAGGATGGCCATTCTCACCATTTCTAGAACAACTGAGCAAGCATGCAGAAAATGCTGAAGATTTCACAAAAAAAATGAATAATCAAAGTCAGCACAACTGTAAGACACAATTAAACAACATAAATCAGTTGTATTTCTATATACTAAGACAAAATAATATGAAAATTTACAGTAACAGAAAAAGGAATACTTAGAAATAAAGTTAATAAATGACATGGAGTCTCGTATGCTGAAAAGTAAAAAACATTGCTGAAAGACACAAATAAATAGAAAGATTTTTGTTCATGGCAAATCTTTATACATCATGTACTCATGAACTTAGATTGTGCAAATATTGCTTAATAATTCTTTTAAATCAAAAAGGAAATAATTATTTTTCCCTCGCAAATACTGCTCTCATGAGCATGGTGAACATACCAAAAACTTGCCAGACTTTTTGTAAGAAATATCGCAAGCATCAACACCACAAAGTCGCACACTACAAGAAAGGCAAGGATTCTCTGTATGCCCAGGGAAAGCTGCATTGTTACAGGAAGCAGAGTGGTTACTGAGGCCGGACTAAGCAAATTTTCCGGAAAAGGGCTACAAAGAAGATTGTGTTGAGGCTTGAATGCGTCTAGTCCAACTGTAGAGCTAAGAGAATTCTGGCCATTAAGAGATGCAAGCATCTTGCGATGGGAGAATATAAAAAGAGAAAGGGATAAGTGATGCAGTTCTAAGCTTCATATTTTATAATGAAGACAGAAATACTGGGCTGTGTTAAACTGAGGGAACAGTTGATATTTTATGAAGGAATTGAAGTAGTGCCATGGATAAACTTACCCTGAGAGAAAATGTGCTTGGAAAATAAATACAAAAAGAAAAAAATTAGAAACAAAACAAACATATACCCAATAGTGTTTTTCTTTTCTTTCTGTCTTTGGGAGCCCACACCCTGCAGTGCTCAGGGCTTATTCCTGGGTCTGTGCTCAGGGAACACTTTTGGTGGTGCTGGGGAATCCTATGCAGTTCCAGAGATTGAACCCTGGGTGGCTGCATGGAAGACAAGTTGCCTACCCTCTGTACTATCTCTCCAGTTCCCAATTGTGCTTTTTGTTTGGAGGTCACAGGTGGTAGTGCTCAGGGGTAACTCCTAGTTCTGCACTCAGGAATCACTCCTGGCAGGATCAGGGAACCAACCATATGGCATGCTGGAGATCAAACTCAGCTCAGCTGCCTACAAGGCAAACGCCTTACCCACTGTACTAGCTCTCCAGTGTTTTTAACACTTACATATATTTTCAGGTCCTCTTTATTTCTTCATGTGATTTCAAGTTTCTTTTTGATAATTGATTATCTTTTCTTCCTGAAGGACTTCCTTAGTAATTTTTATAGTACAGTGTACTAGTGATGAGTTATCAATATTTACTTATCTGTAAATGTTTGTATTCTTCATTTTCTGACAATACATAAGCTGTTATCGTTTTTTTTTTCCGTGGCCACACCCACTGGTGCTCAGGTCTTGCTTCTGGCTCTGCTCTCAGGGATCAATCCTGGTGGTGCCTGAGGGAGATATGGGGTTCTGGGAATCAAACCCCAGTCAGTCACATGCAAGGCAGGCGCCTGATTCCTTGTTCTGTCTCCCCACCGCTGTTAATCTTAATGAGGATCCCTCATATGTGATGAGTCACTTCTCTTACCACTCTGAAGATTCTGTCTTAATCTTCCTGAGTTTGTTTGTGGTACATCTAGATATCAATCTCTGTGATCTTATCCTACTTGAAGTTCAGTGAACTTAAATGTTTAGATTGAGATTTGTAATCAATTTTGACTGTTTAGCAATCCTTCAAAAAAGATTTTTAGCAATTATTTTTGCATATATCTTTACTGCACCTTCCTTTTCTCTCATTTTTGAGACTGTGTTATGTCTATTTTTATGTACTTGATGGTAGTCCGCAAAGCTCTGAAGCTCTGCTAATTTTTTTCTCTTCTCTGTTAATTTTTTTCTCTTCCTAAAATTGGATAATCTCAGTAGACCCATCTTCGTATATGCTGATTCTTTTCTTTGCATGTTCAAAAATACTGTTGAGCCCCTCTAGTGAGAATTTCATTTCAGTTATTGTGCTTTTTCAATTACAGAATATATATTATTTTAGTATTTCTATGTCTTTATTGATGGTCTTAATTTGTTAGAAAACCATTATTGTACTTTTAGTTCTTTAGACATGATTTCCTCTAATTCTTTGAAAAATCCTCAGTAGCTGATTTATAGGTTTGTTTGTGAAATTCAATATCTGCTAACTCACAGACAAGATCTATTTGCATTATTTTTCTCTTTGGGTCATGCTTTATCTTCTTTTTTGCATGCTTCATCAATTTTTGTTGAAAATCAGACAAAATATACAAGAGGAAACTGGAAATCATATTCTTTGATTTTACCACTCTTCTTTTTAGTGGCTTCCCTGAATTCTATTGTCTCCTTTCTTTATCATATATGCTGCATAGTTTCATCTCCATCCACTTAGTAGCCAGCTAATTATTGGGAAGATATTTCTTTAAATACCTGAATCAGTAAATTTTTCAGCCTTTGCTAATGGAGTCTCAGCATTTTGAAACATACTTTTAATTGTAATAGCTTAGCACTAGGGCAACCATCTTGTTCTCAGAGTACCATTTTTGCCTTTAACAGACTCCAGAAGTAATTCTTATCAGTAAGTGACAGGCCCCTTCCCATGAACTGACGTAAATACTTGCTTATAAAGCTTTTGTATATCTATCCTTACCTGCTTATCTGCTTTTGTGTATCTGCTGCTGCCCCCTTATCTTGTTTTATATATCTGCTATCCATGTGCCTGGTTTTCTGATGCATTGAATCCTTTGAAAGGCTGGGAGAAACTGAGATCCCGGCTGCATGATTTGGGTCTGAGACTCTCTCCATGCAGTCACCAGCTAATAAACTTCTCCAAATTAATCTGGTTCTGAGTCGGCAACCCCACAACACAGTGTTCAGGCAGGGTGTTTACAATATTGCCTTAAATTTCACATCCTGTTTTTTTAGATTCTTGAGGTCAACCAGAGATTCTGGGCACGCACACAAGCATTGGATTATTTGTAGCTTTCTAAATTCCTGGGAATATGTCAGAGCATTTCAAAGCCATCTATTGAACTCTTATTACCCAACTTCTCCTGTTAAATTATCTGGTCAGCTTTTTTATTTCCCTAACTGTAGTTACTGCCTCAAGCAGCAACTCATCCTAGAAAGAGACCATTAAACAATTGTTGCTGTTTTTTAAAGATACCCCTAAGAAAAGGTGATCATACCAGGTGAAATCTGTGTCAGGAAAAAATTCTGTGAGTGAAATTTTTCTAGAAAAGCACCAGAAAAGTCAAACGAATATAATGTTCTGTGAATGGGATTTTGGAGAAACTTCAACCCTGTTCTATCTCCTCCAGTGGTTGCTAGGCTGGTGGTTTTCATCAGGATTGCAAGGATGTTATTTTCTAGACTGTTGTGGGTGTGGGAGCATGGGAATAAGAAAGCTCAAATGCTACCAACCTTACAGTTTTTACTGAAATTCAACCACATTTTCTTGAATAAATGCTTTTAGAATTATTGTAAATCCTTGGTCAGTTTACAGGATTCTGATAAAATTGATTTGGACGATTTTCCCCAATAGTCTTCTGACTCCTTGGCAGACAGAAATTTCCCCACTTCCCTTTGTAACTGTTCCAATGACCAGGGAAAATGACTCAACAACATTTGGTTATGGAGTTCACACGCTTGGTTGTACTGCTGACTGGGGGCCACACACTTGATTGCAAGTGTTTACACCTGGATGTGGCCCTTTCATACTTGGTTTTGTTGCACTGTGTTGGTACTGGTTTTTGACATTTGGCTATGATCCTTGTTAGGAGTCACACTCTTAGTTATGGTGCTTGCCAAGGGCCACACACTTTAATGGCTGTGCTCACACATATTTGGTCATGGTATGCCAGAGATCACATTTTTTTTGTGGCACAGCGTATGGCAATCACAGTGCTGCCAGAATTGCCCTTAACTTCTGGGGTGGAGCCAAGGATCAAATTTGTGGCCTCACAACTACAAAGCAGATGCTCTACCATTGAATCACATTCCCAAACCCAAGGAAAAAAATTATAATCCCTTATTCTTACATTTCCACTGATATCACCTTTGAGTATATCTTGCTTACCCCCATTTACAATCCTAGACTAATGGCATTTCAAAGCCAAGATCTGGAGGTTAGACTTTCTTTGCTACTGGGTCTTTCTTTTTCCTAGGGTCTCTCATTATGCAAAGCCCAGAAATTTCATTTGCATCTAAGTATATGTGGCTATGTTTTTATTTTTTGTTCTGGGGTCATAGCTGATGATGCTTAGAGCTAACTCATGGCCCTGTACTCAGGAATCACTCCTGGCAGTGCTTAAGGGACCATTTGGGGTACCAAGAATTAAACCTGAGTCAGCAAGCATCCTACCTGCTATACTATATCTCTAGACTTCAATGGTCATATATTATAAACTATTTATTGGTCTTATACACACGTACCTGTTACCTATATCAGTACTCATGTGATACCTCCAAAGCTAGCATTCCAATCTAACACACATAGGGTTCTTTTCAGCCTTCCCTCTTTCCTTCCTTTCTTCCTGTTGTGTGAGGGATTGAACTCAGGTCCTCAGTCATGTTAATCCTGTGCTCTGTCACTGAATCACACACCCCAGCCTTAAACATCACTAATAGATATATTTGTTTTTTAGTCCTGCAGTACATAGTAATTTTATAGCTGATCATGCATTCCACTGTGAAAAGCAAATCTACTAAGGAAGAGCTTGGTAATTTGTTTGCACATTTTAGGTCTTTAAATGAAGTCATGCTATTGAAGTGCTATATTCAAAAGGTAATTGTTTGTTTGATTTCTCATACAGAATGTATTTCAAATATAGCTTTCCCCTTTGAACTTAATGTTTTCCCTGTATTTGCTGATTTAATTATATACTTAAAATATCAGACACTGCCATAATTATAGCAGTCAAAATATAACAAGGCATACAGATAAAATTTAAAACCTAGATGAAGTGGATAATTTCCTACAGAAAAACAGTTATCAAAATTGACCCCACTAGAACTTAACAGACAAATTTCCATGAAAGAAATGCTATTAAGGAATTATCCTTTAAAAACTCTTCATACCCAAATGTTTTCACAGAGGATTTCTACCTAAGTAGAGGTCAATTAATCCCTATGCCACGTAAATTCTTCCAGATAAAATGAAGCTTTCAGGGCTGGAGTGGTAGCACAGTGGGTAGGGTGTTTGCCTTGCACACGGCCGACATGGGTTTGATTCTCAGAATTCCATATGGTCCCCTGAGCACAGCCAGGAGTAATTCCTGAGTGCAGAGCCAGGAGTAACTCTTGTGCATCACCAGGTGTGACCCAAAAGAGCAAAAAAAGAGAACCAATTACTATAGAAGAATATATAAACAATATATAGAAATTAGTCATTTTTATATACATGAACAAATGAACAACAGGTTTAGTGGAAGAGAAAGCTGCATTTTTTTTGGGGGGGTTTCTAAACATTTTATTCGGAAATTAACTTCATATAGAAACACTCATAAATATAGTAATACCTAATTTGGTATTCCCAAGAATGTGAATATAATTTACCACATTCATAAAACAAAGAAGAAATATGATCTTTTCTTCAGTTATTAAAAAACCACCAAACATAAACTTGAAAGAATTTCTGTAAATTGATGAACTATATTTACAAATCCCCAAAGGCAGATATGTTTTAAACAGAAATACTGAAAGTTTTCCTAGGGATCTGAAAACAAAGCAATAATTTACTGCTTACCGCTTTTCCTGTATGACTATTGATCATTTAGATTTTGTTCCACTTCTTTTTTTTAATTTTAATTTTTTAAATAAATCACTGTGGGGTATAGTTACAAACTTACAAACTTTCGTGCTTATGTTTCAGTCATACAATGATCGAGTACCCATCCCTTCACCAGTGCCCATTCTCCACTACCAATGATCCTGATATTTCTCCCACCACTCCTACCCCATTCCCCCCAACCCACACCACCTCTGTGGCAGGGCATTCCCTTTGCTGTCTCTCTCTCCTTATGGGCGTTGTGCTTTACAATAGAGGTATTGAATTGCCATCATTCGGTCTATAGTCTACTTTCAGCCCGCCTCTCCCATCTCGAGTGGGCCCTCCAAGCACCCCATACTTGGTGGTCCGTTCTCTATCTGAGCTGCCTTTTCCCCCTGTATGTGAGGCCGGCTTCCAAGCCATGGAGCAATCCTTCTGGTATTCATCTCTACTATTCTTGGGTCTTCCATTCTGTTACTTTATATTTCACAAATGAGTGCAATCTTTCTATGTCTGTCCCTCTCTTTCTAACTCATTTCACTTAACATGATACTCTCCATATAGATCCACTTATATGCAAATTTCATGACTTCATCCTTTCTAACAGCTGCAAATGGTATCCCATTGTGTAGATGTACCGAAGTTTCTTTCACCAGTCACCTGTTCTCAGGTACTCGGATTTTTTTCCAAATTCTGGTTATTGTAAACAGTGCTGTAATGAACATACAAGTGCAGATGTCATTTCTACTATATATTTTTTTGCATCTCTGGGATATATTCCCAGAAGTGGTATTGCTGGGTCAAATGGGAGCTCAATTTATAATTTTTTGAGGATAGTCCATACTGTTTTCCAAAAGGGTTGGACCAGTCGGCAGTCCAACAAGCAGTGAAGGAGAGCCTCTTTCTCCCCACATCCGTGCCAACACCGGTTGCTTTTTTTCTTTTGGATGTGTGCCAGTCTCTGTGGTTTGAAATGATATCTCATTGTTGTTTTGATCTGCAGCTCCCTGATGATTAATGATGAAGAGCATTTTTCCCTGTGCCTTTTGGCCATTAGGGTTTCTTCTTTGAGAAAATATCTGTTCATTTCATCGCCACATTTTCTTATGGGGTTGGGTATTTTCTTCTTGTAGAATTCAACCAGTACCTTGTATATCCTTGACATCAATCCCCTATCAAATGGGTATTGGGTGAATATCCTTTCCTACTCTGTAGATTGTCTTTGTATTCTGGTCACTGTATCTTTTGAGGTGCAGAAGCTTCTTAGTTTAAGATAGTCCCATTTGTTTATCTCTGTTTCCACTTGGTTGATCACTTGCGTGTCATCTTTGAAGATACCTTTAGCTTCAACATCGTGGAGGGTTTTGCCAACCTTATCTTCAATGTACCTAATAGATTCTGGTCTGATGTTGAGGTCTTTAATCCATTTTTATATGACTTTTGTGCATGGTGTTCGGTAAAGGTTTGAGCCCATTTTTTGCATGTAGCTTTCCAGTTTTGCCAGCACCATTTGTTAAAGAGGCTTTCATTGCTCTACTTCACATTTCTTACTCCCTTATGAAAGATTAGATGACAGTATATTTGAGAGTGTGTATAAGGATATTCCACCCTGTTCCATTGGTCTGCAGCTCTGCCTTTGTTCCAGTACCATGCTGTTTTAATTACAACCGGAAAGCTTCATTTATGACCACACAAAAAATACCAAGTCCTTTGACATAAAGTCCACAAGAGATGTACTAACTTATGTAAGGAAACATTTAATACGTTCTTAAAACACAAAGGAAGACTTAAATGGACTGCCCTGCTCTTGGATAGGATAAATTGATATATAGACCAGGATTTCATAAAGTTTTTCCACTTACACCCCCTTTTTGCCTAAGAGATGCAACATGGGAGAGCACTGCCAGAGATACCTTGGATTCATTACATGGCTGATTTGGAATTAAATTTTTGCCACTGATTGTTCAGAAACCTTTCAATCTTACCAAATTTTTCATGACCCCCACAATCAATTATGAGACCCTGTATGGGGTTACATCCTGCAGTTTAAGAAGCTATAGTATAGATATTAGTTTATTTTCTGGTTGTATGTTTAATTTATAGATTTAATGTGATATCCAAAATATACACAGAAAAGGGACTAGAGCAATAGTACAACTGGTAGAGTGCTTGCCTTGCATGTGACCACACTGTGATGGCCATCTCCGGCATGCCATATGGTCCCCCAAGTCCTGCCAGGAGTGATGCCTGAGCCCAGAGCTAGACAAGCTCTGAGCACCATTGGGTGTGACTCCCTGCACAAAACAAAACAAAATATACACTGAAGATTTTATGCATAGTTACACAAGTTAATATTAAATTTCATACCAAAAAGCAATCATAAACGGCACAAACACGGGCTGGAGCGATAGCACAGCGGGTAGGGCGTTTGCCTTGCACGCGGCCAACCCGGGTTCGAATCCCAGCATCCTATATGGTCCCCGAGCACTGCCAGGGGTAATTCCTGAGTGCAGAGCCAGGAGTAACCTCTGTGCATCGCCCGGTGTGACCCAAAAAGCAAAAAAAAAAAAAAGGCACAAACAGTGGCCAACCCTGATGATTGGCCTATAGAATTGTGTTTGTTAATTGGGGAAGGGGAAACAAGAGAGGGAACCTAGAGACATTAGTGAAGGGGCGCTGGCAAAGTGGTATTGGGTATGGTGTTTGAACATTGTATACCTAAAACATTATTATTAACATTATATTATTACTATAAATCATGGTACCTGAATAAATAAGAAAAATAAGAAAAAGGACTGGAGAAATAGCTCAATGGACTGAGTACATGCTTTTGATTTAGGGGCTCAAGTTTGGAGTGGGGGTTCACCACATTATCACCTCCAATCCCACCATGTGCCTCAAAAAAAGTAGACATGCCAAAATAGCCAGAAGTAATCCCTGAAAAAGAAAACTTTGAAGAGGCTGGAGGGATTAATCCCTACCAGCCTACAGGGAGTCTAATGTCACTGCCAGCAAACAGATTAATGAAGCTTTTCCTGATGTGAACGGTATGAATAAACAAGACTGACAAGGAAAAATAACTGGAAGCCCTGATGTAGAATCACGTACATAGGGAATTTAGTAAATAATAAAAGTGGGACACTTTGAGGCATTGAAATTCTTCATATGTCTCAAATTGATTCTCCCTTTTTTTAAGTTCTGCTACAAACATCTTTGTTGAACAGCTTCTTTAACAATCTCTGCATGTATTACTGAATGGTCATCATATGCATTCATTTACATAACACTGTTCTCGACACAGCAAACAAGTGCCTCTTCTTACAAACTTCTTTATTACATGGGTCCTTTGAAATGGATTTTCATGTACAGCTTTATGTAAGGACCCAGTTTCATCTTTTTCCCTATAGGCAATCCTTCCCCCCCATTGATCTTTTATGCCGTTTCTCTCTCATACTGAAATTTCACAGACAATTGGGATCGGTTCTCAACTCTGTCCTATCCCTTGGTCTCTTTCTCCGTACTTGTACCAGTGCAGAACTATATTTTCTCATTAATTACCAATATATATTATGGGCACTTGTACCTCTAGCTGTGTCCAGGTTATTTTTATCAGGAACAGGAAGAACAAGACTTCAGAGGCCAGGAAGAGAACAGAGTGGGAAATGGTAGTGGGGGTGCCTGAGGCATTGGACTTCCCGCAGGCCAGCTTGCCATCACCTTGCTTTCCTCTTTTGTCCCCCACTATTGTGCACTGCGGAGGGGCAAAAGCTAGGCCTAGATTTTTCAGGAGCAGTCGTCCTCCACTTTATACTTTGAAGCTTTAGTGGAAAGGTTGCCTGGTGTCCATCACATGGTGTGAGACACATATTGAGACCCTGTCTAGACCCATCAAAGTTGCAGGCTGCAGGAATTCTCAGGGATGAATTTCTCAGAGTATCTAAATAGTCACATTGTGGGCAGGGCACATGAGAAGGCCCAATTTAGCCCAGTTTGCTTCCTTATTTTGGTTGAGTGCCATACAGGGGGCTACTC
Organism: Sorex araneus; assembly: GCF_027595985.1. Lineage (NCBI taxonomy): Eukaryota > Metazoa > Chordata > Mammalia > Eulipotyphla > Soricidae > Sorex > Sorex araneus. The sequence continues at coordinate 50,341,810 of NC_073313.1, read as the reverse complement.
TTGGTTTGGTGCCTGGGAGCCACACCCAGTGGTGCTCAGGGGACGATGAGGTGCCACGGTTGGAAACTGGGCCTCTTACATGCATAGCATGTATTCCAACCCGTTGAGCTGTCTACCACCCCCATTTTGACTCCTTTTAACCTCCAATTTCCCTAGCCCACTGATCTGTTTATATCACCCTTGTCCTGCAGAACTAAATGTGAGGGGTACTGTGGTGGGGGGAAGTTCCTCTTACTTGCTACCTGCACTCCAGAAGATTTATGGCTCAGAAAATATTTCAAGAATGTTCATGACGTACCAAGTGAAATTCAACTCCAATGTCTCCTCTGGATACAGTCCCTTCTTTGGGTCCAAAACTCATTGACCCTGTGCAGTGAGGAAAGAGTGATGGGTGGTTAAGGGTAAAATCATGCAGAGATGTGGAGATTTTGTGAAATAGCGAGGGCAAGATTGAGGAAGTGAAGGAAAGAACAGGAGGTCTATCAGTAAGGGGATTGCTTTTGAAGGGCCAATTTCACTGGGCTACAACGGGTTCAGAAAGAGGACATATAAAAGCAAGCACACTTACCTTGCAGAACACAGACAGATCAAGAAACTGAATTTAACCAGAGAGCTCCCTAGCCCATTAGAAGTTGATGGTTGTTGGGAAGCTTGACAAGACAAGTGGGAGAAATTGATAGGCTTAAAAAGGTTTGTGAATTTGCAGAAGATGTCCATTCACTGTGGCTGAGTAGAGTCCAAGTGAAAGGCAAGAAACTGCCTTACATGATGATTCAATAATAATTATCTAGTCTCCAGGGAAGTCACTCCAGATCATGGCTTCTTGTGCTTTTTGCTGATGCTTAGACCAGCAGATGTCACTCTTCCGACATCATTCAAGCTTGCAGATCAGGCCTATGGCTTTGTAGAGGTGGCGAGGAAGCACCTGGAGGTGATTAATGCAAAGCACTGCCCCTCATAGGCTTCTCTTCTATTCTGCTAGAAGAGAGCGGCATCAGAAACTGAGAGGTAGAAGAGACAGGGGACAATGAAAGGGAATTGTAAAGGGACAGGGATGGGCAGGAATAGGGAATGTGAAGGAAGAGAAACGGGGAGGAGTGAAAAAAGGGAGGAGGGAACAGAATGAAGAGGGAAGAGCAAGTGCACAAAGAGGCTGGCTGTGAGCCGGAAGGACAGTACGGAAGGATAGTACAGTACGTAGAACACTTGCCTTGCACGCAGCCAACCCAGGTTCAATCCCCAGTGCTCCATATGGTCAACTGAGCCCTTCCAGGAGTGATCTCTGAGCACAGATCCAGGAGTAAGCCCTAAGCATTGCTGAGAATGGCACAAAAACAAACAGACAAACAAAGGGGGGTTGCCTGTGAATGCAGCAGTATCTTAAGAGTATGCTCAAAACCTAGTGGACTTAGGAAGCCTATGATAGGTCACAACCGCAGCGTAGTCTGACACCTCCCCCACCCCCACCTCCCACCACACAAAGGACAAGAAGAGACCAAAGAAAGGGGCAGACAAGTTCATTAATATTGGCAGTTGAGGTTCTGATAACCAAGGGTCCTTATAGAGAGACTTTCTGTCATGGCCACAAGACAAGCTGTTTTCCACATCCACCAGCTGCCCCACCCTGACATATTAAAAAATTCATATAGAAACTTTAACTGGGTCTAACTAAGTACTTTCACTGTCTAGATCAGTCTTTCCAAAAGGAGGCCAAAGAGCTGGAGTGATTTGGGGATTTGGAGGACAGTAGTAGTCTCTGGTTTGTCTTTTTTTTTTTTTTTTTTGCTTAAAGAAGGTAGGTTTTGGATTGGAGAGATAATACAGTGGGTAAGAAATTTGTTTGCACATGGCTGACCTGGGTTTGATTCCTGACATCCCATACAGTCTCCCAAACCCGCCAGTAGTAGCACCTGAGAATGGCTGGGTATTGCCCCCAAACAAAAAAAGAAAGAAAGTAGAAAAGGGGATGGTAGAACAAATAAGTTTAGGAACCTCTGGCCTGTATTGTCTTAACAATACGTTTTATCTCAGGGGGCAGCTTCTGGGAACAGGCAAGACAAGTGGGAGCCCTATTCCCAAGAGGTGATAGAGAGTGGTAGAGAAGCTATAAGTGCCTGAGCCCCATGTCACATTCTCTGATAGCTTCCCCTGCAGCTTCCCTGATGGAAGAGATCTCCCAAGAGATCAGTCCCAGAGACTTAAGACACTATGAATGGAGGGAAGAATTCTCATGACTGAAATTTGGAGCATAGTATCCTGGGGTGTAGGTGATAGGGGAGTACCCCAGGGAGGGGATGTTTTGTACCAGGTCTGGGATAAGGGCCGCCTGAGGGTAGGCGCTCCTGTAGGGTGAGACAAGTTGACCGAACTTAGGGGAGGAATTCCTAAAGGGCAGCCTCCCCTCATGAATGTCACCACAGCTATTCCTGGTGGGCATGTCCACAGACTCAACCACACTGCCTTTTATGTTTGTTTACTTCTATAAGCCAGAGTTTCAGAGTTCTTCCCTGTAAGAACCTTGGTCATCTGGGAGGCCAAGGAAAGGCAGAGAGAAACTGAGCAGTTTGCTCTTCATAACTGAGGAGCATTTTGAGGATAAGAGACTGGAGTCTTAGTATCACATCAGTAGCCTTGGGATCACAGACCGACACCATTTATTAAGCAGAGTAGGGTCCTGGGCTTATATTTTGGTAGGGACACAGGTTGAAGTGAAGAGGTGAGCAGGGTAATTTGTGAATTGAACTCATAATATTATACAATCTCAAGATGAAATCTCAAATTTTGAGGAGAATGAGACCCAAGAATTAAGTTGAAAGGACTCAGGATCAGAGAAATGTGTCAGGCAACCCTCAGGGTTCCAGACAGTCAAGATTTTTCCTATCCTCAACTCTTAAAAAAACTTCAGGGGACTGGAGAGATAGTACAGTGTATAAGGCACTTGTACACAGCTGACCCAAGTTCATCCCTGGCATCCCATATGGTCCCCTGAGCACCCCTAGGAGTAAGTCCTGAGTGTAGAGCCAGGATTAACCCATGAGCATCACTGGGTGTAACCCCAAAACTTCAAAGAGCACCAGCCCTCCACATTTGACCACCTTGGGGGTCTTTATCTGCCTTCTGAAAATTCACTGTAAGCCATTGTATTAGAGGCCTGTTTGAGATCGGCCTAGATTTACTTATGTCTTAGTACGAGAGTGTGAGGCGTGGTTACTAATACCCGAGGCCTACCCAGGTGTGGTTATGGGTAGAACTCGGAAAGCAGAGACCAGCAGGAAGGGGACATTCATGGCAGGGACCAAAGGTGGACAGGAGGAGAAGTTGGAAGTATGATATTAACTTGGTCCAGCTTGTCCCCATAGAGTAAAGATTCAGGGAGCATTTATTCTCTCCTTCCTTTCCCTATTTTGATGTTCTTGTTACCATGATCAATGCTTTAAGCCACTGAACCATCTTCCAGGTCCTTCTAGCAGGAGATCACAAAGAGCAGAATCTTCTGATCACCTCAGAACCTGTGGGCATTACCAGGGTTTGAACTTATGACCTGGCCAGACTTTAAGCCACTGCACCATATTTCAACCTCCAGTAGTGATAATTGGTACTAGTAATGGTTACTATTTAAGGTCATGTTCAATATGAGAAATGATCATTAACAATACTGGAAACAATGTATAATGTTGTGTAATCATTTCATGCACCCTGGAAGCCTTGGTTTCACTTGTAATCTTGATCATCTCCCCCAGAGATGTTATAAATACTTAATATGCTCATTTTAAATGCTTCTCTTTATTTACTTGTACACTGCTTTCCAGGGTGCAAATCTCCACATGAACAGATACCAACATTTTCAAGGACTTCTGAAGGCAATCCCTCACACTACTGATAGCATTTCCCCACTGTGTTATTGCGGACAAATCACCACATTTATAAAGCTTTACCCTTGCCAAGACTATAGTTGAAAAACCTCTTGGGAAATCTTGTTTTAAAAAGTCCTCTCTCTAGGTGGAGACACTGGTGATGGGTGTGGTGTTGGAATTGTGTGCATGAGAAACCGTTATTAATAGTATTATAAACCACAGAACATGAATCAATAAAAACATTAAAAATAAATTTTAAAAAGTCCCCTGTCTTCACAGCACAAATCTCCACTGTTAAAAGCACAACACTAACAAATACCTCTGATGAGCAACCTCCTTATAAACAAATATGCACTTTTGAGGAACCTCCTTATAAATAAACATCCGCCTTGACGTATCTCCATTGATGATCCCTGTTGACATATCTCCCCACTCACCAATATCTGACTCTATTGGCCACTGATGTACCACAGTGACAAACATCTCTTTTTAAAAGTACCCATTCATTAGCATATCTTTACTAACCACCCAGTTGGCAAATCTTGCTTCATAAATATCTTTCCATAACAGAATTTCCTTCAATATTTTTTTAAGTTTTTTTTGTTAAGTCACCATGATTTACAAAGTTATTATTGATTAAATTTCAGGCATACAATGCCCAATACCAGTTCTATCACCAGTGTCAGCTTTCCTCACCAGTATCCTCAGCCCCTCTCCCATCCTCCATCACGAGCCTGCCTCTATGACAAGCACTTTTGAGAAAAAAAAGTAGGCACGGTGGTGTAAAATACTGTTACTGATAGTGCATACCACATTTCAGCACCTCACCTTCTTCCAGATCCTCTTCAACAAACTTCTATTAACAAATCTCCCCATTCATACATTTTTGATCCTCTGACATACTTCCCCGTTCATAAATGCCCACCAAAATGTTCCTTGTCAAATCTTGCCATTCAGAAATGCTCACCATGGATATCTATCTCAGTGATAACACCATTTGAAAGTGTCTTGTTGTTGTCTTTTGGTTTAGGGGCCACACCCAGGGGTACTCAGAGATAATTTAATTCCTGGCTTTGCACTCAGGAATCACTCCTGGCAGGCTTGGGGAACCTGGGTCAGCCATGTGCAAGGCAAGCTCCCTACCCACTCTCCTATATCTCTGGACCCCTTAAAATGTTTTTCATTCATAAAACTCCACCCATCCATGTAGCCCTTATTGATTGACCACCATTGACATATCCCACCCACCCCTATCCTTAGATATCTCCAGTAGGAAAATCTCCTTACTGGGATAACTATCAATATATTATGCCATGAAGTTGAAATTTCTCCTCACCACCTTGACCCAAACAATAGATGAAGAGGTGGATTTCTGGAATAACATCAACCATTTCTTTTTTGTCAGTAGTGTCTGATACTTACATTTCACCATTCATTCCTGGATACCTCCTGTGCTAGTAGTAGTGACAGCTGAGGCCCAGCCCTGATCACACAACAATGGAAATGAATTGTACACAAGTTTTCATTCACTCTAGGGTTAAAAATGGAGCTTACAAAAGACTAAAATAAAACAGTTTTAAAGGACTGATAGATAGTACAAATGTTAAGGCTCTTTCCTTGCATGCAGCCAGCCCATGGTTCAGTCCCCAGCACTGCATATGGTCCCTCCCCCAATACCACCAGGTGTCATCCCTGAGCACAGAGCTAGAAGTAATCTGTGAGCACTGCTGGGTGTGACTCACAAACAAACAAATCAACAAAAGACTGGAAATCTGCAGAAAAACTGTTAGGATCCTGGAGACACTCCCCAATGATCAGTATTTACTACAGTAGAAGGTTGCAGGTATGATCGCTTGAAAGAGTAAAGAGTAACTTGGAGGAACCACATGAGCAGCAATTGTCAGGCTGCCTCTCTGTTTGCTAGATGTTTATTCATATGGGTCACCAATTGAAGCTTTGTGAAAAAGCTATATAGTTCTAATAGCTAGTGATGGGAACATTGGCATCAGGGACCCTGGGCTCATCATCTTTTGTCCTTTCATACCATAGTCTTCTTCTGTCCTCATAGCCATAGAAAACAGAAGTGATAACGTACCTGCCATAAGGTACTTATAAAAGTATAAGGTCACAGGTTTCGTTTCCCATTGCCACTCCATGCACCCAGCATGATCCTGGCAGCACTGTGGTTTTTCCTGGCAGCTGTGCTGTCTGCGATGCCCAGCACAGTGATTTCCTAGCACACATCATCCACGTATATGCAAACATCATAATGAAAGGGTGCATACTTACACCACAGACCCTGCAGGCATAAAAACACAAAATGTGTGTGAGCATCACAGCCAGGAACCTTTGGAGGCACCTGTGTAAGGACCACAACTGCAAAGAGCAGATGTCAGCGAGCATATGTACAAGCACTGCCATTAAAGGGGGCCAGATATACAGCAGGTAGAGCACTTGCCTTGTGCTCTACCTGCTCAACTTAGTCTCAACCTAGTCTCAATCCCTGGTGCCCTGTATGGTCCCCTGAAAGCTTTGACAGGAATTATCCCTGAGCACAAAGCCAGGAGTAAGTGCTGAGCACAGCTGGGTGTGCCCCCAACCCCCCCCCAAAAAAGCAATAAAGGAATGGTTCCCCTTTCTTCCCCTGATCCAACCTTAGACTGTGAGGACAGCGTCCAAGTGTGTGAGCTCCACAACTTGAGTTGTCAGCACTGTCAAGTACCAGAACTGTGTGAGCACCACAGCTAGGTATCTATTCGTATCAAAACACCTAGAGGTTTAGCGGGGTGAGGTTTAGCGGGACCAGAACATCCTCTCTGGGCAATATCAGGCAATGCTTGAGGTGAAGAAAATTGCTGTTTCCTAGTACAAATGATCGGTCATTTGTTAGCAGGCTTGTCAAATGGAGGGAATGGTGAAAGGGAGATTTGCCAGTGAGGGAGAGATTTGTCGGAGTAGGATCAATTATGATTCGGAGAGCTCTGTGCAAATAGGAATTAGTCTAGTAAAATACTAGAATGTACTTAGTAGAGAGATTATGCAATAGGTTATGACTATAATGCAAATGAAATGACCCCATCATCAGGGCCTAGGGCTAGCTCAGTGGTAGAGCAACTGCCTTGCAGCCATGAAGCCACAAGTTTCATCCCCAGCACCATCCTGCATGTCAAGTGTGAGTCTGGCAGCACTGCTGTTTGGGACCCTGCAGCCCGACTAAAGTGTATGAACCCTGGTGAGTCCTACAACGGAAGCGTACTAGCACCACAACCAAGTGTGTGATCCCCTGGTTATTGGGACAACCACCACCAAGGAAAGGGAGTGGGGGTGGCAACGATCATGACCAATACTGCATCTCACCAGTGCAAATCCCAGTGTAGCAATGCCTTACCCATACCTCATGTTTTAGGTCAAACATGAAAAGCCCCCCATTTTGCTCCGTATCTCCCCAGCTGTTCCCATCAGGTCTCCAGTGACCCAGGCTGGTTTCCGAAATGACACAGGGACACTGCCTGCCGGCTAGTAGTTCTTTATTTTATTGAGAGACAAAAGAGTGGGTGTGGGAAAGGAGGCGAATACTGTGCCGGTTTCAACTTCCATGGGGGCTGGGGCCAGAGGTTCAGGCCCGCCGGTACCGGTACCGTAGGGAGTGCCAGGCACACATGCCAGACTTCTGTGGCAGGCAGGCAAGATGGAGACTCTGGTAGCCTTTCTCTGAGCGTCTGAAGAGACTGTCTGTCCACAAGCAGTGAGTGTTGTTCTGCAGTTTGCAGGGGACGGACAAGCAGGGAAACACCTAGTGGAGGGGACACAGGCAGGGCTCTAAGAGCTTCTCCTCTTGCCCTTTGCTCCCTTACACCATCCAAATTGTGTACTTCTCAACATTCAGCGATGATCAACTGGGGAGACTTGGTGTCATCCCACCTGAGTGCTCAGCCCCTACTAGTAGGGGTGGGGGGAAAACAGGAGACAGGCATTGGACTTGGGGAGCTCAAGGCAGCAAAAGGATCAGCTGTTTGGGAACAGAGGCAGAGAGGTCAAACTCTCTGGGGGTGCCTGGCCTCCTGGGGGATCAGGAATAGCTGCCAGAGGGTGAGACAGCTGGCAGCTGGTGAAGTGAAGCCTGGGAGAGAAGAGTAGTTTCAGCAACAGATGCTGGTGTCAGAGACCACAAGGGGCCAGAAGAGAACAGTGTTGGCACAGTCAGAAGGACAATCAGTGAAACAACGCTCAGGTGTAAAACAGTCAACCAAAGAGCAGAGAGCACCAAAGTTGTGGGAAGACTAAGTAGGTTTGGGGAAACAGAACTTGGGGTTCTTGGAGAACATTTCAAGTAATATAAAACTATCTCGGGATGGGGGGGTCAAAGGCAGACAGCATGGGTGGGATAATGGGAAGATGAGTCAAAGGGCTGATCACAGACTTGGTGTGCAGGAGACCCAGATTTGATCCCTGGCACCGCCTGGTCCTTGAGCACTTCTGGGAGCAACCCGGAACACTGAGTCAGAAGGAGCACCCCTAACCAGAGCACTGAGTCAGGAGGGCCCCCCAACCAAAATTAGAAAAGAATAGACATCATTATTATTGAATAGTCATGATTACTGAATAGTCATGAAGAAAGCAGCCAGGAGGTTCAGAGAACAACCAATCTCCAAGTATTAGACCCAGGGCAAGTAAGAACCAGTAATCCCAGGGTAGTAGTCTCAAAAGCAAGAGAGATTAGGGTCAGCTATAGGTTAGGGGAAAAGCATAGTCAGAAGGAGCAAGAAACCAGAACTAGGGGAAGAGCCACAAGCCCATGGAACACTCACTGTGCATTCCTCACAGCCGGCAGCATAGGTCTTGATGAAACCCTGGCGCTGAGCAGGGGTCAGACTGTTCCAGGGAGCCACAAAACTGCAGGTGGAGATGTATAGGTGTCCATCCCTCAGTTTTCCTGGAGAAAAAAAAAAGAGATGTCACAGCCCACTTCTGAATGTCTGGGTCAAGGCAGGCAGTGCCTGATTGGTGTTCCTGGAGCACAGATCCTATTGGGCAAAGTTTCAGCCTCTGCTGGATAGGGAGGCATTGCCATGACCCCATCTCCACTTGGATAATGTCTTCCCGCACTACCAGGCAGGGACGGTTGTTGGATTGGTGTGGCACAGGGCATGGGGTAGGGCCTCACCAGCAACAATGAACTCCTCGCTGCGGTTCTTGGACCGGTGCATGTAGCCGCAGACACTCTCCATGCCAGGGGTATAGATATACTCAGTATCATGGACATTTTCTGAGGTGTTCAATCCTTTAAGTATCTGTCAATAGATGAGAAGAAAGTCTCTCTTACAGATAATAGCCCTTCCACTGCACATTTTTCCCAAAAGTCCTATATCATCCTGAGATCACGGCTCATTTCCTCACCCACTTGAGACTAGGGGCTTCTATTTTCACAGGAAGGAAGAGGCTAGGAGGTGCTGGGGTATGAAAGGTAGGAGGAATACCTTGGTTATCTTGATCTCATAACGCCGGTATAAGGAAGTCTGGTTGAACTCTCCGGGTCCCACGAACTTGGTCCTAATGACTAGTGGAGTTGGGGGAGAAGAAAATTAGTCCATTTCATTGTAGGACACCAACAAAGTCATCATAGCAATGATGTCCAACTGTGTGCTGAAATAGGGATTGCTGAAGACCAGGCAGTACACTAAGTCGTTTATACTTATGCTCATTGATTCATTTGTATGGTCAATGTCTGATCTTCTCCAGGCAGGTAAGACCTTATCCTATATGCAACATCTGTTTATTTACTCAACAAACATTGTGGAGCAGGTACCGTTCTGGGGGGTTAGGGAAACATGAATAAAACACAAAAATCCCTGGCCATGTAGGGTTCATATGATAGTCAGTAGAAGGAAACTCAAACAATTAAAAAAATTAAGGGCTGCCATAGTACAGCGGTAGTCTGGTAGTCTTGTCTTTCCTGTGGCCAACTCAGGTTTGATTTGATCCCTGTATGGTCCCCCGAGCCCATCAGGAGAAATTCCTGAGTGCAGAGCCAGGAGTAACCCCTGAGCATCTCCAGGTATGACCCCAAAACAAACAAAAAACTCAGGGACCAGAGACATACTACAGCAAGTAGGGTACTTGCCTTCCTGCAGCCGACCTAGGTTCAATCACTGTCACCCCACATAGTACCTGAACCCTACCATGCTAGGAGTAAGCCTTGAGCACCACAAGGTGTGACACCAAAACTGAAAAAGCAAAGAAGGGAGTACTATTGGGAGAAACCTCCCTTTGGACTAAGATGGACACCAAAACACAGTGCATGTACAGAATGGAGTTCAGACTCACCGAAGTCAGCTTTACAGAAGGAGATCTGTGGATGAGGCGGGACACAGGTACAGGCCCTGCTGGGGGCAGTCAGCCACATCAACAGAAGGATGGTGGAGGCCAGCGGTGCAATGGGGGCCATGGCAAATTCTGCAGGGGTGGAGAGATAGCCCCCAGCCCAGCTGATGAGGATGGGGGTGTATCTCCCACACCACTCCATCCATCCCCTTCCTTCCCACCAGCAGCTCAGAGGAATATCAGGCCTTTGGAATTGACTGGGAAGCTGGGGATTTTAAGAGATTTTGAGATTTGTCTTCAAATCTCAAATCCTACGACAGTCTGGGTCAGGAGTTGAGACAATTTAGGAATCGCTGAGTTGGAGCAATTTAGAGGAATGGGAGAGTTGGGGGGATTATGTGATTGTGGTATTTGGGTGCAGTGACAGTGGAGGAAATTTGTGCGTTTATGGGGCCTGGGGAAATCAGGATGAAGGGTTTGGGGTGAGGAATTTGGGGTCTGAACAGCTGGGGGTGTTTGAGGGAGGTAGGGAGTTCAGAGGTAATGCATATTAAAAGACACAGGAGGTGGGAGAGTTGAGAGAGGTTGAGGAATTGTAAAGGAGTTTGGGGGTTTAGGCATTTAGGGGGGTGGAATTTAGGAGCAGAGGACATTTTGAGGCTTAGGGGATGGAGCATGTAGCAGTCTGAATTGTTGGAGACTAGGGAAGTTTGGGGAGCTGTAGCAGTTTGGAGGGAGGGAACTTAGGGAGGAAGCAAGGGAGTTTATAGGCGCTGGCTGCTTGGGAGGTATCTGTGCTAGGGGTGCTCCTGGATTAGGGGGAGCTGGGGATGCATATCTGGAGCTTGAAGGAGTTTGGAGGGTCAGGATTGAGAAGCCGCTCTGGACACCCACCCTCTTCGCCTTGACCAGAGCACTAGGCAGGCTGGCAGCCAGATGTCGCGAAAGAAGCGCCAGCCCAGCATCAGGCCCTGCAGACAACCCAGGCCCCTACCTACCTCTGCTTTCTCCTCTGGCAGCCGGTCTGCAGCGATGGCGATGGCGGCAGAGTCTGAGCAGCGGAGGATAAATGTCCACTTGAGGGGCGGGGGTGGAGGGTGGAGGTGCGGAAACCACAGGCCTCCAGGCTTCCTGGATGCATTACTCATCCGCCCACCAACCAAGGAGGCCAAGGGGCGGGCCAGCCTAAAGGAGTGGTGCGCTGCTGGGCTCCCTCCCCCAGGGCCTCGCCCTGCCCCCCCTTCCCCCTTCTTGGCGTCAGGCCCCTCAGACAGGATTCCCCAGGTGCTGCCCTCTAAAGTCTATCCAACGTGCATCCATCCCACAAACTCCCCATGATTGAGTCTGGAATGTGTCTGTTCCTTTCCTGTGCATCTACTTCTGGGCCAAGCATACCCCCCAAAACCACAAAAATGTCTCTCCTAGTAGATCTGACTTTGTGAGTTAGGCTAGGGGAGACCGTGAGGAAACCAATTGCGTAGAAGTCCTGAAGGAGACGAGGCAGGTGAATGGAGGGGTAATGCCAAGTAGGGAAACTGAGGCACAGAGCAGTTTTGTGACTTATCCAGACTTACATAAATAAGTGACAGAGCTGGAATTTGAATTCAGGTGGCCTGAGTCCAGACGGAGCCTGGGGTATGACCTGCCTCCAAACACAGGTGGGGCGCCAGGGCATGTGGCTCAGTGGCAGAATGCATGCTTGGTAGGTGGGAAGACTTGAGAATCTAACTCACCCTGACTGTGATCCCCAAGTTTGATGATCCCAGTAGCATAGCCATTGGGGTCCCTCAGGTCACATGAAGTGTGTGACTTCAGGCACACCACAACTAATTATGCAACTCCCAGGCACCACAACAAAAGGGAAGTAACAGGTGACCAACTAGCTAAATTAAAAATGTAAAACACAGGCAAGAGCTGGAAAGGATAGTACAGAGATTAAGGTGCTTGCCTTGCATGCATGTTCCCCTGAGTATCACATGGAGTGACACCCCCACCCTTAGCACAGAGCCCAGATTAGCCCCTAAAAACCTCTGGGTGTGGTCCCAATCCCTCAAAACAAAACAGGAAAATAACCAGCATTTATGTAGCATCCACTGAGTACCAGGCAATTGGTATAATTCCTTTTAGTATAATTGGTATAATTCCTTTTAACCTCTGAAGTAGGTGCAAGTATTATTCCCATTCTACAGATGAGGACTATGAAGTGTACAGGGATCGGAGGATTCCCCTCGGGGTTCCAGTGCATTGCACTGGATTTGAAATTAAACTAATTGATGTCAGCATCAACATAGGCAGAAGGATCCACATGCTGTTGAATTACTGAGCACTGGGGAGAGGGTGTTGAACAGTGGCAAAAGAAGCCAGTGAGTCAGGAGAAAATTGATCCCCTCTCATCCTGCCTTGTCTCTTCTCCACCAACCCTACCACGCCCTTGGTGGAGGGTAGGGGAGTGAAGCAATCCCTGCCCACCAACTTCCAGAAATTTCTGAATCTTCCCTGGGGTCCTGGGAAAAAGACTCTGAGGGGTGATTAACATCCTTCTTTAGTTCAGGAAAACCTATAATAATGAAGATGGTGGTGATGAGAGCAGCCACTTACTGAGCGATTACTATATAACTGTGCCCCAAAGTTTTCGTGTTAAGTTCACTTACTCAGTCTCCTTGCCTCCACTGCTAATCCAACTTGATTAATTGGGCAGGCTAGTCCAATCAACAAAGGCGACACTACAAAAACTACCACCAGTACTAGCAGTGCTTGCTGGGTATCAGCAGTGTATAGGTTATCTCTCAGGACCACCTTGCTGACTACTGGGTACAGGGTTAAAATTATGTCCCTGAGAAACCGTCGTTAATCGTATTGTGAACCCCCACATTTAAAATCACTGTATCACTGTCACTGTCATACCATTGTTCATCGATTTGCTCGAGCGGGCACCAGTAACGTCTCCATTGTGAGACTTGTTGTTACTCTTTTTTGGCATATCGAATATGCCATGGGGAGCTTGCCAGGCTCTGCTGTGTGGGTGGGATACTCTCAGTAGCTTGCTGGGCTCTCCGAGAGGCATTCAAAATCAAAGAAAAACCAATCCAAACACAAACATTTAAAAAAAAATTAAAAATGTATGTTGGTTAATGCAGGGATGTTAAATCAATAATAATGGTACCCAACACTTTGTTATCATTGTTGGTGCAGTGATGGTGGTGGTGGTGGTATCTGGAGGCCACAAGGTACTGAAGATTGATCCTAGGGTCTCAAGAAATGCAAGGTGTGTGCTCTACCACTGGGCCACATTCCTGCCCACCGGCAACAGTTTTTTTTTTTCCTTTCGGTTTGGGGGCCACACCCTGGGATGCTTAGGGGTTACTCCTGGTAACATTTTTTGAGAATTAAAGCTTCCTGTGTGTCAGTGACTTGTAAAGAATTTCCCCCTCCAAAATAACAAGTCTTCCTCACGACATTCCTGCCATGAGACTGTTCATCATCTTGTTGCACAGATAAGGAAAATGGGCCTCATGAAAGGGTAGTGACCTGCCCAGGAATGAGAGTGAAGAAATCACTCAGAAGGGGGTGGGACAGTAGGAGGAAACCAGAAAAATCACAGCTGATTGTGAAAGCAGAAGAGTGAGAGTGACTGAGGTCAGTAGCCCAGCTAAAGGAGAAGTGATGGAGGAGAAAGGGAAAGCCCATTACAGCCCCTCACTGACCCTGCTTCTTGTGCCAGCTCTATGACGTTGACTTTTGAGTCAGCACAGTTTTGGCACCCATCTGCAGTAAGGGAGTGTGTGAACCTGGTTTAGCATGCAGGGTTGGAAACTCTGGGATTTCATGGAGGGTGTCCCGCTGGCGTGGCCGACGGATGGTGCGTGATGCATGGAATGTGGGTGATGGCGTGTGCAGAGCAGATACCTTATAGTCCACCCCATACCGTGTGCTTGGACCGGATGATAACCTTTCAACCGATCAGAAACTGAGGTCCAGAGATAGCTGCAGTGACGTGAGTGAAGGAAGAAACCAAGATTCCAACCTCTGACTCCTCAGTGGGTCCAGAGAACTGAACTGCCTGGGGGTATACATTGCATCCACACCCAGACCTACATGATGTTGTTTTCAGCCTCAGCTCCAGAGAGACTGAGGAGAGTTCATGAAGAGAGGGACCTAGAAACCTGGGAGGTACAGACCTAGAAACCTGGGACTGGGGGATGGGAGGGGGTGCGCCTGCGCACTGCTCTCCGCTGTTTCTGCATTCCTCTAGGTGGCGAGTGTTTGGCTAAATGCCTGTATGCCTGGGGAACTGCATAGCCCTGTGTATTTCTCCCAGGGAATACGTAGCCCTTCTCATAGCTGCGTCTGCCTCTCCAAAGTGGCTCTGGGCTGTGCATGTGATTGCAGATGTGCTTGTTCACTTCTGGGTGCACAGTTATAACTCAAGGTTATGTTACACACAACTGGAACTCGAGAGACTCCCATATGCCCCTCTGTCCTAAGAGCACCCCATAATGACGCCAGTCATTTGGGAAATGAGGAAGATGGGGGTGCCAGAGGAAGGGGGAGGCCTGAAGGTCAATCCATCACGCTGAGCTGTGGGCTTCCTGTGCCTGTCGGGAACCGCCACCGCCCCAGCAGCCCCTCCGGGAATGTCACCCCAACCTCCAGCGGCCTGCGGGGAGGGGCGCTGCCCGCCCTGCGCCTGCGCCGGTGGGGCCGCCCTCTCCACTCTGCCCAGACTTGCGGCGGGGGTGGGGGAAAAGCTAGTATTTTCCTCCACCTGATTTTTGTTTCGTGTAGACTAAGTGGATTAAGAACATGATAAAATTGAGCAAGGCATGTCGGTGTTTTTTTGTGTGCCCACCAGTGTGGTGGCTTCTGTGGTTACTGGAAAACCTGGAAGCTTGGGTATGTGGTGTGGAGCTTTGTTTGCATGCGTAGGAGCATCGCCTGCACCTGTGATGACCAGATGTTCAGGGCCAAGGCTGTGCCTCTGAATTCTATGGCTGTGCCTCTGATGGTTGTCACTGTATTGCATGGATTCCACGTCGTGTGCCGGTATCTCTGAGCACCTGACTGGCTGAATGACTTCGCCATCTCTGCACTCTGACTACAAGGTCAGCTCTGGGCTCTGTTACTTGTTGATTGTTCCACACTGTGGGTATCATTTGATCTAGTTGTGGAGCTTGAAGTACCGAGTGTGTGTGTGTGTGTGTGTGTGTGTGTGTGTGTAGATCGTGTATGTGTGTGGACAGAGCTTTCAAAGAAGGATGGCTGTGGGGGTGTCGAGCTAGGACATGCTCATAACCACACTGCCATGCACACACTCACTTTTTCATCACTATAAAAACAAACGTTCCCAGAAATTCCCCTAACGTAACTCATGCTTCTGTCCGAGAAAGCAGGGGTGGAATGTCTGAGGCTTGGGATTGGTGTGGAGAGGGCCAGACAGGCAGCGCTCTGGGTTCGATTCCAAGCTCAGAGTCACTGTGTGACCCTCAGCTGAAGTCTGCCCACTTCTGACCCGGGTCTTCTGGCAAGTGACTCCCCAACACTGGCAGTTGGGCCTCCTGCATTGACTATGCTCTCTCTTTCCACCCTTCCAGCTCAGCAGTACAACATACCCAGTGGTTGTGAAGATGGGGCATGCACACTCTGGGATGGGCAAGGTAAGTTTCCAGGTAGAGTGTGTGTGTAAGTGCTATGTATTGTCCTCACCGTGCATATACGTACATGTATATGTGGATATTCCACCGATGTACACCAATAGCTCTATGATTATGTTTGGGGTATCTATCTGTGCTTTCCCCTTCATATTCAGTTAACTTTTGTAGTGTCAGTTTTGTGTCCTCTTGTTGGCATATCTAGCATTGTGTCTATATGTACATTGAACAAATGTGGCATAATCTTCTACGTTCAAGGTTCTGTATACCTTCTACTCATCTCAGGTTTTCTATTTGTGTGAAGATAGCAGACTCAGAATTCTTATGTCTCCATCTGTGTCTGTCTTCATGTTAGGTACACAGCTGAGCATGTGTTTGAGTACCCATGTGCCTATAGAGTTTTATGAAGTCTAGGAGACCCAGAATTATGCATGCTTCAGGTTCTGCCCACCAGACCAAATTGTTTGGGGGCCACACCCAGCTGACCTCTGGGGCTCCATGCTCGCCTGGTGCTGTCTCTCCTGGCAGT
The DNA here is from genome assembly GCF_027595985.1 of Sorex araneus. NCBI lineage: Eukaryota > Metazoa > Chordata > Mammalia > Eulipotyphla > Soricidae > Sorex > Sorex araneus. The sequence continues at coordinate 50,325,458 of NC_073313.1, read as the reverse complement.
ATCTGGGGTACCATGCTGGAGGCAGTGGAGAACCCAACCCTCTCAGTTGTTTCTGTCTCCAAATTTTTGTATCAGTTCATCTATCATGTGGGTGTGTGTGCACCCGAGTGTGTGCACCCCACTTCCCACTAACTAACCAGGTCCTGATCCTCATCCCACTCCCACAGGTCAAAGTAGACAACCAGCATGATTTCCAGGACATTGCAAGTGTGGTGGCACTGACAAAGACCTATGCCACCGCCGAGCCCTTCATTGATGCCAAATATGATGTGCGTGTCCAGAAGATTGGGCAGAACTACAAGGCCTACATGTGAGTGGAGAGACTGAGTCCAAGGAAAAGGGGTCACTGCCCTGGGAAGTCAGGTCCCCTGAGCCTCTCTTTTCTTGACCCCCTCCCAGGAGGACATCTGTATCAGGGAACTGGAAGACCAACACTGGCTCTGCGATGCTAGAGCAGATTGCGATGTCTGACAGGTGGGTCGACTGAACTCAGGGTGAGAGGTTAATGGTGGTAGCAATGGTTGCCCAGGCCCTAGGGCTGACAGGGATCCCTGCCTTGTGTCTTGGCAGGTACAAGCTGTGGGTGGATACGTGCTCAGAGATTTTTGGGGGACTGGACATCTGTGCAGTGGAAGCACTACATGGCAAGGATGGAAGGGATCACATCATTGAGGTGAGCACAGCCAGAAATATGGGGGTCATGGGGTTGGAGAGGTAGTGCAGAGAGGGTACGGTGAATGCCTCTCAGGCAACAGACCCAGGTTCAATCCCCAGCACCCGATACAGTTTCCCGAGCCTTACCAGGAGTGATCCTTGGGTGTAAGCCCAGAGAACAGGGTGTGGCCTGAAAACATACATGCGCGTGCACACACACACACACACACGCACGCGCGCACACACACGCACACACCTGGTGGGCACACCCAGGCAGCAACAGCACATGACAGAAATGCCAGGTAAAATGGGTAGCACTCCATGGCTCATAAGGATCTTGGCGAATGGCAAACTATTTAGTAAACTGGAAAGTGCCTTATGAAGTGGAACATCCCTATAAATGGCAAAATTTTTCATAAACTACAAAGTGGTCTGTAAAAGTAAACCTTTTTGGTGAATGACAAAGTACTGTGTGAGTTGAGAGGTCCTGGGTAACCAACCACTTTGTAAACTGTATAGCATCATGGGTGATTTTAAAGCAGTCTGTAAAGTGCACAATTCATTAGGAAGTACTTGGTGAACAGAAAAATGGAAAAAAGGGCCTTTACAAACTGGGAAGTGCTTATTATCGTAGCAAAGTGTTATCAAAATTTCAAAGCTCTTGGGGGACAGGGTGATAGGACAGTGGGTAGAGTGCTTGCCTTACATGTGGCTGAACTGGGTTTGATCCCCAGCACCCTATGTGGTACCCCAGCATCTCTAGGAGAGATCCTTGAGTACAGAGCCAGAAGAAAATCCAGAACTCCGTTGGGTGTGGTTCAAAAACCAAAATTAAAACAAAGTTCTTCGTAGAGAGTGGTGCCTCTAGTAAGTGGTAAAAGCAATTGAAAAACTTTAAAAGTGACTTGAAAATTTGGAATGCTCAGTAAACATCAGAACTTTAGCCATTGTCAAGCTGTTTTGTAAACACTTTCTAAGTCTAAACACACCATTTACTACATAGTCCTTTGTAAAGGGCAAGGGGCTCCATAAACTGTGAAGGACTATGTAAACCACACAGTTCTTTGTAAAGGATATGTCACCAAGCAAACTATAACTGGGGTTTGGCAGGCGTATTCTGCCAAATGCCAGACAGTGCATATTTTAGACCTGGTGGGTCATCTAGTCTGTTGCAACTGCTCAGCTCCACAAAAGTAGCCATAACTTCTAAAAAGAATGGCTATTTTCCCATAAAACTTTATGGGTGCAGACATTTAAATTTCATGTAATTTTCCCCCATGGTGAAATTTTATTATTTTTCAATTGTTTTAAAAGTTCCTTTAGGGGCTGGAGCGATAGCACAGCGGGTAGGGCGTTTGCCTTGCACACAGCCGACCCGGGTTCGAATCCCAGCATCCCATATGGTCCTCTGAGCACTGCCAGGAGTAATTCCTGAGTGTAGAACCAGGAGTAACCCCAAGTTCCTTTAGACATTGTATGACTGAAACCAAATTTGTGTATCTCGTGGTGATTTAATTTAAAAAAGAAAGAAAGAAAAAGGAAGGAAGGGAGGAAGGAAGGAAGGAAGGAAGGAAGAAAAGAAAATTCCTTTAGTTTGGGAACCAGACAAAACAGGGCCACAATTCACTTACTGCTGCTCCAAGTACCCTTGGCTTTAAGGTACTAGCCTTCCCAGTGCAAAATCTCTGTTTCTCAAATGGATGCCCCTTTCTTCCACAGCTGCTATGACTTTGGCTACCTTAAAGTATTTGTTTACTGGGGTTGGAGAGATAGTACAGCCGGCCAAGGGCACTTGTCTCGCACACTGCCGACTCAGGTGCGGTTGGGCATCCCATATGATCCCCCGAGTACTGCCAGGGGTGATCCCTGAGCTCTGAGCCAGGAGCAACCTGGAGCATTGCCCAGGTGTGACCCAAAAATAAACAGAAAAAATAACAGTTGGCTTCTGTTCCCTTCACATACTCTTTCCTGCCTTTCTCCTCATCAGTGGCCTTTTCCTCACCTAGGTGGTGGGCTCCTCCATGCCGCTGATTGGTGACCACCAGGATGAAGACAAGCAGCTCATCGTAGAGCTGGTGGTCAACAAGATGGCTCAGGCCTTGCCCCGGCAGCGGCAGCAGCAGCGAGATGCCTCCCCTGGCAGGGGCTCTCTCAGCCAGGTCAGGCTCCCAGCACTGAGCTGAGGGTCAAGGGTGGGGGAGGCCAGCCCTTTGCCATTCCCTCCATCCTAGAGCTGATAGCACTATTACCCATGTGAGGACCCTATTGCTCGTAAAGGGATAAATAGGGCTAGAGAGAGTACGGGGAGGAGGCACTTGCCTTGCATGCAAGCTAGCCCACGTTTAATACCCAGTATTATATAGGGTCCTCTGAACCCCACCAGGAGGGATCCCTGAATTCAGAGCCAGGAGCTAACCTCCCAAAGTTATGTGTTGGGGGGGGATTAACAGGGGCTCTGAAGATTGTACAGGGGGTAAGGTACTGACCATGCATGCAACCAGCCCTGATTCAAACCCCAGCACTACACATGGTCCCCTGAGAGATTCCCGAGAACAGAGATGAGTTAGCCCCGCAAATAGGGGATAAATAGGGCTGGGGGGATAGCACAAGGGGTAAGGCACTGACCTTGCATGTAGCCAACCCTCGTTCAAACCCCAGCACTGCACACGGTCCCTCAAACCCTGCTTGGAGGGATTCCTGAACACAGAGCCAGGAGCTAGCTCCCCAAAAGGGGGATAAATAGGACTGGAGACATAGTATTGGGGATAAGGTACTGGCCTTCCACGTAGCCAACCTTGGTTCAAACTTCAGCACCCCATATGGTCCCCTGAGCCCCGCCAGGAGGAATTCCTGAGTACAGCCAGCTGTTGTTCAAAAGCCAAAAAAGGGGGAACGGGTGGAATAAATAGCTGTGACAGCCTGCGCTCCAAGAGTCCCCCAGCCCTGCAACCTGACCCTTTCAGCTCAGCCACAAATGTGGCCACACCCAGGACTCTGGGAACCCGGCTATTCCGATACGCTGATGCCCCCTGGCTGGTAGCTATTTTTAACCTCTCCTGCTCCATCTCTTCTGCCACAGACTCCGTCCCCAGGGGCCCTGCCCTTGGGCCGCCAGACGTCCCAGCAGTCTGCGGGGCCCCCGGCTCAGCAGCGCCCCCCACCACAGGGTAAGTGAGGGGCCGGCCTTGCGGGGTTCCAGCAGCTCTGGCTCCGCAGCTGCTCTCACACCTGTGCTCTTTCTCTGTCGTCCCTCCCCCCGCAGGCGGCCCTCCGCAGCCGGGTCCTGGCCCCCAACGCCAGGGACCCCCGTTGCAGCAGCGCCCGACCCCACAGGGCCAGCAGCACCTTTCAGGCCTTGGACCCCCAGCTGGAAGCCCCCTGCCCCAGCGCCTACCAAGCCCCACATCAGCGCCCCAGCAGCCTGCGTCTCAGGCTCAGCCAATGACCCAGGGCCAAGGCCGCCAATCGCGCCCGGTGGCGGGAGGACCCGGAGCGCCTCCTGCAGCTCGCCCGCCTGCCTCCCCGTCGCCACAGCGCCAGGCGGGCCCGCCCCAGGCCACCAGGCAGGCGTCGGTCTCTGGGCAGGCTCCGCCGAAGGCCGGAGGGGCGCCACCTGGTGGTCAGCAGCGTCAGGGCCCGCCTCAGAAGCCCCCGGGGCCCGCGGGCCCCACCCGCCAGGCCAGCCAGGCCGGCCCGATGCCCCGCACTGGGCCACCCACCACGCAGCAGCCACGACCTAGCGGCCCAGGCCCCGCTGGACGTCCTGCCAAGCCGCAGCTGGCCCAGAAACCCAGTCAGGATGTGCCGCCAACCGCCACCGCTGCTGCCGGGGGACCCCCGCACCCCCAGCTCAAGTAAGGGGACGTCACGAAGCAGGCGCCTGCACCAGGAGGGTAGCCTGAAGCCCCCCAGGTCTTCTGCAGGGGCCCGAGGGGTTCTGTCCAGCTTGAGCCAAGCCGCTGCCTCCCCCAAGCTATCTCCCTTGCCAGCCTCCAGAGGCCCCAGTTGGAGACCTCCTGAGAACCCCCCTATTCTCTGCTCACAGTCCTCATTCCAGGCTGTAGGGAAGGCCACTCCTCCAGGCAAACCTGACTTCTCCCACACGAGCCCCCCAATAATTCTGGGCCAAATCCACAGTCCTCCTTATGGCACCTGACACCCATTCAGTGCTCTCAGCCTTCGCTGCAGTCTAGGCATCCTTCTCGTGCCCTTTAGCCTCCTTCCAGTTCATCCCACTGTTGCCTCTTCTGGTCCATTCTAGTACCCAACCCACTTTTAACTCAGAAGTCCACCCCGCTGCACCCCCTTAGGATCCGCACACCCCTACACCTCCCGTCTCGGCTGGGTGTTCATAGGCTGGGAAGCACCACGCCCTTATTTCCCTGTTAAATCAAACTCTTCCTGGACTAGCCCATCAGTTGAAGAGAAGGTTCGGCCCACAGTTCTTCCCTTTAATCTCAACCTTCTCGCTCTGGCTGGATCCAAATACTCCCCACCTGTCCCAGGGCTCCCCCACTCCATCAGAGAATCACGTGGGGTCCAGACCGGAGAGATGGTGGGTTGTGGGGGAGGGTCAGAGGCACAGCCCCAGGAGCAGAGGGGCAGGGCTGGGGCCGGGCCTGGGGTAACATTGTGTTTCTCTCCCCTTCCTCCCTTCCTCTTCCCCCCTTCCTCCCATGCCTCCACCTTGTCTCTCTCTAGCAAATCCCAGTCTCTGACCAATGCCTTCAACCTTCCAGAGCCAGCCCCGCCCAGGCCCAGCCTTAGCCAGGACGAGGTGAAAGCTGAGACCATCCGCAGCCTGAGGAAGTCTTTCGCCAGCCTCTTCTCCGACTGACACCCCACCCTGAAAGGCCCCCAAATCACTGGGCAACCCCTCTCTGGGCCCTGAATCCACTTCTCACTTTTGGAACCTCCAATTCCCTTCAGAAGCCCTCTCCTGGCTCACCAAGATCCCTCTTCTCACTCCTCAGAATGCCCCTGTCCCTCGAGAAACCGCACCACCTGGTCCTACATCCAAATCACACGATCGGAACCCCCAAGTCCTTTTAGCACCCTGTGGCTGGTCACCTCCAGACTAACTTCTCAGTTTTAGAACCTCCAACTTCCAGAAGACCTCCACTCCCAGTCCACTCTTTCTCTTCCTAGAAATTCCCAACCACCAGTCAACTGGCTCTGGCCCCAAAATTACTGGGTCCCCTCCTGAAGTCCCTGGAAACCTCTATTCCTGGGCCCAGATGTTCCCTATCAAAACTTCCCAAGTCTTTACAAACCCCGTACCTTTGAACCCCTTTTCTGACACCTCCCGTCTTTGGAGATTCACCTCTTCAAATGCCATCATCCTGCCCCACAAAGATTCTCTTCACACCCTGAGCCCCATTCAGCATATTGGGAGCCCCTCCCATTGCTAGGACCCCTCATTTCTCCCAGGGCCCCTTGCCCCACTTTCCTGCCTCTGACAGCCGTCTTTAAATATGCAAACATACCCACCCTCCCAGAATCCTTTGCACATGGAAGGCCAGTGGTCCCCCACCCCAACCTTTGCTGTGATGTCTGTGTCTGTGACTGACGTGGCCTCCTCTCGTGCCGTGCTTGGCATATGTGGTCCTCGTTCATTGTGCCGCCTGTGGTGATGCGTGCAGTGGCGCTGTTTGTGTGGTCCGCACTTCGCCCACCCTAATCTCCACTCCTTGCCTGGACTCATCCCCATCCTTCAGTGGCTCTGAACCCCATGAGAAGAGTCGGGAAGCAAAATAAACAAGCAAAGGCCCAGCAGAATTCTGTGCTTCTTGGTGAAGAAAGGGAGGAGGGTCTTTGGGTAGACACAGAAGGCCCCCAATCCACACGGGTGCTGGGGACCCCAAATCCAGTGGAAGGCACTTCAGGTACAAAGTCCAGGGAGGTTGAGTGGAATCCCAGTCACAAATCCCAGCCACTGGAGATGATGGAGGATCTCCCAAATTTAAAGTATCCCCAAAGTCAAGAGGAAACCAAATTATGGAGGCAGCAGGGCTCTGAGTCTTTGGGGAGCCTAATTCCAGAGTAACTGGAAAAGAAACTGGGGACTCGCTCATCTCCCAGGGTAGGGATGAGGGACTCCTGAGGCAGTGTTGAGCAGAGAGGGAGCACTGATTGGTTGGTGGGCAGGACTCCTTGGCATGGCAGGCTGAGACTGGCTCCCCGGTGGCTTGGGCAGAGCCTAAGGCACTAGGCGGGCTGCGCTGAGTAGGCAGGCAGGCAACTCATCAGCCTGGGTGCGGTGCAAGGAGGGTTCGGAGGCACTCCGCTCAATCTTGGGGAGTGACCGCTGCAGCAGCTCAATCGTGGCCAGGATCTGGGGGCAGGGGCGGGTGAGGGGAGGCCCAAAGGGAACCCCAGAAACCCCACACCTCAGCCTCATAGTTAAGCACATTCACACAGTGTACACCTCTGGGCTTTGAACACACAAGTCTCCCATTCACACCTCCATGTCTTCCTCCATCTCAGAGGCCTCCTTCCCGGGGGGGGGGTGTCCAGCCCTCCTACCCAGCCCACCTGGGGGAAGAGAGGCCGCTCTTCCCTCTTGAACTTGAGGCAGTCAGACAGCAGGCGCCGCATGGCTTTGGGGCAGTTGCTGGAGATTTTGCTGAGGTCCGGGGATAGATAGCCACGGCCAACCATAAAGATAATCTGGGGAAGGGTGGTCAGAGGAGCAGGAAGGGGGTGACAGACGATGTGCGTTAGGAGACTCCAGGAATTTTATGTTCTGAAGGTCTTGGGAAGCTTCTTTCGAAGTAATCTGGAGTATTATGGGTATTGGGGCCCAGTGGATTGTGGGTATCTGGACATAATTTCTCTAAGGCCTTGGATTATTTACTTACACAATGGGGAGATTTAAACTTGGGCGAAATTCAGGATTTAAAATGTGGGGCTTCTAGGGAGCTTGGGAGCCTGGAAAGTGGCGAGTATAGGGAAAACAATTCTAGGTCTACAGAGTCCTAAAATATTCTAAACCCTCAAAAGCCTCTAATTTTTGTGGGAATCTGCAGCCCAAGAACTATGGTTGCATGTGGTCTGCAGGGCTATTAAGTATTCAGGGCCCAAATGCTGCTGACATCCAGAGCTTTGACGATTTCTTTTTCTTTGTTTTTTGGACCACACCTGGCAGTGCTCAGTGCTAACACCTGACTCTGCACTCAGGGATCACCCCTGGCGATACATGGAACACCATACAGGGTGCTGGGGATCAAACTCAGGTCATCTGTATGCAAGGCAAGCACCCTGCCCACTGTACTATCCTTTGGCACCCTAAGGGTATTTCTGATGAGGGTGTCTAAGGCTCTGATAGACTCCAGGCCCAGAACTGTGGAAGACTGGGCGTAGAGTACTGTGGGTGCCAGGGTCCTAAAGTCCACCAGATTGCTGGAGGCTGAATGACTGGGGGTATGTGGATTCCAAAAGCATAATGGAATTTATGTTCTTGTTAAACAGGATTTTGGGCTCTGGGAACTTGGGAGATTCAGGGTATCCAGTGTAGAAGACTGTAGATATGTAGGGGTTCAGAGTGTTTCTTGGGACTTATGGGGATTTAGGATAATCTGGTCATTGTGGACCCAGAGAACTATGGCGATGAGGAAAGGAGGCAGGCCCAAAGGATTAAGGGAACTTGGGGTCCAGAAAAGTTTGTTTCTGGATGAGCGTGGCATTCTTGGTTTTGCCAAGGGGGAGATCTGGGGATTAGAGGCAGAGGGAAGACTGTGCATAGCACATGGGGCTCACCTGGTCACGGCTACCAATGTGGCTATAAGGCAGTGAACCGGTCATCAGCTCGTACAGCACAACCCCGTAGGCATAGACATCTGACTGGAAGCTGTACGGGTTCGGGTCCTGCATTCGAATCACCTCAGCCGCCTTTAATAGGTCAGACCAGGCAGAGGGGCCATGAAGGTCAGCACATGGCTAGCAGATATCATTTATCCCAGATCCCAATAGCCACTCTGGGCAGAGCTCCATCACCTACATGAGGTGAAACATGAGCAGTCCAGACACACTGGGCACCAGCATCAGTATCCCTACTCAGCAACTTTTTGTCCCAGCCCAGTGGCCCATGCTCCTCTATGCTCCCAACCAGACTGTCCCCAAAACTCACCATCCACAGCACAGAGCCTGAAGGCTGCTCCAAAGGCTGGGCCCCACTCCACCGCGTCTTCACCGTGGCCAGGCCGAAATCACCAATCTTCACCGTGAGCCCCTCATGTAGGAAGATATCCACCAGGGTCAAGGAGCTCAAACTGCCTCTGACTCTCACCTTCACACCAGGCCTGTCTCTGACCCTGCCAGAAACCCCCCACATATTACACTAACCACCCCTATCTGGTCCCCTGATCACTCCTGACTAGGACACCTGCTGACACCCAAACACTTCATTCCTGTGGTCCTGATCAGGAACTTCCCATCATGCTCAACTACCTTACCTCAGACCCTGACCAGAGTCCCCAAGAACAGCACGAAAATCAACCACAACTCTGACCCCGACACCTCCCCCCAAAAAAATACTGAACCTCCTCATCAGCCATTATAATTCTGTCATCTGTCAACAGGCATGTCAACAACATGTACCCCATCCTGTCTCCACAAAGGCCTTCACGAGAGCCTTCCCTCTGAACCCCTTGTCTGACACCATGCCACTGCAGTCCTTCGAAAGGACAGGTAGATACTGTTAGACTTGAGATCTCGATGGATGATGTTCTTGGCGTGGAGGTAGCTGCGTGGGATAGAAGCAGATGGCCAGTTGGCTGGGGCTTACCTTATATCCCGCCCAATGGTCCCCAGCCCACTCCCCAACCCCTCGGCCAGAAGGCTCACTCCATGCCCTGGGCAGTCTGCCGAGCCACATCAATGAGCTGGACCATGTCGAAGCGTGTGTCGGCCACATGCAGGTGGTGGTAGAGGCTGGAGCCTTCACACCACTGTGTGATGATAGCAAATCCTGGTCGGGTCATGAAGCCCATGAACAGCAAGATGTTGACGTGTCGAGTTTTCCTGCAGGCAGGGAAGGGCAGTGTCAGGACAAGGGGTGAAGGAAACTAGCAACATCTGACTTCTCAGAAACGGTGGGTACTGTTCAGTGCTATCTTCAGTCATCAAGTCCACCTTGTCATTCAGAAGGCACAGGGCCAGACTGTGTGGTGAGATTCAAGGACTCTGTAATATATTTCCTGGACTATGAGTCTATGTTTGGGGGGTGGGTGTTCTGTTCTAACTTCATCATCCAAGTCTCCCAGCACAAGAAGGGAGGGACTAGAGCTACCAGTTGTGCCTTAATCGTCATTACCCATCTTGTATGATCCTGCCCATAGCCTGGGCCTACTTATAACCATTTTGTACACAAGAAAAGTAGAATGCCAGAAATTCTTCATGGCTACATTACCATAATGCTAATGAATGCCAGGTAAAAGTATTAGTGGCATATAATAAATTATATCCTCTTAATTACTATGCAAGGCTAAGAGGTAAAAAATCTTGGGATTTGGCCTCAAGTTAGAGCCTGTGATCCAATCAGGGGTTCCCCACTGGGAAACCCCAGGAGGCTACTTACCTTGCTCCATGCCTCATATTCATCAACTATAAAACTACCAACTGGGGCCTGAGAGATGGTACAGCAGCTAAGGCCATTGCATAGCATGTGGCTGACCTAGGTTCAATCTCTGGCACTGCATAGGGTTCCCCAAGCACCACCAATAGTGATCCCAGAGCAAAAAGCCAGGAGAACTTTCTAAGCACTGCTAGGTATACCCCTCCCCCTAAAAAAGCTCCTCACAAAACCTGTGCCAGTCATATTAGCTACCTTTAGGTTATGAGGACTAAATATATAATCTGGAAGGCACTTAGAACAGTGTGGATCACAATTTTCACTATCCTTGTTACCACTGTTTGAAACTTGGATCTACCTCATGAAATTTGAGATACTTTTTTGTTTGTTTTGGTCACACCCAGTCGTGCTGAGGGCTTATTACTAGCTCTGCTCTCAGGGATCACTCCTGGCAGGGTTCAGAGGACTGTATGGGGTGATGGGGATCCAACCTAGGTTGGTCACATGCAAGACAAGCATCCTACATACTCTACTATCACTCTAGTCTCAACCTCATGAAATTCTAACATGTCGGAATAGAGCCCTCCTCCCCAATTTATAAGAAAACCTTCATTCCTATGAAGTATGAACTATAGTTACAATGGCAAATTAAATGCATATGATATCAACACTAATCTACAATATTGCTCATGTGAGAGCAGACAACAGAGCAAGGAAGCATTCTTTATTGTGATCCAGATTATGGATAAAATATTAACAGAATGAAAATAGTCTGCTCGTGGGAACGGAGATATAGTACAGGTAAGGTGCATGCCCTTGCATGCAGTTAACCCAGGCTCAATCCCTGGCACCGAATTATGGTCCCCGGAGCACTGCCAGGAGTAATCCCTGAGTGCAGAACCAAAAATAAGCTCTGAACACAGCTGGTCCAGAAAACAAAAGGAAAAAAAGAATAAAGTAGCATGTTCAAGTAATTGCTATCTCACAGAAAGGAACACAGAATAAAGTGGCACCCACTGTAAGGAAAAATATTAAGATAGTACAAGGAATTATGATAAAAATCAACTCTGTAGCGTGATTGTGTTCAAATGATTGTGTTTGTCAGGGTGGCAAACCCCCACATCAGTTCTGGGAGTGCTGGTAGTTCTAGTCGCAAAAAGGAAACACCATGATTTCTCAGCAGGACTGAATTAATACAGCATTAATGATATGGGAGGTAGGGCAACTGTAATCACTCATTTGATCAATGATTGCATTGTGATTATGATTATAGTCAATAATGTCATTAAATCATGGCCTTATAAATTAGTAACAATACTGCAACACAATAAACAGAATATAAATGATAAACAAGCAGAAGGGAAGGAAAGACCTAAGCATTCCTGTAGATAGTTAACCGTATGCTATTCATGCCAGTGCATACAATGATTTTTTTTCTTTTTTGGGTCACACCCAGAGATACTCAGGGGGTGCTTCTGGCTCTGCACTCAGGAATTATTCTTGGTGGTGCTTGGGGGACCATTTAGGATGCCGGGGATTGAATATGGGTTGATCTCATGCAAGGCAAATGACCTCCCTGCCATACTATTGCTCTGGCCCCATGTGCAAAAATGTTAAGGCTATTCACAGCCATCCGTACCCCATTCCCAGTGGGATGCTGAGAAGATCCATGTTTTAGAGGGCAGAGCCACTAACTAATATCAATATTAGGTCCTCTGAATATAGTCAGTTCCCAGAGAGAAAGGGAATACACATGGACAGAGAGACAACTTGGAATGATGGTTCAGGGAGCAGCCAGCCCTTTCTTGCCACCTTGCCCCCAGCCATACACATTCACTCACCTGAGCACCTGCATCTCGTTCTTGAAGGCCTGAGCCTGTTCGGCTGTGGGTTGGGCGACCTTGAGCACCTTCACGGCCACATCACCATGCCACCGCCCGCGAAACACAGTGCCAAACGAGCCTGTCCCGATCCTCTTCAGCAGCTGCACCTCACTGGGTGGCACCTCCCAGTAATAGCCCGAGTCCCGGTACCCCAGATTCTTCTGTGGGCCATATGAGTGGGCATCTTAGGGGCTGGCCCACATCCTCATCACTCAGCCTATGTTGCCCCCACCCCCAAGGATCCCTCCCTGGAGCTTACCACTTTCTTCTTCTCATCAGCCAAGGACTTCCGCTCCCGCTGTTCTGATGGGGACTTGGAATGTGGAGACTTCCTCCCCGAGGACACATTGGCTAGGCTGGGGCTCACTCGGGGGGCTCCATCACCACCACCTCTACCACCAACTGCTGCAGTTGTAGAGAAGATGTGAGTGGGAGCAAGTGGGGGCAAGGTCGGGGGCTCAGGGTGCAAGCAGCAGGGCTCACCATCAGTGCTGAAATTCTGGGCAGTGAACTGGAAAAAGAGTGACAAGAGTCAGAAAGAGGACATGGGGGCCAACAGGAACCACCCTTCTCTCTGCCCAGTACTCCCCTAATACTAACCTGGAGGAGGCTAGAGTCCATGGGGGCTGTGGTGCTGACCATATGGACATTGGGGGTGGATGTGGATCGGATGCGCTGGAGGGGAGCATTGGCTGGAGCAGGGAAGGGGAAGTGCTCAGGGCTGTGGTTCTGGGTGCAGGAGCTGGCAGGGAAAAGGTCTCAGAATCATCATCCAGGGAAACAGAGAACCAGCAGAGCTGTCCCCACACCCCATTAGGAACTGGGTTTACCCTGCCCAAAGTAAATATCTGCTATTATTACTTTCTTTAAGAATCATTTACTGAATGCTGCACGCTTAAGTCAGGGAGTAGAAACAGAACTGTAGGCAATAAAACACAACTTTGGACCCTCAGGGTGCTGACGGTCCAGCAGGGAAAATAAAAAACAAAAAATAATATGTTCAAGGGTGGAGAGGGGCAGTTAAACAATAAAGCAAAATGAGACAGAAAGTGTCACTGGTGATGTTGAGAGGAGATAATATTTGAGCGAACACCTAAAGGAGAGATGTAAGTTACAGAGACAGAAAGAATAAAGTACAATAGTGTATGGCTCACATATACGATAAACAATGTATTATCTATGTTAAATAGCAAGTTTAAAAATATGTGAATAATGGTACATTATACACGGTTATGTATGGCACATATATGAAAATGATACAAAAATATGTCCTACCTAACATGAAATTCCCAGGTAATTAATTCACACATCCCAAAGTTTAAAAGACATAATGGTCTACTCTTTTATATTTTACTTAAACATATGATACTCAATGGTATATGAAAATGGTATATTTTATATATAAAAATCATATAAACATAAAACATAAATACTTAACTATAAAATGTATAATCTAGGCACATAAAACATATGCAAAATTATGATATACTAAAGCAATAATACATATAGATTTTCTTTGGTCAAACCTGGCAGTGCTCAGGTGCTATTCCTGGTTCTGGCAGGGGACTATATCCAGTGCTCTGGATTGAACTGCAAGGACAAGTGCCTTAAACACTATACTATCTCCCTGGACCAATAACATACTTCCTTTTCTTTTTTATGCTTTTTTTATGCTTTGCTTAGTGCTAACTTCTGGCTCTGTTCTCAGGGATTACTCCTAGCATGTGTTGGGGGTCTATATGGGTTGGTGGGGATCAAATTCGAGTTTGCCACATGCAAGGCAAGTGCCCTACCTGCTGTACTATCACTCCAGTTCTAATAACATGCCTCCGTATAAAAATATTATAGTATAATACTTAATATAAAGAAGGGAAAAAGGAAATTTATCACAAAGTAATATGTATTTAAAAATGGAAAGTCGGGGTTGGAGTGATAGCACAGCGGGTAGGGTGTTTGCCTTGCAGGCGGCCGACCCGGGTTCGAATCCCAGCATCCCATATGGTCCCCTGAGCACCGCCAGGGGTAATTCCTGAGTGCATGAGCCAGGAATGACCCCTGTGCATTGCCGGGTGTGACCCAAAAGGCAAAAAAAGGAAAGTCAGCATGGTTATAATATAGGAATTAACAAATAAGATATATAACAATAGATATAAGCCATTTACCTACTTATATCCAACTATATATATATATACATACATGTATGAAATTAGTAAGATTTTCTTATACTACACTGTATTTTGTTCTAAGCATTGGAAATGACTTATTAAATCATCACTAGAACGTTAAGTGGTAAAGAGTATCACTGCCCCCTCTTTACCGATGACAAAACTGAAGCCTGAATAGAGTAAGTGGCTTGCCCAAATTCCCAAAGCTCCATGCCCTTCTCTCAACAAATGTTTGCCAAGTAAATAAAAGAAAAAAGAACTGTTTGAGGTCCGTAGTGGCCTGCAGCTCTTTTTCTCCTAGTCTTTCTGGCTAAGGCATCCCTACCTGGGACCCTGAGGACTTAGTGGCTCATTCAAGGGGCGATTCAAGGGAGCCTCGTGGTGTCTGGAGCCTCCAGACAAATCATGGACACTGTTGTAGAACCTTGAGGGTATTAAGGATGTAAAACAAGGAGACATGAGTTAGTTTTTTATAAAATCCTGAGGGCTGGGTTTCTGCCCGCCTCATCCCCAAGGCCACGCTCACTGTTGGCGGTTGGTGCTCATGTCGACACAGACTGTGGGCACCTTGGAGGAACAATGCTGGTGGAACTTGTAGCCACAGGTTTGGCAGCGGAAACCATGGAACAGAAACTTAAGGCAGAAGTCACAGAATGCCAGGCTGAAGAAAGTCTTCCGTACCTGCTGGCACAGAGCAGGAAAGGTTGAGGTCTGGCCAAGGACTCTCCCTCCATTTCCATGAGGCCTCCACCCCCCATACCATACTCACAAAATTATGCATGGTCAGTGGGACATCCTCAAGAACCTCCACAATGAGCTCTTCACCATCCAAAGGGGCAATGGCTGTGTCCCAGGCAGTGACTGTCTTTCTCCTATAGGAGCCATGGAAGGGTGTGAATGGGAGGGTGAATGAAAGAAACCTCAAAAAAGTCCATCCGTGGAGTAAAACGAAGAATGAGCCTTGTTACCATTTTACAGATGGGGAAACCAAGGCTTAAGGGGATAAAGTGGTTTGCCCAAGGCCACGTGGTATTGTGTGTTGAAGAATAAGTCCATGATCTTAACCACAAAGGTGAGGAGCTAATGAGACAGTGAATAAACAAAGAAATCTGAGGCAATGAAAAATACCTAAGCAGCAACGTGTGACATAAAAAAATTAAGGAAACCCTGACCTAAGGCTCAATAGGTCAGCAAGGATCAACTAAGAAGACAGAGAAATGGAGAAAGGAGAGAAAAGGCAAACTGACAAAAAAGTGAAAGAACAAATTGGATGAATCTCCAGGTTGAGGATGGCTTGAAGGTGGGGGGGGAGAACTTGAGGGCAAAGGGAGAGGTATAGACCTGACAGGCCACTGAAGAAATGAAATAAAAGTTTGATGGGCTCATATATTCACTGAACAAAGAAAAGACTAGTAGAGACTTCCTGGTAGAGCTAAGGAACCCTGAGACTCTGCCGACGGTATGAGAGGCTGGGCACCCACAGAGGTGGAAATGCCACACTTACCCCTTGATGAGCCGGTAAACCACACAGCAATCCTGATTGAGACCTCTCACCTTGAGGGCCTTGTCTAGAGAGTCGTAGACACTCATGCCATCCCGGACAGTTACCTGTTCACGTGTATGTGTGCAGTTGTGGGAATCGTGCCCCAAAAAGGTCCCAGCCAGCTCCCCCATATCTCCGCCCAGCCCTAATCACCCTTCTGATCCAAGCTTTCCAAGTGGCTACATCTCTACCCCTGCCATTTTTGCTCCATCCGACTCACCACCGTGCGTTGCTTGTTGGGTAAGTATACTTTGACCGTGCCCACTGTCCGGGACGGCTCAGCCCCATTGGCAGGGAGGCCCCGTGGAGGCTCCATGGAGCCTAGGACTTTGTCAAGATGGGCTGAGGTGAGACTGGGCTGGTGCCATGAGGCTCCTAGAAGACAGAGGAGAAACTCAAGAGAAACAATAAAGCTAATCTGTAAGTCAAGTGCGAGAGACAAAACTCCAGACTTCAGGCCCCTGTGTCACACCCTGTTGACTAATTTTGACTTCGCCAAGCGCTCAGATTTACCACGGGGGGAGGGGGAAGGGAGGGTTAACACACAATGGAAGGCAGCATACCCTGACCTGGAGGGCAATCTGGACACACCACACAAGGCAGTGCTTGGCCATGATGGACAAGAACAGGCTGCGGCGGCTTTAGAGTGGAGAAAGGGGGCGGGGTGGAGGGGCGCTAGCGGGACACGGCTAGGAGAGCGGAGTCCCAGAGTGGTGGGGAATGAACAAAGGGCATTCAGGACGTTCTTGGGTTTGGGGACACGGGGAACGGTGCTGGTGTTCTCCAAGGCGCTGCAGGCATCCCCACGCCCAAGGCTGCCCTGATAGGTAACGAGAGACGGGTACACGGGAAGGAAAGGTGTATCGCCACTGCTGAAGTGAGGAACGGGAGTCAAAGAGGGGTGTGCACATACGGTCCGGACACCGAAGGGAACACACACACACATCCCTGGGGCTGCGAGGAGAGCGGGAAGGATTAGTGAGGGCCGAGTGGGGGAATTCTGCAACCATCGCCTCGCGGATCCCACAGGAACTCAAAAAGAGGAAAGCGGGGGATGCGCCGTGTCCCCACGCTGCGGCCCGGCATTACCCGGGAGGTACCTGCCGGCGGCCCGGAGACAACCAGGGTAGACAGCACACAGCACAAGCCGGACCCCATTCGGCCCGGCCCCGCCTACCGAGGGCCCTGCAGCTCCGCGCAGGCGCACTGCCACAAGCAGCGAGCGAAACCCGCAACCTTGCACCCCAATTCCTGTCTGCCACCACCCCTCCCCCCTACACACACCGCTGCCGACGATGGTCTCGCCCCAGGTCGGAGCACTGCTCCCGTGCCGCACAGGGGGCGACGGCACCTAACAGCAGCCGGGCTGGGACTGCGCTTCCCGTCCCGTGTCCCCGCCGGTTTCTGGCAATCGCTCCAGGAATCTAACCTTGCCCGGCCCGCCCTCACCTGTCACGCTGCAGCGGCCGCCGTTGCCTCCATCTTGGGCCAGTCTTCTCGTTTCCTCGTTGAGTCCGCCTCCTCGGCTCCTCGGACTCTTGCTATTGGTCCCGAAGGACTCAGCCCTCTACCCTCATTGGAGCAGAGCCACGTTTGTCAGGGCAGGGCCGGGGGAATGTGGGTCCTGTTCCGGATTAGGAGGGGCTACTTGAAACGTCAGGGTCTGGGGCAAATTCGCAGGTCCCGACTCGAGCAGGCGCAGTCTGGAGATCTGCGTGCCGGAGGAGTTAACCCTCGCCGTGCTAAGGCGGAGTAGCACAGTGTTGGTTTCTTCCTCTGGCGTTTGAGACTGACTTGAGGAATTAAAGGTTGTGGGCAGGGAATGCCTAAGAGCCATTCCCCCCCCCCGCCCCTTGGCCCTTGGACCAGTAACCCGGAGCCCTGGTTATAACCCTTTGGGAATGTTCCCGTGTGTCAGTTTTACTGTCTTTGAAATGGGCTTGAATGAGATCAAATGCATTGTGAAGTTTTCTAAGACTTGATAGATAACAGTGGCACTCTGGTGTGACTGAAGTTAGAGGTCTGGCCGTAGGGGAGAGGAAACCTGCTATTCTGAGAGGCTTCTTTTAGAAATGGACTTAAGAATTTAATGTTTAAAATTATGACTGGTTTGGGTTTGGGGAGCACACCCAGCTGTGCTCTGGTGTCACACGTGGTGGTGTGTATGTGGGGGACCATATGGGATGCTAGAGATGGAACCTGAGTCAGCCTTGGGCAAGGCCAGCACTTTACCCACTCTACTATTTCTCCAGCCCTGAGACGTATTTTTTTGAAAGACTAATCACAAATGACTAGGTGAAAAGCAGAGGGATTTGAGGGTGTGCAATAGGGCACAGCATAGGGAAATGTGTGTGAATATTGTATTTTCAGCACAAAAAATCTTGAGTTTTCCCACTATCAAACAGAATCACCCTTTAGAGCATTTCTTTTAGAAAACTTGTACTCCCACCTTCTCTACCCTTCTAAAAATGATTTTAAAATCTTTAAAAAA
Organism: Sorex araneus; assembly: GCF_027595985.1. Classification (NCBI taxonomy): domain Eukaryota; kingdom Metazoa; phylum Chordata; class Mammalia; order Eulipotyphla; family Soricidae; genus Sorex; species Sorex araneus. The sequence continues at coordinate 50,307,151 of NC_073313.1, read as the reverse complement.
GCATAAAGCCCAATCATATCATACATATTAGTGAATCATAAGTCATATGTGACATATGACCACTTCATCTGACTTATTTCACTTAGCATAATGCCCTCAAGGACCATCCACATTGTGGAAAATGATAATAGTTCATCTTTCTATTTTTTGGGGGCTAAGTAGTGTTCTATTGTATCACTAAATGACTCAAAACACATGTACTACAATGATCCTAATAAGCTAGACTTCATGACCTAATGTGTAGTTGGCAACAGTCTAGGTTTGAGTAATTACACTTTTAAGACATACACCAATCAAATCGCCTAAGGACACATTTCTCAGACCACAACTCCATCTTTAAGAGCTGCTTGGCCAAGTATCTATCTGTCCATCTGTCTATCCTTGATATAAATACTTGACTGACTCATATATTCATCATCTGTATAAAGAAGTGGTACATGTATACCACTTCTTTATACAGACACTGAGTTATGACGCTGTACATCTGAAACTTACATAATCTAACTTCAATTTTAAAAGATTTAAGAAGGTTTTTTGCTAGTTTTACCATTTACAAATGCTGTTGTCCATGAGGTCATCCCTGAAATGTAAACATCAATGCAGCTAGCACCCATGGAAGTCATAGGAATTTGACCTAGGCAAGTCATAACCTTGTCAAAGAGATAATGTGCTTTATTTTTCCTTTAGATAAAGTCAGATGACTACCTCAATTACCAGGTGAGTTAGAGATGACCTATATGGAGCAAAAGGTGTTGTCAAGTTCTCTTAACATGAAGACAATCTGAACATGTCAGTAATGGATTGCATCTGCCTAGCTTTTTCAAAAAATGAAATTTCATGTCTTCATGATCTCTTTAATGAGTGTTTGTTGTGCCTATTACTATTTGGTTTCTTTTTGTTTTAGTTTTTTGGTTACATCCACAGTGCTTAGGGGCTACTCTTGGCTCTGTGCTTGTGGGTGCATGTGGTACCAGGGATTGAGTTCAGGTTTCCTACGTGTAAACTATGTGCTCCAAGTCCTTGAGTTCTCTGTCTCCTGCTCTGTGGATTAATTTCATTCACTAATAAAGTTATTTTGTTCTTTTCTACCTTTATGCAAAAGATGGGCTGGGTTAGCATCTTTTAAAAAATTATTATAGGGGCCACATACAGATTGGGGAGATTAGGCCAGGGCTACTTCCAGCAATACTTAGCCTGTTAGTGTCTATTGGATAGTTTGATTCTGACAGTTTGGTGCCTGGGACTGGTGAATCGGTACTTGACTTGGTAGTTAGTCAGGGACCACTCAGAGAACTTTGCAATGTCAGGGATCAAACTCAGGGCCTAACATATGCTAGATATATGTTTGACCCCGTGAGCTATCTCTTAGCAGGAGATTTCATTGTTAATTATTTCCTCAAGAATATAAATGATCTGTTGTGTAGTAAAATAACTGCATTACTCTGTTTGAGGTCTCAACATATTTCTCTCTTGGATTTTGGGCCATACTCAGAGGTGCTGAGAACTTACTCCTGGCTCTGCACTCAGGGATCACTCCTGGTGGATTTGGGGGGCCATATGTAGTGCTGGGAATTTAATCTGGGTTGGCTTCATGAAAGGCAATTGGCCAACCTACTGTACTATAGCGTCGTTTTCACCCCCCCCCCAGCATCCCTCTTTGATGAGAAAAATGAAAGATAAGGGGAGGGAGTCTTCAGCATATTTCAGTTTATGCTTTCTCTGCCTATAAACTGCCTGCCTATATTAATATTTTATTTATTTATTTATTTATTTATTTATTTATTTATTTATTTGTGCTGGAGCGATAGCACAGCGGTTGGGCGTTCGCCTTTCACGTGGCTGACCCGAGTTCGATTCCTCCACCCCTCTCGGAGAGCCCGGCAAGCTACCAAGAGTATCGAGCCTGTGCGGCAGAGCCTGACAAGCTACCCGTGCATATTGGATATGCCAAAAACAGTAACAATAAGTCTCTCAATGAGAGATGTAACTGGTGCCTGCTCGAACAAATTGATGAGCAACGGGATTTATTTATTTATTTATTTACTTATTTATTTAGGTCACACCTAGCGATGCTCAGGGGTTCCTCCTAGCTCTGCACTCAGGGATTTCTCCTGGCGGTGCTTGGCGGACAATATGTGATGCCGGGGTTGGAACCAGGGTCGGCCGAATGCAAGGCAAATGTCCTACCACTGTACTATCACTACGGTCCCGTGTCTGCCTCTATTGAGTGTTTTCTCAGCCTAAAAGGAGAGAGTTAAAAAATTCTGTTTACTAGGCTATCACAAAATGTCCATTTCTGCTTTTCAGTTCAGATTTTCACCATTCAGTGGCTAAAAGGGAAAAAGATTTACAATACTACATATTGACAGGAATGTAGAGCAATTGGAACTTTCACATATATTGCTTTAAGGAGTGGAAAATGGGACAACTACTTTGGAAACAACATAAAGGATTTGTGTATTCTGATGTTAAACATAGATATACAATGCCACCAGCAATTTCACTCCTCAGGATTTACTCCAGAAAATGAAAACATATATCCGGGATGCCAAGAGAGAAACTGAAGACTGTGGTGGTGGGAAATGTACATTGGTGAAGGGATGGGTGTTGAAACATCTTATAACTGAAACCCAATCATGAACAACTTTGTAATCTCACAGTGATTCAATTAATAAAAGAAAAAAGAAAATATCCAATCGTGTGCTGGTAACAAGGTCTTCAGGAAATAAAAACTAAATAATCTGTAACCTTTGCAAAATGAGGTGTAAATATTTCCATCATGTCTTCTTTTCTTCTCCCATTATGTCTTATTTCTATTCATTTATTTTTTACTTCTGGGCACACCGAGTAGTGTGCCCAGAGCGATGCAGAATCTCTTTCTCCCGCGCCTGGCTGTCTTCACCGGGGTCCTTGGGACGGGGTGGGTTGAGTTTTCCTCCTCGCCACGAGCAGAGCTCCTGCAGCCGAGGACCTCCAGAACCCAGCCACAGCCATGCTCAAGGCCCCTCTCCACACGTTCGGATGAGTCTCACACATGAAGGAACCGGCAGAGAAACCCGGGTGTGTGGGATCTGGAGCCGAGATCTCCAAACCTGCTTGGATTGGGACTGGGTCTCTTCTGCCCAGATCCCCTATTTTCTAGGAGTTAGATGGTCACACCCAGAAACTGTCCCTGGCGCTGTGTAATTCCACCAATGGCCAACATCCAGAGACTATAAGACCAAGCTTCTGGAAGCCCGCGGCTGCAAAGCAGCCACACAACATTTTATAGTCTAATTCTCCCCTTTGGAGAACCTGGCAAGCTACCAAGAGTTTTTTAGTCGCATGAGGGAGGCTGGCAAGCTCCCTATGGTGTATTAGTATGCCAAAACCAGTAACAATGATGGGTCTCATTCCCTGACCCTGAAAGAGCCTCCACGTGGCATTGTTGGGAAGGATGAGTAAAAGGAGGCTTCTAAAATCTCAGGGCTAGGACCAATAGAGACGGTACTGAGACCTCTCGAGAAAAAAATCGACTATTAACCCAGTAGTGCTCAGGAGTTACTCCTGGCTCTTCACTTATGGCTCACTCCTGATGGGCTCAGGAGACCATATGAAATGACAGAGATCAAACTCACTTTGGCCGTGTGCAAGACAAGTGCTCTGTTGTGTATTCAGTAAGGGTCAGCTGTGCTCTATCTCTCTCCTGCCACTTGCATTTGGTAGTCTCATGCTGCTTCCCCCACCCTGGGGAGGTCGATGGCAATGGGTGCATGAAGGAGGAAATGAGGGCCAGGCTGGTTGGTGTCAGTTGCAGTTTATTTCAATCTCCTCTCCATTCTCTTGTGATTCTCCTCCTGCTTCTTCCTCACCCATGCTACTTCATTCTCCTTCTCGACCCCACTTCATTCTCCTTCTTGCTCTCTTCTTCTCCTTCTCCTTGTGGTTCCTCCAGCCCCTTCTTACAGTCAAGTTAAATCCCATAGCATGAGAGGTTGGGATTTAAACATAGGTCTGGTCATAGAATCAACAGAAGTAAAGTCCCTGCTTCTAGGACAGATTCTCATTCAGCAAGACGACCCACCCAAGGGCAGAATCCCATGGGTGTGTTTCTTCTCTCTCCTTGTCCAACAAACATATAAACATTCATAATATTAATCACTTTGTATGGACACAGTAAGAGATACATTAAGCTTATAGAATTGCTCTCCTGGGTTCATCTCGATATCAGACTACAGTGCTCAGGCCAGATTAGTCTTTCTGATCCCTAGCAGGATCCTAATCTCTTCGTTATTTTTTGATCATGACAGCATTTGTCCATGACCATGCTCTCGACTTATAGTTGAATATCATGGCACTTTGGCCTGGCCCATTTTGACGCTAGGGTAGCTCACAGCTTGCCCTGGGTCTATTCATTCCCTCGTCGGGACCCTGCTTTTGGGATGCTAGGAACTAAGGGCAACTAAGACTTAAGTCAAGAAAGCAGATGCCCGTGAGTAAATAATATTTGAAGTCAATTAAATCCCAAGCTACAAAAGTATAATATTAACTGTCTTCCTGTGTCTATACAAAAAGAACATTGTTTTAAAGTAGACTATTCAAAAGACATAAGGAGAAGAGAAAGGCAATATTTCACTCAAACATATAAAATCATAGATTTCTGAGGAATCTGACCTTACGAGTTAGCAGAGTCTGATTAGGGGAAGAAGTGATAGACCGTTTGGGGAAGAGAGCATAGAGAGGAGTTATGGATAAGCAGAGGCAATGGGAGTGACTCGGGAGCACTGTGATGGGTGTAACCCAATAAACCTAAGTGTAAAAAACATTAGCCATGGGGCAACCGGAGGAAGAGCCCCGGCGGCTCTCCCCGTCGGCCGCCCCCGGGTTCAGGGGTTCGTTTCCCAGCCGCTCGCTCAGCCGAGCGGCCCGGGCCATGGGGCAAACAGAGGAAACAAGGGCCAAGCTGGTTGATTGATCAGTTGCCGTTTATTCCATCTTCCATCTTTCTCATCTCCCGCACTCCTAGCTCTGTCCTCTCTCTGGATCTACCACAGCCCCTCTCATCTCTCTTTCCTCTTTTTCTCTCTACCCCTTGCCTCTAGGCTACACATAGCCAGGTAGCAAAATCAACATAAGAAAGCCCTTCCTGAGGGTCAAAGGGAACACAACCTAGGGGCAATCCAAAGCCCTTCCTGACTGCCAGTAGGCAAAATATCTCTTAAGGGGTTTTTCTCCTTTCCTTAGTCCAAACACTCATTAACATCTTAATACTAGTTATTTTTGTATGGACATAGCAAGAGATACATTGAGGCTTGCAAGGCAGCTCTCCTGGCAACATCTTGCCACAGACTCAAGACTATAGCACTCAGGCCAGATTAATCATTCCTAACCCTAGCAGGGTCCGAATCTAGTTATTACTTTTTGGATCATGACAGCATTTGTCCATGACCAAGCTCTTAACTTATAGTTAAGCATTCGGCGCCTTGGCCAGTCCCATCTCAATGCCAGGGTAGCACACAACTCACCGCTTGCCCTGGGTCCATCTCGTCGCTCATAGGGACCATGCTTTTGGGGGTGCTAGGAAGTAAGGGCAGCTGAGGTTTAGGTCGAGAGAACAGATGCCCAGGAGGAAAATATTGTGTAGAGTCAAATGACTCCCAGGTTACAAAAGCATAGCATTTCCAACAGTCTTCCTGTGTCCATACAAAAGGACATGACTCTGAATAAATTATGCAAAGGACTCAAGGAGAAGAGAAAAACAATATTTACAAGTCAACAGAACACAAAGAAAGAAGTTACAAATAAACACAGAGGAATGGGAGCACTGTGATGGGAGTAATCCAATAAACCCAAACTACTTGAGGCTATGTTATCCTACATCTAAGCTCCTTGTGGTAAGGGAGAAAGGACAAAACAATGTTATCCTACACTCTATCTGCTGTACTATCGCTCCAGCCTATCATGGCTTATCTCTAGCTTCTAATATGATTCCACTGTACCAGGGTTGAGAAGAGATATAAAAAAATGGCTTTGATGAGCTAATCACAGCATGATACTGAACTATATATGAAAAAAACCTGTACTCAGATTATTCACAAAGACATTAAACTGCAACCAGCCTAGGTGTTTAATAATACATAAATAGATCAAGAAATAGCAGTTGGATAGCAGAATATACTAATCACTGAAAAGGAACAAACTATATCTACGAATTACATGGACACAAAACTGAAAGAAACCTCATACAAAAGGGAAAGTCTGTATTATTATATTTGTATGAGACTCTCAGTCAGGGAAAACTACCACTTAGCTAAGTATATCTGCTTAGTCATCATCTGGGTGCAGAATGATGAGAGAGGACATGAGGAAATGTAGGAGGTGATAAACAGTACATACAGTATTTTCACAGTTCACCAAAATCTTTACTGAATATATATAGGTTTTATTGTAGAAAAAGTATACTTCATCATAAAAGTTCTTGCTGTACAGTAAGGGGCTATGATTAATAACTGAACATTTAAAAGTCAAAAGTTTCTAATATAGTAAAAATGGACTATTGTGGTAGTCATTTCACAATGTATAACATAAAATCATTATGTTATACACCTGAAATTGACATAGTGATATATGTCAATTAATTGTTAAGTGTGTGGGGCACAATGGAATACTATGCAGCTGTTAGAAAAGATGAAGTCATGACCTTTGCATATAAGTGGATCAACATGGAAAGTGTCATGCTAAGCGAAATAAGTCAAAAAGTGAGAGACAGACATAGAAAGATTGCACTCATCTGTGGAATATAAAGTAACAGAACAGGAGACTAGCACCCAAGAATAGTAGAGATAAGTACCAGGAGGTTGGCTTCACGGCCTGGAAGCTGGCCTCACATGCTAGAGGAAAAGGCAGCTGAGATAGAGAAGGGAACACCAGGTAAAGTGTGGCTTGAGGACCTCCTGGGGATGGGAGATGCACGCTGAAAGTAGACTATAGAACAAACACAGTGGCCACTCAATACCTCTATTGTAAACCACAACACCCAAAAGGAGAGAGAACAAAAGGGAATGCCCTGCCACAGAGGTGCGGTGGGGTTGGGGGGATGGGGTGGGGGGTGGGAGGGATACTGGTATCATTGGTGGTGGAGAATGGGCACTGGTGCAGGAATGAGTACTCGAGCATTGTATGACTGAAGCACAAGCACGAAAAGTTGTAAGTCTGTAATATACCTCATGGTGATACACTAATGAAAAAATTAATTTTAAAAAAGTGTGTGGGGCAGGAGAAATAGTACAGTGGGTAGGGCATTTTGCCTTGAATGCGGCCAACCAGTTTGATACCCAGTATCCTGTATGGTCCTCCTAGCCTACCAGGAATGATTCCTGAGAACAGACCCAGGAGTAAGCTCTGAACACCACAGATTTGGCACCAAAACAGAAAAAAAAATGTGCTGGCTAAAACGCAAAGTCTAGGAACATAATTCTCTAAACATTTTGGTTTCTTAAAATTTATTCGTAGTGCCTGGAATCAAGCTCAGGGCCTCACATATGCAAAGCAAGTGCTGTACCACTGAGCCACGTCTCCATTACATTACAAATTCTTATTGGCTAGAGACATTTTTCCTCGGCTTTTTGGGTCACATCTTGGGATGATCAGGACTTACTCCTGGCTCTGCACTCAGGAAATACTCCTGGCATTGCTTGTGGGACCATATTGGATACTGGGGATCAAACCTTGGTCGGCTGCGTGCAAGGCAAATGCCCTACCCTCTGTACTATCACTCCATCTCCCTAGACACATTAAAAAAATCTCCTTTCTGAAATCAAATCAAGGACCCTCATATGCTCATCTCTCAGAGCAGGAGCCTTGGAGTCCATCTCAGTGCCATATAGAATTAGAAACTCGTGTGGAACTCCGTTGGGGCAGGGGTCTCCAAAATGTTAAGCCAATGGAAGAATAATTTCGAGGGGAGGATGTTTTTTTTTTAAATTTCAACTCATTTAAATACTACTTGTATAAACATTTAATTTCGGGCTGGAAAGAAATAGTTCAGCGCACTTGTCATGCACATAGCTTATCTGGGTTCAATCCCTGGTACTCCATAAGGTTCCCTGAGGGCTGCCAGGAGTGATCCTGAAGTGCAGAGCCAGGAATAAGCCCTGAGCACCTCTGAGTGTGACCCAAACACAAACAAACAAAACGTTTAATTTCCAGGCAGCCTTTGAAGATAAACTTTTTTTGATCTGTTGCCCATTTACAAAATGGTAAGCAAAATCCCAGTATGAGCTCACGGTGCACATGTTGGGAGGAAGAGGGTGTGGAGGGCAAAGGAAGCATGACCCACTTAAAAGTCATCCTTTCTCTCCCAGGAACTCTTAGATTCACTCCAATTCCATCCAAATGGACACATCAGCCAAGTACCTCACAGGTATCTGCTCAGCCTTGCAGCCTCTAAAGTGATCTGGGTTTCTATTGTCATTATCACCACTATTATCAGAGAAGTATCATTGTATTAAAACCTGAACTAGCTAATTCTGGGTTTCCTACAGCTTTAAAAGGATTAACAAATTTTTAAAAGAATTTAAAGTGGAGCCATAGTACAGCGGATAAGGGCACTTCCCTTGCACTCAGCTGATCCAGGTTTGACCCTTGGCATCCCGAAGGGTTTCCAAGCACCACCAGGAGTAATTCCTGAGTGCGGAGCTAGAAGTAACCCCTGGGCATTGCCAGAAGTGGCCCCAAAACAAACAAACAAAAAGCAGCAAATAAACAAAAGAATTAAAAATGGTTATGATTCATTTTTAACTTTTCCCCCCCTCTGTCGGGGGTCAAGGGCGGCAGGAAACAAAAGATCTGAAGTTATCAACTGCTGTTGTAATTCTCCCCACTTCAAACGAAGCCAACTGAGGTTCAGACTGCCCTAACTTGAGGCACAAAGGAGAAAACGAGACAGGAATTCGAGTTCAAGAAAAAGTGTGTAACGAGATTGCAGGACAAGGGCACCTTGAATCCACCTTAGTCCTGCGTGTTGAAGCTGCCACTCTCAGTTTTCAATACCAAGACTCTGGCAGGCCCCACCATCACTGGAGAAATGCTACCACTAAGCATCCATCTTACCACTTTCCTCTCAGCCACCCATTACTAAAGCACAGGCTTAGCTGGATGTCCCTAGAGACCTAACTCCCCCAGGTCATCACAGCAGTTCACTGGGTGCTATGCTGAGGTCCCCAATAGGCAGCAAGATGAGCTAATAGCAATGCAGTTAAGGGAGGTTTTTGAGATGCTGTAGGAATCGGTAGGTTCTTTCTCACTTCCAGTCTTCGGAGTGAGATAAGAGTTGCCCGCAGACCAGGAGGAACCACTGAGACCAATAGCTATGCACTGGAGGTGGGCTTTGGACTATCACAGCCAATGGGAGGAGATGTGGGCCTGTCACGTGGTACAAATGTGAACTTCATATTACCTATAAATGAATAATATAATATAGCATAGCATGGTATTAGTATAGTAAAATTAATAGCTGCACTGCAACTGAGTTCCATTTAAAGCAGAGTATGGAAGCTTCAATTTCTCTGTATTGCATGAGGATTTTTAAATGTATAACCTGATAGTCATAAGTGAAAGAAGGTTATAAGTGAACCTTAACATTAACTTTGTGTGTTTGTGTGTGTTAGAACCCTTGGAATATTATATGTTAGGCATGTGCTTTACCACTGAACCATGCCCTATTTTCTCTGTACCTAAGCATTAATTTTGACATTAATTTTCCTTGTTAAACTAAATGAACTGAGAAGTAATTTGTACTTATGTTCTTACAATCCAAAACAATAAAATATGCACAAAGTATTTTTGTTCTTTCTTTCTCTCTAAACCCAGGTCTTACGGATGCAGGGCAAGTTCTTTACTGCAGAGCTATGATCCCTGCTAATTTTTAAGGTAGACTATATGTTATATATTGTCCTCCTTTTTGCCCAAATTAAATGAAAGAGCAAACTTGTATACTTTCCATTTTTAAACCCCAGGATCACATGAGTAGAAAACAATTCTTTTTAGTGAGTGGAAGAAAAAATAATTAAAACAAGTCCTGTATTTTATTTTTTGTGAATCAAGATAGTTTTACTGAAACTTACTTAGAAAGATGTCAGGGGAGAGAAAGAAATTGCGTGTCATGGGAGAACATGGGCTTAAAGAACAAGCCCAGTTCTGTACTTTTAATCTTTCGGTCAGTGTGATTATTTCTTAGAAATGAAACAAAACACTATCAATGTACACAGGTAGGGTGATTGCCTTGCCTGTGGTTGAACCTGGATTGATTTCCACATTGTGATCCCAGGAGCATCATCAGGAATGGTCAGGAGTGATCCCAGAGCACAGACCTAGGAGTAAGGCACAGACAGGTGTGTCCTCCTCCTAAAGAAAGAAAACAGAACTCCAGTAGGCAAATATACAAAGGGGCAATTATAAACCTACAAACTGAGCTGTAGAGCCATCTTTGAGATGTCATGATTAGTGATAAATACTGCTGGCCCTCCTTGTAACTATTTGGTAAGGATCGAAATTCAGTTATATTGGCAATACTTTTCAAAATACGGATAAATTAGTAATTAAGAAAACAGTTTTCCCAAAGGAAGTGATTCTTTTAAGGGTGGGTTCACACCTAGCGGTGCTCAAGGGTTAATCCTGGATCTGCTCTCAGGGATCATTCCTATAAGGGATTGGGGCACTTTAAGGAATGTTAGGCATGGAATCTGGGTTTGCCACATGCAAGGCAAACACCCTACACACTGTACTATCATTCCGGTCCCAGGAAGTGATTCTTAGGTGTCTATTTTTTTCAGATGTCTACTTTTAGTTTGATCATAAATTCATTTGGTAAAAAAAACTTTTCTTTTCTTTTTTTTGCTTTTTGGGTCACACCTGGCGATGCACAGGGGTTACTCCTGGCTCTGCACTCAGGAATTACCCCTGGCAGTGCTCAGGGGACCATATGGGATGCTGGGATTCGAACCTGGGTTGGCCGCGTGCAAGGCAAACGCCCTACCCACTGTGCTATCGCTCCAGCCCCTTGGTAAAAAACTTTTCAAGCACACATTTCAAGCACATATGTGCTGACTCACAGACCCATAAGTGAAAACAAAAGTTTAGTATTTGTTGGTTTTCACCACACATATTTAACAGATATTTATTTGATTTATAAGATCATTGAAAATGATCTCACAGTCTGGGAGAAAATATTTTCCCATCATTCATCTGAAAATGGTTAATTTCCTATATATGTATATATACTATATATGATATACATGTCGTATATATGTATATCATATATATAGTATATGTACAGCAGGTGAGGCACTTGTCTGGCATGCTACTGACCCAGGTTCCATTCCCAGTATCCCGTATGGCCCCTGGAGCACCATCAGGAGTGATCCCTGGTGGAGAGCCAGGAGTAACCCCTAAGCATTGCCAGGTGTGGTCTTAAAAATGGGGGGAAGAGATGAACAAAAACTTCCTCAAAGAAGACATACAGATTGACAACATATGAAAACATATCCTGCAATACTCATAATCAGGAAAATGCAAATAAAAAATATGAAATATCACCTCACACCAGTGAGATTGACACATATCACAAAGAATAATAACAACCAGTGTCGACATGGATGTGGAGGAAAAAGTGTTTTCATTCACTGCTGGTGGAAATGCCTACTGGCCTATCCTTTTGGAAAACAATATGGACACCTCTTAAAAACAAGAAATCGAGCTTCCACATTACCCAGCGATTCTGAATCTCAGCATCTAACCCAAGGGCCCAAAAACTCTATTCAGAAAAGACATTTGCACTCCCATGTGTATTATCATACTATTTATTCGCAATAGTCAAAATCTGCAAACAACGCAGAGTTCAAGAACAGATGACTCAATAAAGAAACTGTGGTACATATATTACTTGTATCACTTGTCATCCAGTTGATCTTCGATTTGCTTGAGCGGGCACCAGTAACATCTCCATTTGTCCCTGTCACGTGCTAGTGTAGCCCAATGGCATCTGCTCGCTCCAGAAACAGGAAGAGCCTCAAATCTTTATTCAGGGTTTTGACGAAGAAGTTTGACCATCTCATTGGTGGGCGGCCGCTCAGTCTTTTGACGTCCCATGGAATCCAGTCGGTAACAGCTCTAGTCCAGCGGTCATCTCTGAATGGCATTATGTGTTCGGTCCATCTGATTTTTGACACCTTGGCAAACGAGACAGTGTCCCTGATTCTCGACTGTCGACGGAGGTCAGAACTCCAGATTCCTTCTCTCACTTGAGTGAAACGTGATACTCCTAGCATAGCTCTTTTGATTCCTCTTTGGGATACCCGAATAGCGTTCTCATCCTGTTTGCGTAGGGCCCATGTCTCTGAGGCATACGTTAGTGCAGAAAGAACGGTGGAGTCGAAAAGATGTGCCCGGAGCCGAAGGTTCTTCGTCCCCTTAACCACTTCTTCGACGCTTTTGAAAGCGTTCCATGCTGCTCTCTTCCTCCTGCGCAATTCTGGCACCAAGTCGTTCCTTATGTTGAGTTCTCGACCCAGGTACACATAGCTGCTGCATTCGGAGATATTGTCTGGTTAGAGTGTGTGAGTATCCCCACATGCTAGTACACAGCTATACAAACTTGGGTGAATTGCTAACTCCCTCAATATCTCACTTTCCTTATCTTTATTATTTTTCAAAAGTACTTCCATCAAAGGATTGTTCAAAGAATTTGTGAACTGATCTGTATCAAATTTACACAAGGTCTTCTGCATTTATTAATTGTGTGATATTCCTGCCTCCACTTAACCATTGATACTGTTAAAGTATCAACATAAAAATTTTGTTTATTGGCAGTCTTGTTGTATATTAGAAATCTAAGGACACTAACAGTAATGCTGCAGAAAATATGCTAAAGAATCCAGTATGATGGCAATTTTATTTCAAAAGGCTCAGTTACAGCACTGAGAAATGCTCTAGCAATTATTGTGTCTTTTAAGGACACAGTCAGCCAGCTTCTAGGGCCTTGTACAGGTCTGTGCCTTACCTCTCTTCACTTTCACAAATAATCTCTAGAGGGCTGATCAAGTTTCTTTTTAGCCTAAGTTTCTGGGTATTTTAATCAAGAACGAAAGTCAGGTTTTGTGAAATATTCTGCTGTATTTATTTAGATAATCTTGTGGGTTTCTTTCATTTGTTTCGTGGTCATTATGGTGAACTACATTGATTTTTCAATGTAAGCCAATTTTGCATTCTTGGGATAAATTCCACTTGACTATAATCTATCATTATTTTAATATGTTGTACAATTTGGCTTTCTAAACTTTTGTTTAGATTGTCTGCATCTGTGTTTTTGAGGAGTAATGGCCTGTAGCTTTCGTAATGTCCTTGTCTGATTTTGCTATGAGGGTAATGTTTGACTCAGAATAAGTTAGAAGATATGTTTAACTTCTCCATTTTTTAAAAGTTAGTACAAAATTGTTACTATTTCCTCCTTAATTTTTCAAAGATCACTATTGAAGCCATCTGGGCCTGCATTTTTCTTTGTAGGAAGATTTTCCTCCTTCGCTTTCCTCTTTTGATGCTGCTGTTGTGATGACCAAAGATCTCTCTCTCTGTCTCTGTCTCTCTCTCTCTCACACACACACATATGCACACACACTTGGTTGTGGTGCTCACACATTTAGTTGTGGTGGTCTCCAGAGGTCACACTTTTTGGTTGTGGTGCTTTCACACAAAGCAATAATTAATTAATTAATTAATTAATTAATTAAAGGGAGAAAACACAGGAAGCAAAGAAACATAGATAGAATCAAGCAAGCAAGATACATGTTCAAGAGAGAACATTGGTTTGAAGAGCAAGCCCATTCATTTTACTTCTATCCTAGTTCTGTATCTTTATGTGTGTTTCTTATTTTCTTTTGGTTTTGGGACACACCTGGAGATGCTTAGGGCTTAATCCTGGCTATGCACTCAGGAATTACTCCTGGCATTGTTCAAGGGACTATCTGGGATGTTGGGAGTTGAAGCTGGGTTGTCCATGTGCAAAACAAACACCCTACCTGTTGCACTAATGTTCTGGCCCCAAATATGCATTTCTTATATAAAACTTATATGCATACCTTGTCTTTTTATCCAGTATGATGGTATATTAGATCCTTTTAATTAGAATCTTAGACCATTTATGTCCAATGTGATTATTTATATGATTGGGTTCAAGAGCTGGATATTCATTTTTTTATTTGCACCATCTGTTGTTTGTCCTTTTTTCTTTCTTTATCATGTTTTCGATTGAGTATTTTTTGTGATGAATTTATATTATCTCCTTTGTTTATTTAGGAACTACAACTCTGTTATATTCAAAATAACTTGAGGATTTATGATAAGCATACTTAACATACAGCATATTTTCAGTTGATACCATACTATCTCATCTATAATATATGAATCTTAAAATAGGGGCTGGATAGATAGTACAATTGCGACCAACCCCTGTTCTATCTCAGTATGTTTCCTCAATTGAGCACTTCCAGAAGTGACTCCCTATAAGTAGACCCTGAACACTCCTAGGTGTCCCCAAAACAATATTAAAATAATATACTTACATTTCTCTCCTTCGGTTTATGCTTTTGGTCATTATTTTACTTTTATGTGATTATTTTTATATGTGATTATTTTTGTTTAAGCAGTCATGTTGTAAAGAGATTTAAATAGTATTTTGAAGAGATTTAAATATCCAAAATAATTATATAATTACCAATGTAGTTACCCTTTTAATTTGCCTTTTGCCCGAGGACATCCTTTAATATTGTGCTGCAGGTCTGCTGCTGATGAATTTCTTCAACTTCTGTGTACCTGAAAGCATCATATTCCCCCAATATTTGCAATATAGGCTATACTTCTATCATATTTCCACATCTTCCAATTGCTTTTAAATTTATTTTTATTGATATATCATATTACTACAACTGAAGTAATTGTTTTACAGGGCAAAGCCACCATACCAATCCTTCTACCATTGCCCCATGTTTCCTTTCCTCTCCTTTTCTCCTGTTTTTAAAGTTAAGACTTTTTTTGGTTTTTGGGTCACACCCGGCGATGCACAGGGGTTACTCCTGGCTCTTCACTCAGGAATTACCCCTGGCAGTGCTCAGGGGACCATATGGGATGCTGGGATTAGAACCCGGGTCGGCCGCGTGCAAGGCAAACGCCCTACCCGCTGTGCTATCGCTCCAGCCCCTTAAAGTTAAGATTTTTAAAAAATTTTCCATGAACAGGTAATTTTAGAATCACATGTAGTTGCACAAAATATAGAAAGAGCCATGTATCTTTTGCCCAAATTTCCCCCAGTGCTAACTTCTACTATATTGTAGTACTTTGTCACAATCAGAAAATCTCCCCAACTCAGGGAGTCCACCTGGTCTCCACTCAGTTCCCTGGTCCTGTGCTGTGGCCTGGAAACTTACATTGCAGTAATCTCAAGAAGTCATAGGGCTTACCTTGTTTATCAACTGTTTGTCAGGGATCATTGTTCAGTGTATTAGAAACCATTATTTTAGTTACATTGTAATTTGTATTAATTATAAAAAGCACTGAAATTTGTATATGTTGGTGGTGCTCTGGATGGAACCAGGGCTTCACACATACAAGGCAAACACCTTAACATTGAGCTATACCCCCGACTTTGTCTGGGATCATTTTGTTATTTTAAATGGGTAGTTAAATCTGTTCCCTCATACCAATTTTGGGTTGGAAGTACCTCTATGTTTTAAAAAAATGTTCCTTCTTGACAAGAAAATAAGTTGAGGTGGAGAGTAAGAAGATGAGAAAGGGAAGTAACAGGAGAGTGGGCCATGTAGCAAGGGCCTCGAGTATATCAATAATGTGGGGGGAGTAGTATAGTTATATATCCAAACCACAGAGTCAACAATCTGAAGATATGAGATCCAAACCGCAACAACCACACTTAAAATGTGCCACTCAAGGGGGTAGGTTGGAGGTGGAGTGAGGAGAGAGAATTTGGGAACACCTGTGGAGGGTAGTTGACAGTGTTGGTGGGATTGATGCCAGAATATTGTATGTCTAAAACTCAACTATCTAACTGTAAATCATGGTTCTTTAATAAAAATTTTTAAAAATGTGCTGTTTCATTTCTTTTTTTCTTATATTATTTAAATAACTAACATTGCACTTTTCAGATGTTCATTATTATTTTTTTCTTTTTGAGTCACACCTGGCGATGCACAGGGGTACTCCTGGCTTTGTGCTCAGGAATCACTCCTGGTGGTGCTCAGGGGACTATACGGGATGCTGGGAATCGAACACGGGTCGGCCACATGCAACACAAACTCCATACCCGCTGTACTGTCACTTTAGCCTCCCATTATTATTGTTGTTGTTGTTGAACCACACCCAGAGTGGGGTTACTCTTGGTTTGATTCTCCGGAGTCATTCTTGGCAGTGCTCAGAAGACCATGTGTTTCTAGGGATCACAAATGGGCTCTCACATGCAGAGTATGTGCTCCAGGCCTTTGAGCTATCTCCCTCATATAAAGGTATGCATAATTATAAAGCTATATCTTTATATACTATATTAAGTTCACCACTAAAAATTCAAATTTATCCTTTATCAAACAATTGTCTCCAATTTACCACCTATCCCCCTTTCCTTTCTGACAACTATTACTTTGGCATTTCAGTTTAAAAGGTTTTTTTTTGTTTAGTTTGATTTCTCTGAACACCACATATGAGTGAACTCGTATGGTGACTCTTTTTCCATCTGATTTATGCCACTAATCATAATGTCACGTTATTGTATTATTAGAGAAATGAAGTTTCATTTCTTTTTTGTTTGTTTGTTTTTTGGGTCACACCTGGCGATGCACAGGGGTTACTCCTGGTTCTGCACTCAGGAATTACTCCTGGCGGTACTCCTGGGGACCATATGAGATGCTGGGAATCGAACCCAGTTCGGTCGCGTGCAAGGCAATTGCTCTATTGCTCCAGCCTATATCACGTTATTGTAAATAGTAGCATTATATATGTGTGTATGTGTGTTTTGGGGCCATACTTCGTAGTGCTCAGTGTTTATTCTTAGCTCTGTGCTCAGGGATTCCTCTTGGCGGACCTAAGAGGAAGCATATGGGGTGCAAGGAATGAAACCTGGGTTGGCTGTGTGCAAGCCTTGTGCTCTGAAGTATTTCTCTGGCCTCACTTTCTGAAATTTTTTAATCTACTATGAAATTCCATTCTAACCTTTAACATTTAAAGAAGTTTTGCCAGGGGGCTGGAGCGATAGCACAGAGAGTAGGGTGTTTGTCTTGCACTCAACCAATCCAGGGTTTGATTTCCACCATCCCATATGGTCCCCGAGCACTGTCAGGAGTAATTCCTGAGTGCAGAGCCAGGAGTAACCCCTGTGCATCGCCGGGTGTGACCCAAAAAGAAAAAAAAAGTAGTTTTGCCAATAGGGTTATTGTCAATGGGTGCTCCTTATATATTCAGCTTGTTATTTATGGTAGCACTGTAGCACTGTGGTCCCGTTGTTCATCGATTTGCTTGAGCAGGCACCAATAACATCTCCATGGTGAGACCTGTTGTTACTGTTTCGGCATATCGAATATGCCACAGGTAACTTGCCAGGGTCTGCCGTGTGAGCGGGATACTCTCGGTAGCTTGCTGGAGGAATAGAACCTGGGTCGGCCACGTGCAAGGCAAATGCCCTACCCACTGTGCTATCTTCCTATTTATTATGAACCAAATGATTATATTCCCTCAAAACTCATATGTTGAATACCCAACTCACCAGAGTGACTATTTGGAAATGGGGCCTTCTAAGGAAGTAATTACTGCTAAGTGAGGTTAGAATGGTGGAGCCTGGACTGATAGAGTTCATGGTCAGAACCATAGTACAGCGGGTCAGGCGCTGCCTTGCATGAGGCAGACCTATGTTCAATCCCCAACACCAATATTGTCCCCAAAGCCTGCAAGTAGTAACTTTTGAGCACAAATCCAGTAGTAAGCCTCAGCACAGTTGGGTGATGCCCAAAGATACAAAAAAATTAGTGGCCTCATTCTAAGAGGAGACAACAGAGAGAAGTGTAAGTTCATTCTGCTCTTTCCTCTCTTTTTTCTCCTTCCCTCCCTCTCTTTATTCCCGCATATCCTTCCTTTCAAAAAGGAGAGTAGGTTTACAGTGAAATAATCAAGAATAAAGATTTAGGAATAAACTTTACATAAACAGTGCCTTGATGTTAGCTTTCCAGACTCTAGGACTATGAGAAATAAATTTCTGCTGTTTAAATCACTTAGTCTATAGTATTTTGTTGTGGCAGCTCCTGAAGATTAATACACCATATTTATCATCCAAGGATAGGGATCAGGAACATTTCATTCCTCTAAATTATGCAACATTTTAACTTCAGATTTAAGTTCTCAATGACTGTGCAAGCAAAGATAATATTACCAAAGGGCATGGAAGGACAATATTCAAAACGTCTTTTATTATTTTTCCCTTAAGACATCATTTAACAATAAGAAGCTCTTCGTATTCACAAATGCACATTTATCTGAGAAACTTTATAACTTTATACATGATGTTTAATTTTTCAACGTAAATATTATTCCATCTCCTGGGAATCCTTAAGGACATGATTTGTGGACCAATACAGCTTGGATTAATCTGCATAGATGAAGTTGAAGAAATAATTTAATCAAACTCCTTTTTCTACTGCGTGGTCCCACAGAATGATGAAGTCAAACTTGCCAGGGACAGAATGATGTGACTTAGATGAGCCTTTCCCAATAACACTTAGCCTAACTCTCTAAACTTCTGTCAGCTCCTTTAGTTCCAATCTTGTTCCTAAAATAATATAATTTATATTGTAATACTAGAATGATTTAAATTGTTTCTTAAATTAATCGAACTGGAGTGATAGCACAGTGGGTAGGGCATTTGCCTTGCACGCGGCTGACCTGGGTTTGATTCCTCGGTCCCTCTCGGAGTGCCCGGCAAGCTACCGAGAGTATCCTGACAGCATGGCAGAGCCTGGCAAGCTACACGTGGCGTATTTGATATGCCAAAAACAGTAGCAAGTCTCACAATGGAGATGTTACTGGTGCCCGCTCAAGCAAATCGATGAACAACGGGATGACAGTGCTACAGTGCTACAATGCAATGATTCTAATTATTATTATGACTGTTGTTTTGGGACCACACTCAGCTGTGCTCCTGACTCTGTGCTCAGGGATAACTCCTGGTGGATTTAGGGGACTATATGGGATGCCAGGATCAAATCCTTGTTGGTATGGGCAAGGCAAATGCCCCATCTGTTATATTATCACTTTGGCCCCAATTTTAGTTATTTTTTGAGCTAAATAATTTTCATTACAGTGGTAAAAACACGTGATATTGAAGCTATGAATAATGGCTCACAAAGGTTATTTTTCTCTAAAAAATATTGTTTGGGGGGCCAGAGCTATGGTATGGAAGGTAGGGTATTTGTCTTGCACACAGCCAACCTGGGTTCAATCCCTGGCATCCAATATTGACCCCCAAGCACCACCAGGAGTAATTCCTGAGTGTGGAGCCAGGAGTAACCTCTGAGCATCACCGCATGTGATCCCCCCCAAAAAATTGTTCTTAAGGTTAAGGCTACCGTCAGAAACAGTGCTCTCTGATTCTGAAGAGAAATATTGGTATTATTAGACCCTGGAACATTTAATATCTGTACTGTAAACTTATCACCTAATGCACACAATTTCCAGAAGGCTGAACCTTCGCAATTAAAGGTGTAATCTAGATATATAAGATGCCATGTGTACTATATGCATTGGTTTGTTGAAATCATATACATTGAAGCTATCATCTGTGAGGTATTGGGTCACAATGTCATTTCCTTTAAAATCTGACTACAGCAAAACAGAAAGGTTACATTATAGCCTGGGTCCTCTAACAAGCAGACTCTGCAATGGACTTTAGTACGCAGAAAGTTTACTCCAGAATATTCTTGGTATCAGAGGGTGTGTAGCAGAAGAGAGGCCAAACTGCGATGAGTGGCAAGTCTGTTAACCAACCACTAGGCCAATTTAGTTAATTGGCAAAAAAAGCTCTGGAGCTAGGCTGTACCATCAGAGAGATATTGAGATTCGCTGAAGATAGTCAGGCCTTTATTCCTCTCCTTCTCCCCTATGCACTGGTCTGCTTCTGGGTGTGGACAGGGGGTGGACAGGGTACAAAGATGCTCTCTGAAACCCAGGGAGACTTCCAAAGGGGCTAACAGCTGAGCTCCATGTTCCTAGTCTTCCCAGTAGCCGAGACCATATGTTCTTGCTTGAAGAGGGATTTAAAAGTTCTGGCAAAGTGTCCCATAGGTGGCTTGGACTCTTTTTATCATTTTATTGAGCTATAATTGATAACATTTACATGTATTTAAGGTATACACTATAATTAAATATATTCATGTTTTATAATTGTCACAATCAAGCTATTTAATATATCCATTATTTTACAAAGTTTTTTAGAGTGAGAAATTGTAAGATAGGGGCTGAAAAGTATAGCATGTAAGGCACTTGCCTTGCACATATCTGACCTGGATTCAATTTCTGGTACCCCATAGGGTTTCCTGAGCCTGCTGGGGGTGAGCCCTGAGCATGGAGCCAAGATTAAACCCCGAGACACAGCTGGGTGTGGGACAAAAACAACAAAAAAATAAGATATACTGTATTTATTCAGTGCTAAGAATTGAACCCAGGGCCTCATTTTTACAAAGCATAATCTCTAATGCTGAGCTGCATCCCCAGTCCTTTAATATTTGTTCTTTTATTTTATATTTATTTAATTTAGTATAGGAGAGCACATCCATCAGTGTTTGGGGATCATGCAATGCCTGGATAAAATATGGGACATCTGCATGCAGAGCAGGTGCTTAGGTGCTTTGAAACATCTCCCTGGACAAAGATACACTCTTAGGTGGGGTAGTGGGGTCCACACCCTGTGGGACTTCGGGGCTATGTCCATTGGTTTTCAGGACCAATATTAGGTACAGAGTGGTCGAATCTGTTTGGATACATGTAAGGTAAGCACCTTAACTTCCATACTATCTCTTTGGCCCCCAGATCTACTGCATTTTGTTTTGGGTCCATGCCCAGCATGCCTAGGGATCATTCCTGGCATTGCTCATCTCTGACCCTGAAAATATGCATGGTTTTTACCACAAGCACTACAGCTAATATATGATGCAAAATTTTCAATTCCCTCTTTTTTTTGCTTAATCTTTTAATCAGTATGAAATATTTGCATGACATGCTCTACTTGCTAAGAATAAGTGTACTTTATTTTGGTTTTGGTTTTGTTTTTTTGTTTTTGGGTCACACCCAGCGATGCACAGGGGTTATCCTGGCTCTGCACTCAGGAATTACTCCTAGCGATGCTCAGGGTACCATATGGGATGCTGGGATTTGAACCCAGGTCGGCCGCGTGCAAGGCAAACGCCCTACCCTTTGTGCTATCGCTCCAGCCCCAAAATAAGTGTACTTTAGGTTGGAGAGATAAGTGTATGTATAAATGCCTGCCTACCCAGAAAAGAAGATGAAAACATTCTGGAGGTGTAATGTATAGCATATAACCATAGTAAATAATACTATATTATATACTTTAAATTTGCTAAAAGTATATTTCCCTTTTCCTTTTCTTTGCTTCTTTTTTTTTCAGTGCCAGAGATCAGACCCAAGGCCTCATACTTAGGAAACATTTACTTTACTCCTGAACCACATGCCTGGCCTAAACATTTTCCTTTTTTGAAAAACCAAATTAATGGTAATTACCAATGTACATTTCATTTTGGGACCACATGCAGTGTTGCTTAAGGCTTACTACTGGCTCAATGTTAAGGGATTATTCCTGATGGTACTCAGAGACCATATGTGATACCGGGGATCAAAACCTGGGTTGGCCATGTGCAAGGCAAGTGCCCTACCCACTGTACTATTGCTCTGGCCCATATTCATCTTCTAACTAAAAATTTGTAGCCTCTGATTGTTGTGGTGGGTTGCTTCTAATTGTTGCTAGAAGACAATGAGTTGTTCTGATGGAGAAATCCCAGAAGATGGAGCATCTGCCTGGCATGCACAGGGTCCTGGGTTTGATCCACAGCACTGCTTGGCCTTATGAACATGACCAGATCGAAGCCCTGGTAGCACACAGCACTGTTGCAAAGGTCTCCCCCAAACAAAACAAAAGTTCAGCATTGTAGTTTAGCCAAGAAGATGGCTTTGCATGTGAGAGGCCCAGGTCCAATCCCCAGACCACACAGCCCTCTAAGCGCTGCTAGGAGTGAGTCATGACCAACAAGCCAGGAGTTGCCCCCAAACACTGCTATGTGTGACCCCAGAAGTCTAAATAAATTAATACATAAGTAAACAAGACAAATTCCCATATCAGGGACAAAATGTTAGTCTTTGACCAGCAAGAACTTCCTCCAGAAGGCTACAAATATTTTGTCTTGCAACTGTTTGTTTATATTTATTTCTGATCAACACTTGAGACTCTGATAATTTGTGTAATGAATATTGTAAATGTCTTTATTTAGAAAATTATCACATTTTTGTTCGTTTTGGGCCACTCCTGAATGTGCTCATGTCTTACTCCTGACTCTGAATTTAGGGACTACTCCTAGTGGGTTTAGGGTACTGTATGGAGTGCAGGGATTAAACCCAGATCAGGAGCATGCAAGACCTAGTGCCTTACCAGTTTTACTATCTCTCCAGCCATTTGTTCTGTTTTAAATTTTTAATGTCCCTTTTACTAGTGAAATAAACCCTTTTCCCATTTTCTTTGGGCAGAGGGTAGGTTTGGGGTGACACGGCAGTGCTCAAGGCTTACTTTGGGCTCTGCTCACAAATATTGCCTGGTAGGCATTGGGGACTAAATGGGATACTAGTGATAAACCTTGGACATGTAGATGCAAGGCAAGAGCCCCACTCGTTACACTAATGCTTTGGCCCCTAGGACCCTTTCTCATATGCTTATATGTTATTCATATTTCCTCAGTTATGGCCATTTTTATATTGGACTACCTGGTTTTTAATTTTTTTTCTTGAGTCACTGTCCATGTCCGGCCTGGTGAGGTTTCCCATGTTGAAAAGGGGCCACCTCCCTACATGCCACCCGCACAGCAGAGCCTGACAAGCTACCTGTGGCGTATTCAATATGCAAAAAACAGTAACAAAACTGGGCCTCATTTTCCTGACCCTGGAAGAGCCCCCAATAGGGCAGCGTTGAAACATGTGATAGTAGAGGTGTCAGTGGTGTTGGTGTCCTTGTCAACATGAACTTGTCCATGAGCATTGATTAGTTCAAATGCCTAACAACCCAAACCAGACGCTTACTTTTGAATAGATGTGGCTCATTGCCGGCAGTTTCTATCTTCATCGTCTACGCACCAACATCCAACTACAACAAAGAAGAAATTGAGAAGTTCTGCATGGATCTGGAGAAGTTCTATAAAGAATACTATACCTTCCACAAGGTCATTGTCGGTGATTTTAACACCAAGATAGGACCAGGAAGGTCGCCCAAAGAACTCCACATCGGGACCCACGGCCTAGAATGGAATAATCAGGGTGAGAGACTGTCTGAGTTCATCGTGTTGACCAAAACCATCCATAGTAACTCACAGTTCCAGAAGAATGAATCTAAACGTTGGACATGGTAGTCTCCCGGTGGACAGTTCCACAATGAAATTGACCATATCATATCAATCAAAAGTTTTTTTAAGTATTTTTTTTAATTTTATTGAATCACTGTGAGATAGTTACAAGCTTTCATGTTTGGGTTACAATCTCACAATGATCAAACACCTATCCCTCCACCAGTGCACATTCCCCACCACCAATATCCCGGGTATACGCACCCCTTTCCCACCCTCCCCCTGCCTCTATGGCAGACAATATTCCCCATGCTCTCTCTCTACTTTTGGGCATTATGGCTTGCAACACAGACACTGAGTAGTCATCATGTTTGGTCCATTATCTACTTTCGCCACGCATCTCCCATCCTAACTTGTTCCTCCAGCCATCATTTTCTTAGTGATCCCTTCACTATTCCATCTGCCTTCTCCCCTCCACTCATGAAGTAGTCTTCCAGATATAGGGCAATCTCCCTGGCCCTTGTATCTACTGTTCTTGGGTTTCAACCTCATGTGTCAATCAACAGTTTTGTCTGACTGATGTCGCTGTTGTCCCAAAATTTCAAACATGATCAGACCACCATTTCCTTCATGTGAAATTCTACTTTACGGAGCAGGAAGAAAGGGCTGCAAAGATTAAGAAGAGAACTCCCAGAAAGACAACCAACTGGGAGCTCTTTGGCACTATTACAGCAATATGGGAAGATGCCGTCATTGATAATATCGACAAGGAATATGATCGACTGGTTCAGCACCTCCACAATTGTGCGAGGAACACCGAGAGAGAAAGCCACAAAAAGACACCTGTCTTCAGAAACTTTCAAGCTCATTTGCCAACATGGTTTGGCGCAAGCCTCAGGCAATCACAAGCTAACATTCAAGCTCGAAAAGCTGGGCAGAGAAGTGATAAAGAAAGACCTCAAAGAGAGAAGAGAAAGCAGTGTTGACCAATGTGGCAGAAACCAGGAAAAGTATTTGAAACACCCTCCTGTCCTTCGCCAACTGTAAGTCCAAGATGACTGCCCTCCAATGTCCTGATGGATCTATCACATCTTCCAGAAGGGCAATGGAAAAGGTTATCCACAACTTCTACTTGGATCTCTTCGATAACCATGTCCACCTGCACATACCAAATTCTGCAGGATGGATATGTCGTTCCCAGCGTTCTACCTTCTGAAATCCAACATGCCATTTCTCCAGTAAAGAAGCATTGAGCACCTGATCCAGACAAGGTCAGACCCGAACACCCGAAGAATCTGCCGCCAGTACTTGTCTATACACTAGCTCGACTCTTCACATACTACCTGTCTGAATGCAAGGTTCCGTTCCAATGGAAAACCAGCAGGATTGTCCTGTTGTACAAGAAGAACGACATCGGCAACTATTGCCCAATCTGCCTGTTGTCCATCATCTACAAGTTGTTCACTTGAGTCATCCTGAATAGGATTGGCAGAACAGTAGACGAAGGACAACCATGCAAGCAAGCCGGGTTCCGAAAAGGATTCAGCATGATCGACCATGTCCATACGGTGATCAAGTTCATTGAGGTTTCGTGAGAGTCTAAGATGCTGCTCTGTCTAACGTTTATTGATTTAAAGAAGGCCTTTGATTCTGTTGAGACTGAGGTGGTCATCGACGCCCTAGCCAAACAGGGCATTCAAACTCAATTCATCAGGATCCTCCATGAGCTGTATTATGGATTCACCACCAGGATCTCACCATTCTACAAGGAAGTGATCATCGACGAAAAGAGAGGGGTTCAGCAGGGCGACACCATTTCACTGAAACTCTTCAGTGCCACCCTCAAGAACATCATGCGATGACTGGAATGGAAAGGAATGGGAGTGAAGATAGACGGTCAGCAACTCCATCACCTCTGCTTTGCTGATGACATTGTTCTAATAACACCAAACATTAGCCAAGTGGCACGAATGCTGGCCGACTTCGACTGTGAGTTTGGAAAGGTCAGATTACAGCTGAGTCTCACAAAGACAATGTTCATGAGAAATGAACTGGTTCCTGATGTTCCATTTGCTCTCAATGGGACTAACATCTCCAAATGCAGCAGCTATGTATACCTAGGTTGATAACTCAACATGACGAATGACCTGGCACCTGAGCTGCGCAAGAGGAAGAGAGCAGCGTGGATCACCTTCAAGAGCGTCGAAGAAGTTGTTAAGAGGATGAAGAACCTCTGGCTCTTGGCACATATTTTCAACTCTACCATTCTTCCTGCACTAACATATGCCTCAGAGACCTGGGCCCTAAGAAAACAAGATAAGAACGATATTCAGGTCTCCCAAAGCAGAATCGAAAAGGCTATGCTTGAAATATCACGTTTCACTCAAGTGAGAGAAGGAATCCGGAGTTTTGACCTCCGTCGATAATCGAGAATCAGGGACACTGTCTCATTTGCAAGGCGTCAAAAATCAGATGGGCCAGACACATAATGCGATTTGGAGACTAGACAGATTAGCTGGACTAGAGCTATTACCGACTGGATTCCATGGGATTTCAAAAGAATGCGTGGCCGTCCACCTACATGATGGTCAGATTTCTTCGTCTAGATCCTGAATGAATGGTGTGAGGCTCTTCATATTCCTGGAGCTAGTAGACGCCATTGGGCTACACTAGCAAGCGACAGGGATGAATGGAGATGTTACTGGTGCCCGCTTGAACAAATTGATGAGCAGAAGGATGACAAGTGACAAGTGATACAAGTGATATTGAGTCACTGTGAATTACAATGTTATTCGTAAGTGAGTTTCAGGCATGCAGTGTCGGAGAGAGACAAATGCAGAATAATCTCTCTTCTATGTGAGATATAAAGCAACATAGTAGAGAAATAATAAGTGCCTGGGTATTTTGTTGGTTGATATTTTTTTCCTACTTACTGCACTCAGGGGCTACTCCTGGCTCATTGTTCAGGGGTTGCTTCTAGCAGTGCTGGGGGACCATATGATGCCAAGTATCAAGACTGGTTCTCCTGCATGTAAAACACGGGTTCAGCCCATTGAGCTATCCCCCTGGCCCAGTATTGTATATTTTTTAACTGATTTGAAAAAGAACAATTTTCACCTTCTGGAAAAGAAAACTTTCACTGCCATGTCTTAGCCATAGCCATGCTTTCAAACCCCATACCAGGTTCTTTCATTTGGGGCAACCAAGAGTGGGGGGTGGGTGAGTTCCCCTGTTCCCCTCCCTGCCCCAAGGAGCCAGCCCTGGCAGCCGAAAACCTGCAAAACTTAACCACCCTCGGCCTCTCTCCACACGCTTGGACGAGCCTCACCCATGAGTGACTCCACAGAAAACATAGGTATTCGGGACTTGTGACTGAAAACTTTAGGTTCAAGGAACGTGGAATGGGTGACCTTCCCCCATCTTTCCTGTTTCTGGCAACTTGCCAGTCACCTCCACAAGCCACTTCTGGAAAAATTAGATTAAAAATAAAGAAAAGTTTCACTGCTATGTATGTTGCAAATATTGTCTCTTATGGTTTTTCTAAATATTTTAATTATAGTA
This sequence comes from Sorex araneus, assembly GCF_027595985.1. Taxonomy (NCBI): domain Eukaryota; kingdom Metazoa; phylum Chordata; class Mammalia; order Eulipotyphla; family Soricidae; genus Sorex; species Sorex araneus. The sequence continues at coordinate 50,279,954 of NC_073313.1, read as the reverse complement.
TAATTTCAGGGACCAAATTTCCTTAGAGTATAGTAAATGAATTCACGGTTGTATTTAAGATTTGTGGACTAGAGGTAATATAGGGAAAATAGTACAGGGTTTTAGGTACTTTGGTGATAGTGAGGTGCAGTAACTTTGTATATTCATACCATAAACTTTAACACTATTTTAACCATGTTACCTAAAGTATATCATATATTAATAATAATAATAATAATAATAATAATAATAATAATAATAATAAGAAGAAGAAGAAGAAGAAGAAAATTTAGTGGTTAACTAAGGGTTTAAAATATACATTTACAACTAACCCAAGACTACTTTTTTGAGTCAAGTCAAGCAATGGTCAGGGCTTACTCCTACTTCTGTGCTTAGCGATCACTTCTGGCATACTGGGGGACCATATGTAGCGCCAGGGATTGAACCCTGTCAGCAACGTGCAAAACAAATACCTTATCCACTGTACCATTTTTCTGGTCCTCAAGTATGCTTTTAAGTTTCAGCTTACTCTTTTTTTAACTTTTTAAAAGAAATTTACTAGTGAACCATTTAAAAAAAATTTTTTATTTGTGAATCACTTCAGCTTACTCTTCTAAGTTGCAGCTTACTCTTACAGTAGTCAAAGTACCTCTTAACAGAGTATTTTCTATAAAATAACATAATATTATAGTATTTTCTATAAAATAACATAATATGCGACTAACACTAATATCTCTACTTGTCAGTAGAGACAAGGGTCAGGAAGATTGCTCCATGGTTGGAAGTCTGCCTCAAGAGCTTGGGGAAAAGGCAGCTGAGAGAGAGAAGGGATCACTAAGTCAATGATGGTTGGAGGGATCGCTCGGGATGGGAGATGTGTGCTGAAAGTAGATAAAGGACCAAACATGATGGCCTCTCAGTATCTGTATTGCAAACCATAATACCCCAAAGTAGAGAGTAAGAAGGAAATTGCCGGCCACAGAGGCAGGGGTGGGATGGGGTGAGGGTGACAGGAGGGATACTGGGGACATTGGTGGTGGAAAATGTACTCTGGTGGGGGGATGGGTATTTTCAGTTTCTCCTTCCTCTATGTTATAACACTGCTGTCATTTCTTTTAGTTATCCAGATGCTGTAATCCTTGACCCAGTCTAATTTAGTGATGAGAGCAGCAAGGATATTTTTTTTGCGTGCTTTTGATTTCTTAAATTACCTTTGATTCTTTCTAGAGTTTCCATCTTTCTGCTTCTGTTACCCATCTATGTTTATATGTTGTCCATTCTCCCTTTTAGAGTCCTGAGCATATAGTTTTGGTACTTGTTTTCTCTGTCCAGACTGTTTTTTTCCCCTTGCCTTTTTAGCATACCTTCTAAGTTTTTCTTAAAAGCCAGGCATTATGTACTGGTAGTAGAAACTGAGATAAAGAAGCCCTTACTGTGAGGTTTTGTGTTGACCTGGCTAGGAGCTAAGCTGTTTTCAGTTACAGTTTCAGCTGTTACAGATTTCAATAGAGTCAGGTTTCAGAGGCTTCCATTTGCTCCAACTGTCCTTGTTTTTCTCTCCCAGGTTGTTTTTGGATTTCTCTTAGAAGCTTCTTACATGGAGGCTGAGGCTGTATCTCTTTCAGTTCACTTTACTACTGTTATGGAAGACCCTGTAATGGGGTGGAAAGATGAGAAGGGAAGAAAAATATATATATTTTTTCTATAATCACATGATTATGTTCCATCTTTTAGTGAGGAGGAAAGTGGAGTTTAGTAAAAGAAAAACAAATGGTCAAAGTCATTGGAACGGAAGATTTTGTCTATAGAACTGAGCTAATATGAGTGGGGGAGATTGGGAGAGGTCCTTGGGACACTGGAGGACATGAACCGGCTCTCTGATGATGGGCGCAGTGCTGGAGTGATGTACGCATGAAACGTGTGATTAACAGTATTATAAATGCTGGTACTTTTAAAATGGTTTAAAAATAAAGACTTCCCGTAAAATTGCACTTTTATATGTATATTCCACATAATTGATTTTCCTCCACTTTAGCAAAAGTACAAATATAAATATTTTATAAGAATTACTGACAGTAATACATTGGGGATTAAACAACAAAATGCAACTGGAATAAGGTTATATTTAGTTTTTGGTTTTAAGCCATACCCAGCAATGCTTCGGAGGTTACAGTATTGTTTTAAGGCCTTCTCAGGGCATCATGAAGTGCTAATGATTGAATTTGGGCCTTTTGCATGCGAAGTATGCCATCAGCCAGCCAAAAGGGTATAAAACTGTAATCTATTCCATCACAATATTAATAAAATAAAATGGGGAGATAAAGTTTATTTTACATGTATAATATTTTATTTCAAAATTAATATTAACTGTTAAAAAGAAAATGTATATTGTAAAATGATAAATTCTTAAAAAATCACTTTAAGGTGCCTAAAACAATGCTTTTTAAAATCTCATTACTTGGAATGAGAACCTGGGACAAGTTAATCAAAAGAACTTGAAAACTCTTGTGTAATTAATACACATCAAGCAGTCATGAAGACACAGCAGGACAAGAGCAGGGGCCGGATATGATATCATTTGAGTGCCAAAACAAATATTGATAGCAATATATTATAACAATTTTAATAAAATATGAATCCATGGGTCATAGAGAGAGATTAGAGGGCACCCAGCATTTGTTCTTCTACCTATTGTTTACTACTTTTTAATTTTGGTTTATAGGCTGTTCCCAGCAGTGCTCAGGGCATACTCCTGGACTTATGCTCAGGGATAATTACTTGCAGTGCTCAACATACCATATGTGGTGATGAGGATCTAACCTAGGTCAGTTGCACGCAAGGCAAGCACTCTATTTCTTGTACTGTCTGGCCCATGTGTACTACACTTATTGAAAGCACCATTTCCCCTTCTGGTTCATTTAATGAATTTATATTTTATATATACATATATATGTGTGTGTGTGTGTGTATTTGCTTTGGGGGTAACACTCGGAGATGCACAGGGTTTACTCCTGGCTTTGCACTCAGGAATTACTTTTGGTGGTGCTCGGGAGATCATATGGGATGCTGGGAACCAAACCTGGGCCGCATGCATGGCAAATGCCGTACCCGCTGTACTATGGCTCCAGCCTCTAATGTTATATTTTTTGTTCATCATAGACCTAATGTACAAAGTCCACTGCCAATGTTGCTACTAATAGGTGATGCCGATTGACTGACTGGGGAGGAAAGATAAATTGGTTAAGAGGGGGCAGCGAGTCTGCCATGGAGGCCCGGAGAATGTGGGAAACGTGGGGTATACTGGGGATATTGGTGGTGGGGAATGTGCACTGGTGGAGGGATGGATGTTTGATCATTGTGTGATTGTAACTCAAAGATGAAAGTTTGTAATTATCTCACAGTGATTCAATAAAATTTTAAAAAAAGGGAAAAAAGGAGGGGGACAGGGATTATAGCTCAGTGGCAAAGCACATGCTTTTGATTTGTGAGCCCCCGAGTTCAATCCTTAGCACTAAAAATGTGATTAAGGACTATGAAACTGGAAAATGATGTATTTTGCTGGATCAGCCAGGCATGTCCCATTTCACCATAGCTTTGATCTTAAAAATCAAGAACAAAATGACAGAAGCTGTACAACAATGTGCTTCTTTGAAAGAAATGAAAGTAACATACCAAGAAAGGTCTATATAAAATATGGAGAGACATCTAATGACCTTCATTGAAGACCAGTATTCATAATGCTGAGAGGGATACAATTGTATCTCAGAATTATGACAACAATGACTAAAGAAAAAATATTTAAGATGTTAAAAGAAAAAGCTGAACTTATCTGTGATGCTCAGTTTTCTGCTAGCTCTGGATGTTTTAAAGTATTCAAGAATGGCTATTTATTACATAAGGTGAAAAATATTTGGTGTATCTGTAAATCCGGCAGAGAGTGTCTTGCCCGCACGCCTGGCTGACTACCCCGGGGCCCCTCGGAGGGGATGGGCTCCAGCTTCCCTCCCCACCCCGAGCAGAGCTCCCGGCCGCCTAAGACCACTGAAACCTAGCTACAGCCATGCTGGAGGCCCCTCTCCACACCTTCGGACAGGCCTCACGCATGAAAGTACTGGCAGAGGAAACCAGGTGTGTGTAATCCTATCAACGGCCAACATCCAGAGAGAGACTTAAAAGCAAGCTCTCAGAAGTTCACAGCCGCAAAGCGGCCGCCCAATATCATGTAGCTTGCTTCTCCCTCTGGGAGAAACTGGCAATCTTCTGAGAGTTTCCTGCCCACATGGGACAGCCTTGCAAGTTTCCCATGGTGTATTCATATGCTAAATCCAGTAACAAGCTGGATCTCATTCCTCTGACCCTGAAAAATCCCCCAGTGTGACATCGTTGGGAGGGCCAAGTCAAGACAGCCTTCTAAAATCTCAGGGAAAGGACGAATGGAGAGGTTACTGAGCCCGCCCGAGAAATTGGTGATTAACGGGATTTTCGTGATTTTTGTGATTCGAGAGGGAAGGGAAAGGGTTCCACCATTGAGTATGGTGTTTACCATGAGCTGTGAAAAGTAAATGGCTTTAAATCATGTTGAGGAAAATTCTTTCAACCCCCATTTTGTTGACAGTTTTTAAACAGGAATGGGTATTGGGTCTTATCAAATGCTTTCTTTTCATCTTTTGATATAATCCTATGATTTTTTTTAAATGTATTTTTTTTTATTTAATCACCATGTGGAAAGTTACAAAGCTTTCAGGTTTAAGTCTCAGTTATACAATGCTCGAACACCCATCCCTTCACCAGTGCACATATTCTAACACCAAGAATCACAGTATACCTCCCCCACCCCCCACCTCCCCAGCCCCCCACCCCCCACCTCCTCAGCCCCCCACCCCATCTGTGTAACTGATAAATTTCACTTTATTTTCACTTTACTTTGATTACATTCAATACTTCAACAAAAAACTCACTATTATTGTTTGGAGTTTCTCCCCCCCTAAAGTGGGACCTGCTGAAAAGGAAGCATTTGATAATTTGTTTTCCATTGCTGAGAATGAAGAGATATGAGGTCGAGCGGCCACACGGTTTTGGATTTCTGTAATTTAGCATTTTAGTAATTAAGTCCAGAGAAATATCTGCCAGAAATTGCATCATTGCAAGCTTGTACCTCTCAGCTATTTTATATTGCACATATTAGTCCAATCTTTCAATGTCTGTCTCTTTCTTTCTGACTCATTTCACTTAATATGATACTTTCCATGTTGATCCACTTATATGCAAATTTCATGACTTCATCTTCTCTGACAGCTACATAGTATTCCATTGTCTAGATGTACCAAAGTTTCTTTAACCAGTCATCTGTTTTTGGGCACTCTGTTTTTTTTCCAGATTGTGGCTATTGTAAACAGTGTTGCAATGAACATATAAATGCAGATGTCATTTCTACTATACCTTTTTGCCTCTCCGGGATATATTCCCAGGAGTGGTATTGCTGGGTCAAATGGAAGCTCAATTTCTAATTTTTTGAGAATCGTCCATATTGTTTTCCAAAAGGGCTGAAAAAGTCGGCATTCCCACCAGCAATGAAGGAGAGTCCCTTTCTCCCCGCATCCACGCCAACAGTGGTTGCTTTTGTTCTTTTGGATGTGGGCCAGTTTCTGTGGTGTGAGATGATATCTCATGGTTGTTTTGATCTGCATCTCCCTGATGATTAGTACAATTCTTGGGAAAAAAGAAAATAGGAGGAATCAACCTCCCCAACTTCAAACTGTACTACAAAGCGGTAGTAAATAGCATGGTACTGGAACAAGGGCAGAGCTGCAGACCAATGGAACAGGGCTTAATACTCTGACACCCCCCCCAAATATATGATCATCTAATCTTTGATAAGGGAGCAAGAAATGTGAAGAGGAGCAAGGAAAGAATGTTTAACAAATTGTGCTGGGACAACTGGACAGTTACATGAAAAAAAAAATGGGCTTAGATCTCCACCTATCACCATGCACAAAAGTTAGACCAAAATGGATTACAGACCTCAACATCAGACCAGAATCCCTAAGGTACATTGAAGACAAGGCCGGCAAAACCCTCCACGACATTGAAGCCAACGGTATCTTCAAAGCTGACACGCCACTGGCCAAGCAAGTGAAAACAGAGATAAATAAATGGGATTATCTCAAACTAAGAAGCTTCTGCACCTCAAAAGAAACAATGACCAAACTACAAAGACAATCTACAGAATGGGAAAGGATATTTACGCAGTACCCATCTGATAAAGGGTTGATATCAAGGATATACAATGCCCTGGTTGAACTCCACAAGAAGAAAACTGCCGACCCGATTAAAAAATGTGGTGATGAATTGAACAGAAACTTTCCCAAAGAAGAAATCCGAATGGCTGAGAGGCACATAAGAAAATCCTATAATTTTTACTTCTCATTGCATTGATGACCTATTACCTTGATTGACATGCATCTATTAAGCCATTCTTGCACCCCAAGGATATGTATTATGTTTTTAATGTTTTGTAATATTTTGTTGAGGACCTTTGCATCTATGTTCATAAGCGATATAGGGATTTAGTTTCTTTTTGTGGTGTCTCTGCTTTTGGTATCTGTTGGTATACAACATCCCATAATCTCAGGCCTAGCTAGGCCTGGATGTAAACGGTTTATGTTTTGGTTACTGTAACTTTAAATGGCGGTTACTGTTTCAGTTGGTTGATTTGCATATTTGCCTATGTGGCTGAATATGATTGGTTTGTATGTTAATTTAATAAATAAAAGGAGGTTGAACAGGCTGCTCTCGGGCAGGGCATAACACAAAACCTCCGGAGGCAGTCCTGTGATCCTCCCCCAAAAATGTATATATCTTCTGCGAATAAAGTGCCTCTGACTCTCCGGTAAAATTGCATCATTGTTGCAACAGGTATCAAAGCAATGTTTGTCTTATAGAAACCGAGAGGAATCTTGTTTCTTGAATTCTGTTAAAAAGCCTGAAATAAACATTGTTGGTATGGATGTGGAGAAAATGGGATCATAATTCATTGACAGTGGGAATGTCATATGGTACATCCTTTGGGGAAAATATGGGCAATTCATTTTAGGATTATAATTAGAAACTAGGAATTGAGCTTCTCTATGACCTGGCAAGTCCATTTCTTGTCATCTATACCAAGGGCCAAAATACACTACTCAGAAAGGACATTTGCACTCTTATGTTAATTGCAGCACTATTTTCAATAGTACTGGGTTAAATCCCTAGCAATTCTAAGCCTCGATAGGAGTAATTCCTCAGTGCAGAGCCAGGAGTTACCCCTGGGCATTGCTAAGTGTTGTCCCCAAACAAACAAACAAACAAAAAAGATGAAGTTATGCAGTTTGTTGTTACATGGATGGATCTGAAGAGTACCATGCTGAATGAAGTTAGTCAGAGGAAGAGGGACAGGTACAGAATGATCTCTCTCATATGTGTGATATAAGGAAACATAGTAGGGAATAGAAATGCTCTAAGGAAATAAAATCAATAGGGAACTGGTTTTCTTCAGGAAGTTTACCCCACGGGTGTGGATCTGAGTAAATATGATGGAAGGAGACATTGGGACAACGGTGGAGGGAATCAGACACTCTGGTGGAAGGCATGGTGCTAGAAAATTTTATTCAGAAAACCCTAGTATCAACATAACATTTAAAAAATATATGGAGACTCTAGATAAACTGACAGTGGAGTAAAACTACTTGACAGACCAAATCTGCAATAGGGATGAAACTTATCTATTCTGGTGATACCTGAAAGGAGTTTTATCCAGAAGGAAGTCAAGCCAATCCCTGGCTGCACAGGTTTTAGGGCAAAGATAATAAACTTACTAAGAGGCAATACTGCAAGAAAGGTCCTCAAACACCTTAATAAGCACACATTGTCTGAATACTGTAAGAGCAATATAAAATTATGCATACCACTAGAACTTCCTACAAGATGCCCTCCTTAGTCATTATGCTAAGAAAGGGAATACTACTTGAAGAAAAAAAACTTTTTATTATTGTTAGCAATGTTCTCGTACATCTCCTTTTTAAATTAATGATCTCCTTCCCAATATCGAAATGGAATTTATCCTTCCAACCAACATATAAAGGAGTTACAGCAGCTTAAGGGCTTATTGCCTGAGGAAGACCTTGGCGTAGATTATTGCTACAACTGAGGAAGATTCTGAGAAGACACTGATGAAATTCTGGAGAGATTTCAACATCAGTTACTAATCAGGATCCTTGCTTGGGGTGTTTTCCACTCTGGAGAAGCCCGTGTTCTTTCTTGAACATGCACCACTCTCTCTTTTTCTCTAACTCCACACTTATCTAAGTCAATTTCTTTGAATAAAACTATTCTCTTAAAAATAACCAGGTTGGAGTGATGTAAGGCATTTGTCTTGCATGCGTCTGACCTGGGTTTGATCCCCAGCATCCCAAAAGTTTCCCCGAGCACCTACAGGAATAATTTATGAGTGCAGAACCAGAAGTAAATCCTGAGTATTGATGGATATGGCCCCAAAACCAAAAAGATAAAAAAAGATTTAAAAAGAACCTTACTTGGGCTTCGACTGATGTTACCGAGGAGGGCATGAATGGCATGTGTAGAAAGACATGGAGTGGTTCCTCCATGACTTCAAATGATTTGCCAAGGATGAGGAGGTTGCAAAAATCAACAAGGCTGTGGTGGATATGGCAAGCAACATTAACCTTGGTGTGGATAAGGATGACATTGAGGAGCTCCTAGATGTAAATCCTGAGGAATAGGCAAATGTGTAGTTATTGAGATTGGAATGGAAAAAAAGAGCTGAAGAGAAGACAAGAGAAAAATATAGAAGGAAAAGAATTTCAAAGAAAATTCAGAGTGAAGGCTTTAGTGTAAGATTTTGCAGACTTTAGGTCCTTTAAAATTTTGTAAAGATAAAAAATACTCAACATGAAAAGGCTTTAATTAATAGGGAGGCATGTAGAAGCTTAGGAGCAAACCTATGATTTAAAAAGAAATAACTAAAGCAAAACACTATCACATATTTCTGCAGCATGACTCCTCAAGAAGAGTCTCAGACAGATCCCTGGGAATAGACTGCAGAAGAAGGCATTGCTTTCAGGGGGAGCCAACAGCTCCATGCAAGCTCAGACCTCTGAGACTCACCAGTGTGGTGAGAAGTGGAGGTGGGAGATGGCAATAGTGAAAAAGCTGATTTGTGTGTAGGTCCAGATCAACATGTTTGTGTCCTCATGTTTATTTACAAAGTTAAATTTTGAAAAAATTATTATTTAGGGGCCGGAGCGATAGCACAGCGGGTAGGGTGTTTGCCTTGCATGCGGCCGATCTGGGTTCGATCCCCGGCATCTCATATGGTCCTCCAAGCACTGCCAGGAGCAATTCCTGAGTGAAAAGCCAGGAGAAACCCCTGAGCATCGCTGGTGTGATCCAAAAAGCAAAAAAAAATATTATTATTATTTATTTATTTGTTTTTAATTTTTATTTACTTTTAAATTTTATTAATTTTATTTTTTATTAATGTGGGAGTACTGCTATTTATTCAGCTATTGTTTAAGCTGATTGGATTGGGCATAAATTCCACATTACTTCTTTAAAAAATTGTTTTAATTGAATATCCGTGAGACAGACAAAACTGTTCATAACTGGATTTCAGTTATACAATGATCTAATACTCATCCCTCCACCAGTGTACATTTCTCACCACCTATGTCTCCTGTTTCCCTACCACCATCCCCCACCTCCCAGCCCCCACCCCCAGCCTCCCTTTATGGGAGGCACTTTCATTCTTGCTCCCCCCCCTCTCCTTTTCCTATTGTGCTATGGTTTGCAAGACAAGTGCTAAGAGGTCATGGTGTTTGTTCAGGGCATTTGGTATTTTTATATGGAGTAGCTTTTCAATTGGGTGGCCACTTTGGGGTATGGATGTGACTGCCGAGGCTTCTGAAAGTACAGGGAGGTGGGGGGAGGTAGCCCATCCCAACCCTGAGAAAGCCTGGAGATTTCAGTCACAAAACATGCATACCAGAATTTTCAGCAGATTGTCTCAGTGAGATCTGTCCTGAGACGGTGGAGGCAGGTCGGGGCCGGGGGAATAGCAGCGATTTTGGATTGTGGGAGCAAGCAGTTGCCGGAGTCTCTGTTTGGTAGGGTACCAGGCTGAACCTGGTACCAATCCCCGCCTCCAATTTACCCTATACCCTGGTCTGATCAGTCATGCACGGATCCAAGATTAAAAGCGGCGTTTTATCTCTTTTGAGATTTATTTATGGGTCTCTAAAGTAAGATCATAAAGACTTACATGGTGGTGCTGGAGTTGGTTCATGGGGGTGACTGCCAGTGCTTCCAGGAATATTGGGAAGTGGGGGGAGGTAGCTCATCCCAACTCTGAGAAAGCCTGGAGATTTAAGTCACCAAATCTGAATACCTGGATTTTCAGCAGATTATATCTTGGTGAGATCCGTCCTGAGATGGTGGAGTCAGCCTGAGGGTATGGCAGCGATTTTGGATTGTGGAAGCAAGTTTGGGAGCTCTGTTTGGGTCGGCACCAGGCTAACCCACCCTTCTCCTATTTACCCTGGTCTGTTCAGCCATGCGTGGGTCTGAGATTAACTGCTGCTTTCCATATCTTTTGAGATTTATTTATGGGTCTCTGAAATAAGGCCAATAACTGGACTTGTAGAGCTGAGGTGGTATGTGAGCTTGGCTCTCACATACCTAACTTTGGCCATTTAATTTCTTGTAAACTTGGCCTCAAGTTGGGGTCTGATCAAAGGCATAGTGTCAATTTTGAGGGCTGGAGCAATAGCACAGCGGTAGGGCGTTCGCCTTTCACGCAGCCAACCCGTATTCAATTCCTCTGCCCCTATCGGAGAGCCTGGCAAGCTACCGAGAGTATTGCACCTGCACGGCAGAGCCTGGCAAGCTACCTGTGGCGTATTGGATATGCCAAAAACAGTAACTATAAGTCTCACATTGAGAGGCGTTACTGGTGCCCGCTCGAACAAATCGATGAACAACGGGATGACAGTGACAGTGACAGGAAGCCTCAAGACACCATCAGGCTGCTGATGCACTTGTCCCGCAGGTACAGGTTGACCTGTTGGCGATGCTATACAACCCAAAGTTAAAAAATTTTAATGAAAATGTGAATAGGGAAAAAGTTTATAGAATCATAGTGTTAAAAAAGAAAACTTTTGTAAAGCTGGATAAGGCATGTTTTAAGCAAAGTGTTTATTTGTTTGTTTTGGGGCTACATCTATTGATTCTCAGGGGTTATCCCTGACTCTGCACTCAGGAGTCACTCCTGGCAGAGTTCAGGGTACCTTATGGGACTCCAGGGATCAAACCCAGGTTGGCTATATGCAAGGCAAGCGCCCCACTCTGCTATGGCTCTGGCCCCTAAATCTTATTAACATGAGCCCAAATGTTAAAAAGTTTAAAAAGCAACAGTGAACTAAGATCTATTAATACTAAGAAAGAAAATGAGTTTTACAAAGAGTAGAAAAACTGTACTTCAGTAGGAAGCTGGCCAGTGGAAGTTAGGGAAGGGAACATTAGGACAGTGGTGCAGGAGAAAAATTCCTGCTCTAGAGACAGGCTGTTCGGGTGGGAAGGAAACTGGGGACATTGGTGAGGGAAAGTGGACACTGATGAAGGGATTGGCGTTGGAAAATTGTATGCCTGAAACTTAATAATGAAAGTTTAGCAATTCTGTAGTTTACAATGAATAAATTTTAAGAAATTGCTATAAAATTAAAGAATAAAATAAAATTAAATTATTTTTTTCTTTTTGGGTCACACCTGGCGATACACAGGGGTTACTCCTGGCTCTGCACTCAGGAATTACCCCTGGCGGTGCTCAGGGGACCATATAGGATGCTGGGATTCGAACCCGGGTTGGCCGCGTGCAAGGCAAACGCCCTACCCGCTGTGCTATCGCTCCAGCCCCAAATTTAAAATTTTTTTGAAAATGAAAACGAGGTTTAGAAACACAGAATAGCCTACATGTAGAGTGTTTGTCAAGTACACAACAGCTCAGTCAGGCCTTCACACTGACACACGCCTCACTCACTGACTTATCCAGCCCAATGCCCAGTCCAGCAAGCTCCACTCATAGTAGCGCTCCATATATATACATATATATGTATATATGTACATACATATATGTAAAGTGTATGTCTTTAATCTTTTATGCCTTATTTTATTATGTATTCTGTGTTTAGATATACAGATACAGTTGTGTTGTAGCTGACTCCAGTATTTAGTAAATAGTATTCTGTACAGGTTTGGAACCCAAGAGAAGAGGCTATAGCATAGAATCTCGGGGAATAGTATTCCATATCTTCAGTGTCTATTTTAGAACATAGGCACTGGGGAAAGAGAGATAGCCAAAGGGATAAGGCACTTACCTTGCAATAGGTCCAGGTTTGGTCACTGGCACCTAATATGGTCCCCTGAACACTGCCAGGAGTGATCCCTGAAATTAGAGCCAGGAGTAAGGACTGAGCATCGCCAGGTGTGACCCAAATAGCAGAAAGAGAGAAAGAAAGAAAGAAAGAAAGAAAGAAAGAAAGAAAGAAAGAAAGAAAGAAAGAAAGAAAGAAAGAAAGAAAGAAAGAAAGAAAGAAAGAAAGAAAGGTGGTAATCTCTTAGTATCTGCATTGCAAACTGTAATCCCCAAGCAGAGAGGGAGAAAGAGAGAGAAGGAGAGAGAGAAGTGCCTACCATAGAGGCAGGCTGGGGGTTGGGGTGGGATGGCTGAAGGGAAACTGCTCATTGGTGGTGGGAAATGCACATTGGTGAAGGGATGGGTGTTGGATCATTGTATCACTGAAACTGATCATGAACAGCTTTGTAACTGTGTATCTCATGGTGATTAAATACAAATAAATAAATAAATAAAAATTTTAAAACTAAAGAAGCTCTTTGAATGCTTCTTGTGAAACTGGTCTACCTCTTTGTTCTCTGTCTTTACTGAATGAAAGGAAATATAACAGTGATTTACTGAGTAGATTTGCATATAATGTGTTAAGTAGATTATGATGTGTGGTGTGGACTCTTAATACGGTACAGGTTGGATGTGGAGGCTGCTAGGACCTAGTCAAAAGGTAGGGCCCTACTCAGTTCTGGAGTAATCCCAGTGATGTTAACCATAGGCAAGCCTCACCTGGGATGGCGGAGCAGCAAGCAGAAGGTCAGGAAGGAGCTGTGACATGGTCCCTAAATGGAGTCTTAACCAGAGACAGGTGGGATTGGGGAGATGGAAGACCTGCATAGAGGGGATGAACATAAGCAGTTTTTCAAGAAAGTCTTTCCATCTAGGCTGATCAGGAAAACATTGTTTTGGGGGGGGTGGTAGTCATGGTAGGAACTGTGCCTGGTATATTAAAGGCATCAATCAATGTTTGTAGGATTAATGAGTGAATGATCCTTTAATTCAAAATATTCTTTAAGGATAGAAAGGCAGCAGGCATCATTACCTCTGCCCCCTACACTTACAACTCCTATTCCTTGTAATTGGGATGAAAATGTCAGCACTGGGCAGGGAGATGGCTCAAGTGATAAACACATGCCTAGTATGTACATGACCCTAAATTCCATCCCTGACACCACAGGGACCTCTGAACACTGTCAGGATGGCATCTATAAAAATTAAATAAAAGACAAGCACCTCAGGAGGAAAGGATAGCTCAGTGGCAGAGTGACTTGCTGGCATCAGGCTGTATGTTTGATCCTGGTATCACCCCACATGCTGAGTGCAATCTTGGCAGCACTGCCATTTGTGATCTCAGTGACTCAACTGAAGTGTGTAAACACTGCAACTAAGGGTATGAATCCAGGAGAGTATTATAACCAAGTTTGTGAGCCTTGTGACCAAGAATTTGTGACACCCCCACCCTGTCATCAAAACAGCAATCACAGAAAAAAGGGAGAAAATCAACAATGGCACTCCACGGTGCAGATATTTTTCTCAAAGACACTTCTTCACATAAGTAGATTCTTCCTCCCCACCCACCTCCCACAAATTCAACCCATGGCCTCATACATGCCAAGCATGTCCTCTACCAATAAGCTCTCTTCCTGGCCTAATTTTTCCTTTTATTTATATTTCTTCTGAAAGAATAAAAGTGACTCATTTGGATAATGGCTAAATGGGGCGAAAATGTTTTTTATTGTGGTGAAAATGATTTTTTACAATGCTGAAAAATTCTTTTAGTAAAATGATTTATTTAGCTCAAATATTACAAATCTTTTTGAAAAGTACATATTTACTTCCTGCCACTTTCCTTTTTTATTCTACATTTTCTTTTTTTTCAAATGCAATGTTTTGACCAAAACCTGCTGTTAAACCTGGAAAACAAGGAATATAGCCAAACCAGCCATAATATCATTTCTATTAAGCATTATTTATCCTGGTAATGTATTTTTTCAAATGTTTTCCTAAGTATTTGTGTCCTGTTTCTATAGAGTGCTCAAATACACTGTTAAAATTTTTAGTATAGGGGCCAGATAAATATTACAGTGGGTAAAGCATTTGCCTTCCACCCAGTCCACCTAGTTTGGACCTCTGGCATCACATACGGTCCCCCAAGCCTTGCCAGAAGGGATCCATGATCACAGAGTCAGAGCAAGCCCTAAGTTTGCAAGTCAGGGCAAGCCCTAAGGTGTGGCCTAAAGACCAAAGAACATATAGAGGTAAAGAGGTAGTATCAAATCCATCAACATATGACTGGATAAAGAAACTACAGTATATATTCACAACAGAATATTACTTGGCTATTGAAAAATATGAAATCATGAAATTTGCTGCTACATGGATGAAATTAGAGAGTATCATGCTGAGTGAAGCCAGCCAAGAAAGGGACAGATAGAGAATGATGTCTTTCATTGGTGGGATATGAAGGTGCATCAGAAGGGAATAATAAATGGCCCAAAGCAGAATCTGTGGCCTGGTCTACAAAACTGAACTTACTATGATGGGGAAATGGAGGGGGAGAGGGGACCCCCGAGATGATTGAGGAGATAAATGGGCACTCTGGTGGAGGATGTGGCATTGGAATGCTGTATACATAAAGCATTATAGTCATGGTGACAAAAATTTTAAAAATTTAAACATACAGCAATTAACATTGGTCACATTATATAAATCCCAGGTGCACATTATAATCAGCATCTATATACACTATATCATGGTTATTATCAAAATGTCTAATCTCTGTCCTTTACCATACAATCAGATACTTTTTAAAATGAAAATAAGAGTCTCAGTGGAATAAAAGCTGCAATATAAAAAACTTGCATAGCAATTCACATAATGGGGCTATTTTTCCAAGGCACTAGTTATTCTTAGAAACCATTTCTTCTGCCTCCTTGATTAAAAGGAAATGCAGACGCCATCTGTTCTTAGCACAACAGCTGGAACTGGAATCTGATAGCTCACTGGTGGCGTGTGGGAGGTTAGAGTCCTCATTCCTGTTTTCCTAAGTAACTTCTGCAGTATCTTCTAAGCCAGCCTGCTTGTGGCTCAGAACCAGTGCCCTCTGCTGGGCTAATGTGCAAAATTCCAGCCAGGGAAATTACTGGAAAGAACAGAGTATGAAGAAAGTAGTGGGGAAAAAAAAGGTTAGCCACCACACGCAAGACAAACACTTTAACCTCTGCACTAGCTCTCCGCCCCTCCCACAGATAATTTTAAAATATACTTTCCTAAAGGTCATGATAAGAATACGAAAGGACCATCACATGAGGCTGACACCCAAGGACAATAGATACAAGGGCCAGGAGGATTGCCCCATAGCTGGAAGACTATGAGCAGAGGAGAGAAGGCAGGTGGAATAGAGAAGGGATCACTAAGAAAATGATGGCTGGAGGAATCAGTCGGGATAGGAGATGCATGGCGAAAGTAGATAGTGGACCAAACATGATGACCTCTCAGTGCTGTGTTGCAAGCCATAATGCCCAAAAGTAGAGAGAGAGTCACTGTCACTGTCATCCCGTTGCTCATTGATTTGTTCGAGCGGGCACCAGTAACGTCTCTCATTGAGAGACTTATTGTTACTGTTTTTGGCACATCCAGTAAGGCGAACGCCCAACCGCTGTGCTATCGCTCCAGCCCAGAGAGAGAGAGAGAGAGAGAGAGAGAGAGAGAGAGAGAGAGAGAGAGAGAGAGAGAGAGAGAGAGAGAGTATGGAGAATATTGTCTGCCATGGAGGCAGGCGGAAGGTGGGTATGGGGGGTATACCGGGGATACTGGTGAAGGGGAATATGCACTGGTGGAGGGATGGGTGTTTGATCATTGTGTGATTATAACCCAAGCATGAAAACTTGTAACTATCTCACGGTGATTAAATAAATTTTTTAAAAAAAATACTAAAGGACCATCAAAGGACCAAGAATTTTTCTGTGACTACACCCAGATAACTTTTATGTATACAGAAAACTCCAGGCCAAGACAATTTGTATAAATTGTGTATAATCTTTTCCCAGAAGTTATTCTCCACTTTTTCACTCGGGAGAAGCCTGTGTCCTGTCTTCTTGAGCACGCATCTCTCTCTCTCTATATATATATTTTTTGCTTTTTTTGGTCACACCGCCGATGCACAGAAATTATTCCTGGCTCATGTATTCAGGAATTACCCCTGGCGGTGCTCGAGGGATGGTTTGGGATGCTGGGAATTGAACCCGGGTAGACTGCGTGCAAGGCACTCCAGCTATCACTGGAGTGTGCTATCATTCCAGCCCCAGAATCTCTCTTTCACTATTCTCTAAGTAAATTCCTTTAAATAAAACTATTTTGCTTAACTAAAAATGCACACACATATGTGTGTATATTTTCATGTGATAAAGAAAACAATTCTTTCTCATTGAGTAGACTTTAAAGTATTGGGAAAACCCCAGTATTAAACTAGTAGCTTAGTGTCTACCATTCTAACTCTTCATGAGATATTTTTCACAGGGCTTTCTATCTTTCACATGGTTATTTACCTCTTTTATCAATGCTTGTGTATATTTTGAGCTCATTTTCATGCACCTGACATTTTTACTACCTTTTGATGTTGTTTATATCAATGCATTTTTTATTTTTTAAGGGTGTTTGGGCCACACCTGGTTGTGCTCAGGACTTACTCTTGATTCTGTGCTCAAGTATCAGCCCTGGCAGGTCTCAGGATATTGAACCTGGGATAGCCATGTGCAAGGTAAGTACCTTACCCACTGTACTATCTCTCCATCTCTATTGATTCACTCCTATTCCTTCAGTATGTGGCTCTGGTATTTTCTTTTTTGGGGGAAGGGGCACATCTGGAGACATTCAAGTGTTACTGCACTTAGAAATCACTCCTGGCAGGCTGAGAGGACCATATAGGATGCCAGGGGTATTTAATGCAGGTAGGCCTTACCTATTGTACTATCACTCCTGTTCCCAAGGTGCTGGTAAATTCCTTCAGTGCAAATAGAAGTCTTATTTTATTTATTTTATTTGAAACAAACTCAAGCTTATAGAATTTGCAAGTATAATAAAAATAATTTTGGAACAGATGACTGGTTAAAGAAACTCTGGTACATCTACACAATGGAATACTATGTAGCTGTCAGAAAACATAAAGTCATGAAATTTGCATATAAGTGGATCAACATGGAAAGTATGCTTTCCATGCTGAGTGAAATGAGTAAGAAAGAAAGAGACAGACATAGAAAGATTGCACTCGTATGTGGAATATAAAGTAGCTGAGAGGTACAAGCTTGCAATGATGCAATTTCTGGCAGATATTTCTTTGGACTTAGTTACTTAAATACTAAAATACAGAAATCCAAAACTGTGCAGCCGCTAGTGTGGCCACTCGACCTCATATCTTTTCATTCTCAGCAATGGAAAACAAATTATCAAATGCTTCCTTTTCAGCAGGTCCCACATTAGGGGGGAGAAACTCCAAACA
This sequence comes from Sorex araneus, assembly GCF_027595985.1. NCBI lineage: Eukaryota > Metazoa > Chordata > Mammalia > Eulipotyphla > Soricidae > Sorex > Sorex araneus. Next base: position 50,262,024 of record NC_073313.1, on the reverse strand, counting down.
ATAATAGTAAGTTTTTTGTTGAAATATTGAATGTAATCAAAGTAAAGTCAAAAATTTATCAGTTACACAGGCGGGGTGGGGGGCTGGGGAGGTGGGGGGGAGGGGGGAGGTATACTGTAATTCTTGGTGGTGGAATATGTGCACTAGTGAAGGGATGGGTGCTCGAGCATTGTATGACTGAGACTTAAACCCGAAAGCTTTGTAACTTTCCGCATGGTGATTCAATGAAAGAATAAATTAATGTAAAAAATAATTTTGGGGCTGGAGCAAGAGCACAGTGGGTAGGGCATTTGCCTTGCACGCGGCCGACCCACATTCAATTCCCAGCATCCCATATGGTCCCCTGAGCGCGGCCAGGGGTGATTCCTGAGTTCAGAGCCAGGAGTAACCCCTGTGCATCGCTGGGTGTGACCCAAAAGGAAAAAAAAATTGTTGATTGAGATTCTGTTCACAATTCTATTAATAATGGTTTTTCATGCACAAATTCCAATACCACACCCATCACTAGTGTACCCATCTCCTTCCTTCTAGGAACACAACACCCTCTCCCTTTCAACCTCCCCTACTCAATTCAATTGTGCAGTGTATCTCACACATGAAGGAGATAATTCTGTATCTATGCTTTACTTTCTGGATGACTGCTTAGCATGATACCCTCTAGTTTCTTCTATGTTGCTTCAAATTGTATGATTTTGTTCTTTCTTGGAGCTGTATAGTATTGCATTGCATATTGTTCTTTCTTAGAGCTGTATAGTACTCCAAAGTCTTGATACATTCATTCATAGTTGGACACTTGGGTTCTCTCTATATCTTTGCAATTTTACCAACTGTTGCGATGAACATAGGTGTTTATATATCCTTTCAAATAAGTGGGGTTTTCCTTTTTGTTTTTGAAATAGATCACTTGTTTTTCAGAATGCTCCTCAAATTGAATTTGTCTGATTAGTTTCAGGCTATCTTTGCCACAATAGCACAAAAGTGGTGCTGTGCCCTATATGTATGGAATCTATCAGGTGTTGATATCAAATTGTTCTCTTACATATGATGTTTACTGGAATCATTTAATTACAGAGTGTCTACCAAGCTTCTACTTCTATTTTTTGGCTTTAGAGCTTTTTGGATCACACCTGGGTGTTGCTCAGGGATTACTTCTGGCTCTGCACTCAGGAATTACTCCTGTCAATGCTTGAGGGACCATATGGGATGCCAGGAATTGAACTGGGTCTGCCACGTGCAAGGCTAATGTCCTCCCCACTGTACTATTGTTCCAGCATATCCTGAAAAAAACAATGATCGAACACCCATCCCTCCACCAGTGTACATTTTCCACCACCAATGTGCCCAGGGTCCCTCCCACCACCTGCACTGCACCCCACCCCCTACCTCTATAGTAGACAATTTCCTTCTTACTCTCTCTCTACTTTTGGGCGTTATGGTTTGCAATACAGATACTGAGAGGCCATCATGTTTGGGCCTTTATCTACTTTCAGCACACATCTCCCATTCTGAGCGATCTCTCCAACCATCATTTATTTGGTGATCCCTCCTCTATCCCAACTGCCTTCTCCCCCAGCTCGATAAAATCTATATTATTTAAATTGATATTAAATGGGGAATGAAATATTGCCAATGTAAGACAACAAATGTGGAGGGCTAGAGAGTTAGTACAGCGAGTAGGGTGCTATCTTTTCAGGCAGCCAACCTAGGTTTGATCCCTATTCTTCATATGGTCCCCTGAACCCTGTTAGGAATAATCTCTGAGCACAGACCTAGGAAAAAGCCTTGAGCACCTCCAAGTTTTCATACTCCAGGAGTGGCCCAAACACCAAAAATGAGAGAAAAGAAAACAATAAAACTGAATAGTCATGGAAATGATTGCATATATGTCAGTTATTCCTAGAGCATGGATAATGCTCTATTATTCCTAGAGAATGGATTCCTAGAGCATGGATTCCTAGAGCATGGATAATGAAATTATTGAAAATATTGAAAATATTGAAAAATTGAAAAATATTGAAATTATTGAAAATATTGCAGGTGCTCTGACTTTACTGTATTAATTTAAGATGTCAAGTATTTCTTCTGAGACTGGTGAGTCAATGTCAGAAAAGCATGCCTTTTCTAAGTAAACTAATAGACATAATGACAAACTTTTGTGTGCTAAGTACATTTGTAAGTGACTAATGCACATAAACGCATCTACATTTTTCAGATAGAAAAACCGAGGCATAGAGGAAGGAATTCATGTCTCCATAGAACCAGTATGTGACAGTCAAGACTCTAGTACCGGCAGCATGGTGCTTGCTTCTGTGTTCTTGCTTGTTATTCTCTTCTGCCTCCAGAAGAGTTCCTCCTCCTCCTATTGTTTCCATTCTCTGGTTACTGGTATTTTCAGCCAGAATCTTAAACAGAGACACAAGACTATTGTTTGAGCTATACAGTCTTAAAAATTAAACTTCTTTGATTAGAGCAATAGTACAGCATGTAGGGCGCTTGTTTTGCACACACCCAACCTGGGTTCAGTTCTTGGCACAAGATTTGGTCCCCTGAGCACTGCCAGGGGTGATGCCTGAGTATAGAACCATGAGTAAGCCCTGAGCACCACTGGGTGTGGTCTCTAAACAACAAATTAGGCTCTTGGAGCAGGGGATCATCATATATTTTATATAAATTTTAGAAAAGTACTTTTTTGTATAAGACTTAACTTTTAAACAGTTATGAAGGGAAAAATACAACCCTTTTCCTCTCTGTTTTTTCCCTTTCTGGAAATGACAATAATAAATTTAACTGAGAACAATAAAAAATAAAATAAACAAAAAATTAGGCTCTTTTGTTTTGAGATGATTGTAGATTGGCATGTAATTGTAAGAACTAAGACAGAGAGATCGTAGGCAACTTTCATCCAGTTTCCTCCAATGGTTACACCTTCTAAAACTGTAGTACAATATCACAAGGAAGGAATTGACATTGATAGATTCTACAGGATTTCTTCAACTGCTCTTTTATAACATATCCTGTCATTCCCCAACCCTCCTCTCCAATGTGTGAAAGAAATATATACTGCAATACTTATTCTAAATATCATACAGCTGCCTTAACATTTAGAAAGAAATCTATGCCATTATGTTAACAGGAAAACAAAAGATATATCCTATGAGCATATAAAGCATTTGACAAACTCCAACATTACAATCCTCAGCAAATTAGAGAGGGGATTCTCTCAAGCTGCTGAAGAGCATATAGAAGAAATTAGAGCCAGTATCATACTTAATGGTGAGGGATTGGATTTGTGATTACTTGTTGCAGCAGTTTCACGGTGGGTGCTTTTGTCAGATAATTCCAACCTATAATTTATCTTGGCATGGTGTCTAGAATCAGTCTTTGTTTTCTCCTTGTGGGTTTTCTTGGTTCTTTCAGATATTATGATGTCTCATCTTTTTGTTTTGTTTTTGGGTCCATCTGGCAGTGCTCAGGGGGTACTTCTAGCAGTGCTCAAGGGGATCATGCGGAGGAATGGACCCTGGGTGGGTCATATGAAAGGCAAGTGCTCTGCTTGCCTACTCCTTTCCTGTTTCATCTTCTTTGGGGGAGGAATGTCTAGTGAAAATTAACCTTTCTTTAAGTCCACTAGTCCTGTCATAGAGGTAAGTCCTGAAGAGGGAGAGGGTGTGTTCAGTACAACCCCTTGCCTCCCATTCATCCAATGCCAGCCAGCAAAGGTGGAGCGCTTACACTACCTTGATGGAGGGATGTAGGCAGGGTTTATCTTCATCTACTCCCCACTCTGCTCATTCTCTGAACCCTTGACAAAATTAGGGCATCGACTGGCACCATCTCCTTACCTCCATGTGGAGGAACAAACTTACCTCCCTGCTGCTCCCTGGTGCCACCAGAGGTGAGACGAATGCGGAAACCTCATGAGACTTTTCTACTGCTTTATTTAACCTGTTTTGTTTATGTTAGGCCCACTCGTCAGAACTCAGGGATTAGTCCTGGCAGTGCTCAGGGAACCATATGTGATGCTAGGGATCAAACCCAGATTGGCCATGTGCAAGGCAAATGCCTTAACCCCTTATTTCTCTGACCCCTTTTCAGCCTGTTGATGCTGGGGGTAGATGGGGCTGGGGCTGGGAGTACATGTAATAGCAGTTCCCTGCTCTTAGAAACACAGGAGTGGTTGTGAAGAGAGGTTTGAGGTTTGGCTCTTGTAGGCCTGGTATTATCTAAAAATCTGTTATCAAGCCACATGCTTTCCACGACCTTTGACTAAGGAAAACAGACTTTTCTTGGAGATTCTTCCTTCTATGCCTGTTGGCAGTTCGGGACAGGAAGTTTCTGTAGCTCCATACGCATGGTTTATGGGGGCAATAAGGAAGCTACCACACTGTCCATATGTCCTAAAGTCCTTAGTAGACTGAAAAGGTGTGTAGCACAAGTTTAGCTTTGTCCTTATCCCCGTAAATGTTCCTCTTGCACCACCACTAGCCTGATTAGTCACCCAGCCTGGCATTTGCTGCTCAAATGGTATGGAATTGATGTTGGGACTGGGCATACACTTTGAAAGTTGAGAAACAGCCAGAAAAAGTTATAGGGGCTTGAACCAATGAACACCATCATTTGCTAGAGGAAAGGGTAGGTTACGTGAGGAGCAAAGAGCTTACTTAGCAAGGGGTGCTTTCTGCTTTGGCCTGTCAGGGAGTCTTTATCTATTTACTGCTGGGTATAAGACCCCAAGGGATCCATTTTCTAGGAACTCTGAGAATCCCTTCTGGGCCCTCTCTGCTCAACCCATTTGCAATCTTCTGCTTCCTCTGCCATCTTTTTAAAAATTGAATCAACGTGAGATATAGTTACAAAACTTTCATGATTGAGTTTCAGTCATACAATGATCGAACACCCATCCCTCCACTAGTGTACATTTTCCACCACAAATGTCCCCAGTATCCCTCCCGCCACCCCCATCACACCCCACCCATGCCTCGATGGCAGACAATTTCTTTCTCTCTACTTTCCATCCCTATCTCTTATGTCTTCTTAGCTGACTGTTTCCATCCTATCCAAGTCCTCCATTCTAGGATTCTCCTTGCCCTCCTTGATTGCTCACCTTGTCAGTGGTGGACATCTCTTATAGGTGGATCCTGTGCCTGACACCCCTGGCAATGCAAGCCCTTTTGATGCTCTTTTGGCACTGGCAGTCTTTTGTTTAGTTGGTTTTGGTTTTGGGGTCATACCCACATATGTGCGAATTTACTACAGGCTCCATACTCAGGGATCACTGTTGGCAGTGTTTAGGGGACCATATTCAATGTGGGATATAGAAATGGGGTCAGTAGTATGCACGGTAAATGCCTTACCCTGGCACTATCTCTGCAGCCCAGCCTGGTAACCTTTGTGACAAAGGTGGGACTGGGGAGTACTATTGGAAGCAGTAAGAGCAATGAATGATTTAGTCCTTATCTCATAGTTGATAAACAGAAGAGTAGTGACGTTTTACTAACTGGCCACCACTGGATAAGCCAAATACACATCTCGTCCCTAAGAACTCATGACTTAACAATTATTATCCTTGTTTCCTTTTTCTTTTTCACATTTATTCAGGTATGATATATCTTGCTGATAGATACATGAACTATGCATCATGGAATACACATATATACATTAAATATGGTTGGACATATATACATATGTAGATGTATGTATATATATCATCATAATCATCATCATCATCATCATCATCATCATCCCGTTGATTGTCGAATTTCTCGAGCGGTCTCAGTAATGTCTCCATTCATCCTAGCCCTGAGATTTTAGAAGCCTCTCTTTATTCGTCTTTCCCAATGATGCTGCATTGGAGGCTCTTTCAGGGTCAGGGGAATAAGACCCATCATTGTTACTGGTTTTGGCATATGAATACACCATGGGGAGTTTGTGAGGCTCTCCCATGTGGGCAGGAAACTCTTGGTAGCTTGCCAGGTTCTCCCAGAGTGAGAAGTAGGCTATCAAATGTTCCTGGAGCTTGGTTTTAAGTCTCTGGATGTTGGCCGTTGGTGGGATTACACGGTGCCAGGGACAGTCCCTGGGTGTGACTGTCTAGCTACTGGAAAATGGGAAATCTGGGCGGAAGAGGCCCAGTCCCGATCCAAGCAGGCTTGGAGGTCTCAGCCCCGGGTCCCACACACCTGGGTTCCTCTGCCAGTACCTTCATGCGTGAGGCTTGTCTGAATGTGTGGAGAGGGGCCTTGAGCATGGCTGTGGCTAGGCTCCGGAGGTCTTCGGCTGCAGAAGCTCTGCTTGGGGCAGGGAGGGAAGCTGAAGCCCACCCCCTCCGAGGGGCCCCAGGAAGACAGCCAGGCGCTATATATATATACATACCCCTGCCACTAATAGCATCACCAAAAGCAAGATACATTACCTGGGCCTGAGCAAATTCATTACCTGGGGCTGAGTATGAAAGGCTTTTTTTCGTTCCTGGCACTGTATGTCTCCTGAGCTCCACTGGAAGTGACCCCCAAACACTCAGTCAAAACTAGCCTTGAAGCACCAATGGGTCTGGCCCCCGCCTCCCCTCCCCCCCAAAAAAAAACAACAAAAGCAATTCCACCTCAAAAAAAACTTTAAAAAATTTTATTGTAGTTTAAGGAACATAATGAAATAAGTCACAGGGAGAAGGACAAATACCGGATGAGCTCAGTCATGGTGGTATATATAAAAACAAAGCAAGGGAATGGACAGTATCCAATGATAACAAATCCGTGGAATTTGACTTCAGATTCCTTTGTGTTCTTTTGTATGTACTATCCCCCAATTCAGGGAAAAGAACATATAATGTGAGATCTCTTACATTTTTAAAGAGTCCAATGCCTTATTGTTTAATCTATATGATATATGTGCTAACTGCCCTGTTCTGTATGGTCAATTTCTAGAACTCTCACCTTGCATAATTACAACTTTATGCACATTGAGCAACTGCGTCTTATTTCCTCCTCCTCCCCCACCCTGGCAATCACTTCTAATCTCTGCTTCTATGAGTTGATGATTTTACATAAGCATATATGTAGAGTCTCGTAGTATTTGCCCTTTGTATTCATTCATTTAACTTAACATAATGTCCTTTAGATTCATGGAGTTGTCAATATGGCAGCATTTCCTTCTTTTTCATATCATTACAGTCATTTTTATTGCTGTTATATTTTTGGATTTGGGACCACAATAGACAGTGCTCAGGGGATACTTCTGTCTCCATGATTGAGGATCACTCCTGGCTTGGCTCAAGGGACCACAAGATATCAGGCATTGGTCCCAGGACTTCTACATGCAAGGCAATTTCTCAATCCTTTGAGCTGTCTCTATGACCCCAGTATGTGGTTTTTATGAGCTAGAGATGGTGACAGCGAGGTGGAGGATGGGAACGAGCAAAGCTCTGGTTGGGATGCCCAAAGCACTTTGCCTCCTCATAGATTAGCGTGACTCCACATCATCCGTGGGTTGCATGAGTTGCAGATGACAAAAAGCATCCCTGGGGAAGCTTGGAGCTGACACTATTGAGGTGTTACCTTCCTGGATATCTGTACACTCCCTGGATGTCTGTAAACCTCCCTGGATATCTGCATGGGGGAGGACATTCCAAGGAACAGTTTTATTTATTATTATTATTATTATTATTATTATTATTATTATTATTTTGCTTTTTGGCTCACACCTGGCGATGCACAGGGGTTATTCCTGGCTCTGCACTCAGGAATCACCCCTGGTGGTGCTCAGGGGACCATATGAGATGCTGAGAATTGAACCCAGGTCAGCCGCGTGCAAGACAAACACCCTACCCGCTGTGCTATCGCTCCAGCCCCCCAAGGAACAGTTTTAAATGACATAGTTGCTACTTTATATACTCCTTTTCTTCCTTTTTTAAAAAACATTTTTCTTTGCTGCAGTGCTGGGGATGGGACCCAGAATCTCATGCGTGTAGGTCAAGTGTTCCTACAATTTAAAAAAGATTTATTAAATATACACTAACTCCTGAACTAAGAACATTTATGCAAATATTTCAAATTTATGTAAATATGTTTGTAATGCAGTGTGCCTTATTCTTTTCACTGTTTCCTGGAGCTAACTTATTTCCTTGTTTCATTGCAATTAACTTCTAACACTGCATAGAAAGTACTACTCATGTTTAAAAAGATCCTGAACCTAAAAGGCTGTTATTTTACAATTTCTACTATATATTTTTGCTGCTGTTGTTTTGGAGGTCACATCTGCCAGTGGTTGGGGATTATTCCTGATTTTGTGCTCAGGAGTCACCCCTGGTGAACCTCGGGAGATCAGATGCAATACTAGGGCTTGAAATGGGGTTTACTAGAGATTGAATTGGGGTTGGCTGCATGAAGGGAAGAACCATCTTCCTTAGTTTGTGGGTCACAATAGGTGATGCTCAAGGCTTACTCCTGGCTCCGTGCTCAGGAATCACTAGTGGTAGTTCTTGGGAGCCATATGGAGTTCTAGGTCTCAAATCTGGGTGGGCTGCCCACAAGGAAAGCACCTTAAACCCTGCACTATTTCTATGGCCTTAAACTCTGCACTATTTCTTTGGTCTTCCTGACAAGCCAAAACAAAAATCTGGGCAATTTTAAAGACTGGCATAGACCATTGCACTTGTTTTGGTCATTACAGTTTGCAGTACTATAAGGTTATCATGTATATCCCTTTATCTACTTTCAGTACTCGATTCTTATCCAGAGTGACCATTTCCAATTCTCATTGTTAGACTTTATTTTGAAGAACGGTTTTCAAAGGAGAAGGCACAGAAATTCCTCATATACTTCCTGTCTATGCACATACACAGACTCTCCCCCTACAGATCTCACCCACTGGAGGGGACATGTTACTACTGATGAGCCTACGTTGACACATCATTATCACCAAGTCTTGGTTTATATTAGGGCTCACTCTTTTTTTGCAATTCATTTTTGTTCATTTTGTACACATGAATTCATATGCCTGTGTCAATGTACAAATTTATTCATAAGCATGACTTGTCATAAGACAGTATGCATATAGTCTGTCATCATTGAAAGTGTCCTAGGCTCTCTCCACAAATACTGCACATTAATAAAATCAATGCATGTGAATATATAAATATGCACAAATATTCCTTAAAGTTAGTTTACTTAGAATTCAAAAACTGTGATATTTAATTTTTTTTATTTTTTTAAAATTTTATTGAATCATTGTGAGATAGTTACAAGCTTTCATGTTTGTGTTACAATCTCACAACGATCAAACACCCATCCCTCCACCAGTGCACATTCCCCACCACCAATATCTCAGGTATACCCCACTTTCCCACCCTCCCCCTGCCTCTATGGCAGACAATATTCCCCATACTCTCTCTCTACTTTTGGCCATTATAGCTTGCGACACAGACACTGAGAGGTCATCATGTTTGGTCCATTATCTACTTTCGGCACGCATCTCCCATCCCAACTGGTTCCTCCAGCCATCATTTTCTTAGTGATCGCTTCTCTATTCCATCTGCCTTCTCCCCTCCGCTCATGAAGCAGGCTTCCAGCTATGGGGCAATCCCCCTGGTAGGGCTCACTCTTGTTGTTGTGTTTTCTATGGGCTTAATAAATAATATTCACATGTATATGATTGAGGGCAATCACACAGAATAATAGACAAGATCTCTGGTTCCGATGTACTTGGCCATTTGTTGTTCCCTTTATATCCCACCTGTGAGAGAGATCATTTTTTAATTGCAGAGGTGGTGACACTTGCACATATAGATGAATAGAGCTAAGTTTCTTAAATTTCATAACACTTCAAATGAATAATTTGATAAAAATTCTCAAAAACCTGTTTGTCTGAGGCTGGAGCAATAAATAGTACAGCAGGTAGAGCCCTTGCCTTATACATGGTCAATCCGGATTCGATCCGTGGCACCTCATACGGTCCCCTGAATACCACTAGGAGTGCGGAACCAACTGCTGGTGTGACTAAACATAACAAAAATAAAAACTGCAACAAAATCTGTGTATCTTTTATTAATTAGAGGTATCTAATTTAAAATAATAGTTTAATTAATACACTTAAAAATTACATGAAATTGATAAATCCTACAAATACGCAATTTATTAAGAGGAGAGAGGAGGGGCTGGAAAAATAGCACCACAGATAGGGTGCTTGCCTTGCAGGCAGCTGACCAGGGATCAAAACCCAGAATCCAATATGGTCTCCTGAGCCCTGCCAGGAGTGATCCCTAAGTGCAGAGTCAGGAGTAAACCCTGAGCACTGTCAAGTGTGCCAATCCCCAATATCAATTAATATTACGGAGGGAATAATTAAATATTTTAAAGGAAAAGATAAATAAGACTATGAAAGTATCAAATGTTTTATCCCAAGAAGGAAATGAATGTTGGCTTTGTGTTACAAAATATTATGGTAGATAATACTTAAGCACCTAAATTGACAAGTAAAATATTGCAACAAAAATTTCTGCTTATATAGAACAAAGATCACTTGAATAGGCATAGAAAATTCAATATAAATGAAACATTAATTCATTGTTGAAAATGTATAACGGCCCCTAGCAAGCTAGAAATTAGAAATAGACCTTTCTTAGGTATAGTAGAAATGACATCTGCATTTCTATGTTCATTGCAGCACTGTTTACAATAACCACAATCTAGAAAAAAACAGACTGCCCCAAAACAGATGACTGGTTAAAGAAGCCCTGGTACATCTACACAATGGAATACTATGCAGCTGTCAGAAAAGATGAAGTAATGAAATTTGCATATAAGTGGATCAACATGGAAAGTATCATGCTGAGTGAAATGAGTCAGAAAGAAAGAGACAGACATTGAAAGATTGCACTCATTTGTGGAATATAAAGTAGCAGAGAGGTACGAGCTTGCAATAATGCAATTTCTGGCAGAAATTTCTCTGGACTTAGTTACTAAAATACTAAAATACAGAAATCCAAAACCGTGCGGCCGCTAGTGCAGCCCCTCGACCTTATATCTCTTCATTCTCAGCAATGGAAAATAAATTATCAAGTGCTTCCTTTTCAGCAGGAAGAAACTCCAAACAATAATAGTGAGTTTTTTGTTGAAATATTGAATGTAATCAAAGTAAAGTGAAAGTAAAGTGAAATTTATCAGTTACACAGGCGGGTTGGGGGGCTGGGAAAGTGGAGGGGCGTGGGGAGGTATACTGTGATTCTTGGTGTTGGAATATGTGCACTGATGAAGGGATGGGTGTTCGAGCATTGTATAACTGAGACTTAAACCTTTGTAACTTTCCACATGGTGATTCAATTAAATAAAGAAAAAATAAAGAAATAAATAGACATTTCTTTATCTAGTAGAGGCTAACCATAGAGCTGTGAGGTGTTCACAATCTTTTATTCTTTTCTGCAGTTCTAGCCTGGAGTCCTATCCTTTGGTCACCAGGGTTTTCACACATTTGTCTTCATGTGACTGGAAATCGTTTGTGATGCCAGGGATCACAGAGCAGAGCTGTCTGGCAGAGGACTGTCAAGAACATTTTCACTGCATGAAAGGGTACTGGGAATCCAACTTGTGGCTGTAGGCTTGCAAGGCAAGAGCTCTAAGACACTGAGCTATGCCTTGGATCCTGGTTAATATGAATTTCAAGTCTACACACTGATTCTTCCCTTTTGTTTGTCCTTTGGTAGCTCTGTCTCAAGCTCTAGACTCTAACACTTTTTTCTCCCTTTGTTATATGTTAAATTGTGTCCCAGTATAGCTCAGATATTGAAGTCCTAATTTCCAGTACCTCAAAATATGACCTTATTTGGATATAGGATCTTTTCCGAAGTTGAAGTTACATTGAAATGAAATCATAAGGGTTGGTCCTCATCCATTATTAGGACTGGTGTCCTCATAAAAACAAAACTTTGAACACAAACACATGCACAAAGAGAACAGCATGTACAGTTGAAATCAAATATTGAGGTTATCCTTCTACAATCCAAGGAACCATCAAAGATTGCAAACCATGAGAAGCTGGGGGAGAGGTACAAATATATCCTCCCTCACAGCTCTCAGAAGGAAACCAACCCTGCCAACACCTTGATCTCAGATTCCAGTTTCATGAGTTCTGACACAGGAAATTTCTCCGGATTAAACCACCCAGTTCATGATGCTTTGATATGGCAGCCTTAGTTCATTCACATTAATATACACTGTTTTTTTCAATTCCTCTCCCATTCACTCTCAGCATTTCAGCCTGGGGAAACAAATGAAAACAAAAACAAACTTCCATATCATTCTCCATTTACAAGCTTTTTAATAGTTCATCGCCAATAAGTGGCTCAAATTTCTTCTAGTGTGACTCAAAGTTGTTCATACCCTGACCCGTCCTAGCCCCATCCACCCCTGTTTTCAAGCTCATAACGGATCTGCTTGTGGCTCTTTACCATTTAGTGTTGCTTCATGACCATGGGAGTTTTTTTATTCCTGTGGTCATTTCTGGCAGAGTCTCTTGCCCGCACACCTGGCTGACTTCCCTGGGGCCCCACGGAGGGGATGGGCTCCAGCTTCCCTCCCCACCCTGAGCAGAGCTCCCGGCAGCTGAAGACCACCGGAACCTAGCTACAGCCATGCTCGAGGTCCCTCTCCACACATTTGGACAGGTCTCACACATGAAGATACCAGCAGAGGAACCCAGGTGTGTGTAATCCCATCAACAGCCAACATCCAGAGACGTAAAAGCAAGCTCTCAGAAGATATAACCTACTTCTCCCTCTGGGAGAAAGTAGCAAGCTACTGAGAGTTCCTGCCCACATGGGACAGCCTTGCAAGCTTCCCATGCTGTATTCATATGCTAAATCCAGTAACAAGCTGGATCTCATTCCCCTGACCCTGAAAGAGCCTCCAGTGCGACATCATTGGGAGGGCCGAGTCGAGAGAGACTTCTAAGATCTCAGGGAAAGGAAGAATGGAGTGGTTACTGAGCCCACTCGAGAAATCAACGATTAATGGGATTTCGTGATTCGTGATTTGTGGTCATTTCTATGTGTGAATTATCCGGTATTTTCTTCTATGGTTCATCCTTTTTTGGGGATAGTGGTGGGCTGGGCCACACTATATGGTGCTTAGGGCTTACTCCTGGGTCTGTGCTCAGGGATCACTCCTGGTGGTCCTTAGAAGAACCTCTGTGATGCTGTGGAGCAAACCTGGGTCAGCTGCATGCAACGTAAGTGCCATACACTCTGTACCATCTCATGGACCCTATCAATTATGCTCATTTCTTCAGTTCTTGGTTCTGGCAGTATTTTTAAAGTTGTATTTATTTATTTAAACACTTTTTTTACAAAGTTGTTCATAAAAATAGTTGTTTTAGGCATTCAAAGTTCCAACACAAATTTAACCATCATTGTGAACTTCCCTCTACCAATCTCTTCAGTTTTCCACACTACCAAGCCAGCACTAATGTACTCTTATTGTTTATCACAACAAAATGGCAAATGGAATTATAAAATACAAATCAATTAAACAATATATGAAGATTGGTATATCTCACTATGGTGTTGCTAAATTAATTGTCTGAGAATTGACTGAGCTGTTGGTGCTAGTTGAACTTTCTGTGTTATTGGTGTTGCTCATTGAGCTCGGTGGTCTTCTATGCAACTTTCCCATCAGATTTGCGGTGCTCCTACTGGACTGTCAGTATTGTGAAATTTGGAAGTGTTGTATGGCCCAGCCACGTGTTCTAGGAGCTGTCAGCTGAGACGATTAGGCAGTTTGGTGGCTTACTGAAGTTTAGTTGTGGAGTTGGGCTGTTTATATGCTGGAGAATGTCGAGTGTGGGTAGGAGCTGCTGGGCATATTCCACAAGGAGATTTTGTTCTTGCCCAATCTGAGAAAGCCCCAGAGTTCTCAGACTGGAGACCCATCTACCTGGGATAATTCAATGGCTTGGCATTCTTTTCTGGCTCTGGTATTTTCTGGCAGGAGAAAATGCACCCCTTTCCTATGCTTGATGCAAACTCCATCTTACTATAATACAGCAGGCCCCATCCCTTTTATAGTTGTGGTTTTGCTATTCCCGATGTTCAGAGTCACTGCTCATCAACTGTGATCTAAAAATACTATATTAACATGATAGTTTGAGACAGAGACGGTGGGGAGGAGGGATGCCATAATCAAATAACTTTTACCACAGTATATTATTATAATTGTTCTATTTTTATTTTTTGACTTTGGGGCCATCCCAGCCATACTCAGGGATTACTCTTGTCTCTTTTTTATTAGTGAATCACCATGAGGTACAGTTGTAGACTTGCAAACTTTCATGCTTGCGTTTCAGTTATACAATGATCGAGTACCCATCCCTCCACCAGTGCCCATTCTCCACCACCAATGATCCCAGTGTCCCTCCCACCACCCCCACCCCTTACTCTTGTCTCTGTGCTCAACAATCATTCCTGAAAGGGGGACTGGAGTGATATCATAGTGGATAGGGCATTTGCCTTGCATGCGGCAGACCCAGGTTCGATTCCCAGCATCCCATATGGTCCCCTGAGCACCACCATTAGTAATTCTTGAGTGCAGAGCCAGGAGTAACCCCTGAGCATCGCCGGGTGTAACCCAAAAAAGAAAAAAAAATCACTACTGGCAGGGCTTGGGAGATTTTATGGAGTGCTGGGGATTGAACCTGGGTCAGCCGTGTGCAAGGTAAGTCCGCTACCTGCTGTCCAGCCACAAATTGTTCATATTTTTTATTCACAAATTGTTCAAGCTACCTAGAGTATCTTGCCTGCACAGTAGAGCCTGGCAAGCTACCCGTGGCATATTCAATATGCCAAAAACAGTAGCAACAAGTCTCACAATGGAGACGTTACTGGTGCCCGCTCGAGCAAATCGATGAGCGATGGGATGACAGTGACAGTGACAGTGACATTATTGTTGCCTAACTCATAAATTAATTTTTACATAGTTAAGCATGTAAAGGGAAAAACAGAGTCTGCATAGGGCTAGGTTTTGGGTATAAGTTGGTCTTATAATGTACAGTGAAGAGGAAACTCTTGTATTGAAATGATCACATTAGGAACCTGCTCTGCCATGAAGAGTGTCTCTGACGGGGAAGATGCATGCTGGTTTCATCTCTGTATAGCAGTGGCCCCTCACAGCACCAAAAAACATAAACTGGGCACTATAGCTAAGAAAGATACTAGTAGATATCCAGAAGATAAAGTGGCAAAGTTTCTAAACAAGCTAGTATTAAAGTGGCTAAAAGCTGTGGGAAAGCAATCCTTATTAGTAGGAAAAAAGAAACTAAATAAACACAAGAAAAATTTTTGAATCTCAGAGTTTTCTTCATTGGGAATAATACTACTCCTTGCTTAAGAGGAAATATAACACAGATTGGAAGTATAAAATGACTCATTTATAAAGAAATGAATATTTACTTGGCAGCTGAATAAGAAATGTCAAGGAGGGTTATAATTTGGGCCCAGTAATCCTTTTTCTATGGCAATAGAGCTGAAGGGGGAAAATGTGAAAATCAGGGAACCTTTCCACATAAAAGTGATTATTCATGCTCTTTACTATAGTATTGTTCAAGTTCTAACCTGGCCCTGAGTCACCATGTCACAGGGCCTCAAACACAGAGGAAGAGAGATGCTCCTTTCTTAGCTTCTAAGAACTGGAGGGCAGAGCCCCAGGTGGCACTGAGCCCTACTACAGGAAGGACCTTATTAAGGATGGGTGACTGCCAAGGAGTTCATAGTGATTCTCAAAGAGCCAAGGGGTGTAAAAGAACTGACCATCTTGCCTGTTAGACTGTGACTGTCAAGCCAGAGTTGAGGGAGATGTGCAGGGAGATCGGGACCCTGTATTGTGATTCTGAGGTGCTGAGTACGAAAGAACAAAGAAAAGCATCCCAGCATGAAGAACTTCATGTTTTCTCCTTAAAGTACGTCTCAAGGAGAAGGCAGCTGGAATAGAGGAGGGATCACTAAGTCAATGATGGTTGGAGGAATCGCTTGGGATGCGAGATGTGTGCTGAAAGCAGATAAAGGACCAAACATGATAGCTTCTCAGTATCTATACTGCAAACCATAATGCCCCAAAGTGGAGAGAGAATATGGGGGAAATTTATCTGCCATAGAGGCAGCGGGAGGGATGGGATGGGGAGGATACTGGGGACATTGGTCGTAGAAAATGTGCACTGGTGGTGTTTGATCATTGTGTGACTGAAATTCAAACATGACAGCTTTATAACTGTATCTCACAGAAAAAAAATAAAGCATGTCTCAAGTGAGAGTTAGGGAGATGCCCCAAGTGTTAGCTGCTGTCTATGAAGACTCACTAGATGGACACTAACTCAGCCTGTCCTCTGGAGAGACCCAGAAAGATCTGTTCCAGAGACTGGAGATGATCGATGATTTCCTGACATGGGTGGGGGATCCAGACCCAGGTCCAAGCCACATTGGGCTCTGAACTCTGGTGATAGCATTCCTAGAAACTTCTAGTTGGTCAGGGCTTCTTCCCCTTCCAGCCTGTTACATTTTCTGGACCATGGTAGAAGGAAGCAAACAATTCATAGAAACTTTTCTGCTGCTCTTTGAAGAGATATCTAGCTTCCAAGAGGAGGTCTTAAGCTCCCATTCCAACCCCTGATCCCCTAAACAAAACCTGCCACTTCTCATGTACTTCTCCTCCCCCATCTCATTGTCTCCTCCTACCTTCTTTATTCCTTCCATATTTTTCTCATTAGACCTCTCTGTTTCTTCACGTCCTTTCCCCTCACCTTCTGTTACAAAGCCAAAACTGAAGAGGAAAGAATTGTTAAAAGAAAATGATGTTGATTCAGGTGGCGCAACTTTACAGATGGCAGGCTTGAACCGCCCTCCCAACAATCTTACTCTCAGGTTGGTGTTTGTGGTTGACATGGGAGAGAGAAAGATAGTGGATTAGTATATAGTAATGAGGACTCCCAGTCCTATGGCTTGATGGCACTGGACTGCTTCTGGTAAATTTTTACAAAGCAAACTGTTTCCTGGAGCCTGTGAAACAGTCTTCAGAGATCTCCATCTGGGAGACTTGGTAATTATTCTCTCCTTTCACCCATGACTGACAGAGTCGAGCTTAACATTAAGTGCACGATGCATAAAAACAATTTTTGGTATTATAAAACATGCAAAATTAAGACAAAGGAGGAGCGAGAGATTAGAAAACACTATGTATGTGGAGAACAAGATGGAGTCTTTGGTGTCTGCTCCCTTCCAAGTCTCCACTGTTGATACCTCACTATGTTGCTATGGAAAGTGGGGCGTTAGATCTCATCTATTTCCTGCTGGAAGGGACAGTGTGAGGATGCGGATTTGAAGAGATGGATGTGATGGGAGAAACAATTTTGGTTTCTTAATGCAGGGAATTGAACACAAGAGGGAGCTATGTGCCTTGAGATTTTCCAATCTTTCCATTTTCCCTCTTGTATATAAATACAAACCAGAATGAATTGATATCCTAGGTAAATCAGGAGGGAGGTTCTAATAAGATGGTCATGTCTAACTTTAGTATCCCTTCCAGTGGAGACCGAATTCCAGCTTGTTGGTGTCCAAGAATATCAGTTTGTAAAGCAAGTAGTGATGTGTAAGGCCCGGGTTTGCTGCAGATGGCTGGTGTTCAGGCAATAGTTTATGCCCAGGGGAACTGGTTGTGAAGCCCACCTCTAAGCTTCTTTAATACCAGTTTCACTTATTTTCCCTTTTTCTGTGCTTTCTAAATGACAGGATACTGGCCAGTGAGACAGTACAAAGGTTAAAGTGTCTGTCTTGCACACGGCTGACCCTGCTTTGATCCCTGGCACTGCAGCGGTGTTTCCCTGGGGCCCTGCCAGGAATGATCCCTGAGTAACAGAGCTAGGAGTAGCCCTGAGTACCACTGGGGTGGTTCTCAAACCAAAAGTAAATAAATGGATACAGAGATCTTTGTGCCCTATAAATGGTTCTAGGCTGCAGTGGGAAACCACAGTTACCTGGAAAACAGTGCTCGCATTGTACAATATAATCTCTGCCTCCTGTTTTCAAACATCCTCTACATTCTGTTAGTTATAAATCCTCAGGCCAGGGTGAGAATCACCGTGAGGGGAGTTACAAAGCTTTCGGGTTTAAGTCTTGGTCATACAAAGATGAAACACCCATCCCTTCACCAGTGCACATTCTCCACCACCAAAACCCCCAGTATATCCCCCATCCCACACCCTTCCCCTACCTGTGTGGCAGATGATTTCCACATTACTCTCTCTCTACTTTGATTACATTCAATATTTCAACACCAGACCGAGCATTATTATTTCGGATTTTACCCCAACACTCAGATCTGCTGCAAAGCCAACATTAGACTATTTGTTTTCTATTGCTGATTATGAATAGCGTATGATGTCACGTGGCCACAGTAGTGGCCATGCGATTTTGGAATTCTGAAATTTTAATAATTAAATCTGGAGGGATTTGTAAATAAGTCGCTGTCTTCCGAGATTTGTTTCTGAGTCTCTGGGATCATGGCCGTCAAGCAGCTTGATCAGTAGCCAGAGGGCCTTTCATGGGCGGTGACTCAGGATCTGTTGGGGCAGGGGAGGACAGGGCCAACTCCACCCCCATCCTGTGAGGCCCCGAGTGGGGTGAGACTTTTTTTGTTTGTTTGATTTGGGGCTTGCACCTGGCAGTGCTCAAGGGCTACTCTTGGTTCAGTGCGTGGAGATAGCTTTCAGGGTTGCTCAGGGGAGCATGCAGTGCCAAAGTTTGAACTCAGGGCTCCAGCTCTTTGAGCCATCTCCCTGAGTCCAGAGTGAAGCTTCTTCTCTGGGTAGAGTAGGTGGTTGGTGGAATGAATTCAAAATGGACAGGTGGTTAGGAAGCTGACAAAGTAAGGTAAGAAGCCATTGGTGTAGGATAATGGAAGAAGCCTAAGAACATCTCCATGATTTAGTCGGGCGGTCCCATAAGGACCCCTGCTTTCGTGCCAGAACCTTTGAATTGCAGAATTCAAATGGCATGAGTAACACGAAAAAAAGACTTTTTGGGAAGGGCATGTTGACCTGTCTCTGTCTCTCCCAGAAAGCTTCCCAGAACTCAAAAGAACAGGCCTTCTGGAGCCTTGCCCAAAGTCTCAGGAGCTTGTAAAAGCTTTTCCTCTCAGCCTACACCCATGCACTAGATTCTGATAATAATTATACCAGGGAGAGGAAGAGTGGCAAGTGAGTACTTATCTAACACCTACTGTATGCCTATGGCCATGCTGACCTGCCTTTCAGCAGGTCTGATTTCACACATACAAAAGCCTTCAAGAGGATGATGTGCATTTGCCTCTTCACACTTCCTCGTCTTCACTTAAGGCACTTCACTTCACTCCCGCTCTCTTGGATTCTGATTCTCCTTCCCTATTTGCTTAGCTTCCATACTCTTGTTCATTTATTTTTCTTTGTAAACAAAGTACACTTCAAACTCTAGTCAAACATACCGATGGTAGCAGGTACCAACAGACATCAAACATGATGCCCAACAAGTGCCATGAGGGATCTGCTCCTCTCTATGGCTCCTTATTTCTTTTTTTAAAAAAAATTTTATTAGAGAATCACTGTGATGTACAGTTACAAACTTATAAACTTTTGTGTTTGCATTTTACTCATACAGTGATCATTTACCCATCCCTCCAGCAGTGTCCATTCACCTCCCCCAATGATCCCAGTATCCCTCTCACCACCCCCACCCCATCCCCCACCACCCCACCCTGCCTCTGTGGCAGGGCATTCCCCTTTGTTCTCTCTCTTTTTGGGCATTGTAGTTTGCGATAGAGGTATTGAGTGGCCATCATATTTGGTCTATAGTCTACTTTCAGCTTGCATCTTCCAACCCAAATGGGTCCTCCCTACATCCTCTACTTGGTGTTCCCTTCTCTATCTGAGCTGCCTTTTCCCCTAGCACGTGAGGCAAGTTTCCAAGCCGTGGGGAAGACCTCCTAATCCTTATCTCTACAACTCTTGGGTGTTAGTCTCCCACTATGTTATTTTATATTCCACAGATGAGTGCAATCTTTCTATGTTTGTCTCTCTCTTTCTGACTCATTTCACTTAACATGATACTTTCCATGTAGATCCACTTATATGCAAATTTCATGACTTCATCTTCTCTAACAGCAGCATAGTATTCCATCGTGTAGATGTACCAAAGTTTCTTTAACCAGTCATCTGTTTTTGGGCACTCGGGTTTTTTCCAGATTTTGGCTATTGTAAACAGTGCTGCAATGAACATAAAAATGCAGATGTCATTTCTACCATACCTTTTTGCCTCTTGGGGATATATTCCCAGCAGTGGTATTGCTGGGTCAAATGGGAGCTCAATTTCTAATTTTTTGAGAATCGTCCATGTTGTTTTCCAAAAGGGCTGAACGAGTCGGCATTCCCACCAGCAATGAAGGAGAGTCCCTTTCTCCCTACATCCACACTAACAGCGGTTGTTTTTGTTCTTTTGGATGTGGGCCAGTCACTGTGGTGTGAGATGATATCTCATTGTTGTTTTAATTTGCATCTCCCTGATGATTAGTGACGTAGAGCATTTCCTCATGTGTCTTTTAGCCGTTCGAATTTCTTCTTTGAGAAAATTTCTGTTCATTTCCATCCCCCATTTTTTGATGGGGTTGGGAGTTTTCTTCTTGTAGAGTTCAACCAGTGTATGGATCCCCATTTCTTGTTCTATCCTTTGAGATGATTCAACATGCAGCTCCACCCCATAATCAAGAAGTAACTCAGGTTACAGGTGAAGCAGAACTGGGTGATGCAAACTGCCTCTTCCACCTGGCCTGTGCCATACTCAGCCACACAGTCACCCAGCTCCTGGTTGGCACTTGTGGGGGCAGAGGAATATACAGGAAGATATCCAACAGTACTGAGAAACTGGAGAGACTGCAGGCCACTCGCCAGATGAGAACCCCAAAACCAATAGGCAGAACCTGCCTCTTATGAGGAAGAAGTATTTATTTATTTTAACATGTTTAGAATGTTAAAATCTGGAGAGATAGTACAATGGATAGGGCACTTGGTTTTCATGTGGCTGATAATTCCTAGCACCCCTAGTGGTCTTCCTTTGAGCTCACCAAGAGTGATTTCTGAGTATAGAGCCAGGAATAACCCCTGAGGACCACTGAATATGACCCCCAAATATTGAAATGTATTACAGTTTGAGTAAATTAATTATATTAGTGCCAAAATATGGTACTGATGTATAAAGTTGTTATATGCCTGCCCCTGACAAAGTGCCCACAACCCTCTACCATTGCCTTTATGTCACATCCGGTCTGGTTATTATTGCTCCACCCTTCTTCTGAGGGTTTGGTAATCACCATCATCATCCAAGGTCTAGAGATTGTCATTGTTTGATACTATCTTTTCCCTTGTTTTGCTTCACTGTCTTCCACAGATGAGCGACATCAACCAGTATTTATTTACGGAAGAAATCTTGAAAAGAGATATCCTATATGTACAGTGCACTCATCTACAACAACAACGATGACAACAAAAACAACAAAAGATGAAATCCTACCTTTCCCAACCACCTGTATGGACCTAGAGAGTATCATCTTTAGTGAAATAAAGAGATAAACATGGTACAATTTCACTTGTAATATAGAGAGAAGCCACAACAGAAAAACTAAATAAAACAAAATTACATGTTTAGACTATAAGACCATTATTAGTTATCAGAATGGAAGTGATCACCTGTATGGTGAAGGAAAGAATTGAACTTTTAAGAGTAAACTTAATGGGATATATACAGATACTAATCTTTAGTGATATGTGTCTGAAATTTACATATGGTGACAATGCAATAAATTTCAATTTACTTCAAAATTTTAATTAAAATTTTAACATTTTAATAATATGGCTATAATAATGTTTGTCTATGGGGCTGGGGCAATAGTACAGCAGGTATGGTGCTTGTCTTGCTGGTAGGCTAACCTCCAGAATGGCACAAACACAAACAAAATAACGTTTGTTTATGGTATTGCTATACAAAGTTAATGCACATCACCACCATCACGGTACCCATGACTTATGATCAACTCTGTTGCATTTTCATTATTTACCCTCCTCCACTGTGTGTTGATAAATTTTGTAATACAGTGTTAAGAGTGGGTTTGTCATTGTTCAATACTGTCTATTTCCCTGTTTTATCTACTTCACAGATGAATGAGATCATCCAGTATTTGTTCTTCTCCTTCTGACTTGTTTCACTTCAATGTTATTTTCATTGTGAGGGTAAGGGATGCTTAGTGATATAGCACTCACTTTGCATAAGTAAGGACTTGAGTACAATAATAACATGGTTAAAGTTTTTTTAAAAATTTAATTAATTAATTAATTAATTTTTATTTTCAAAAATTTTATTGAATTACCGTGAGATACATGGTTAAAGTTTTAAAGATAATTTTTATTAAGTCACCATTCTTTACAAAATTATTTATAGTTGAGTTTCAGTCATAGAATGTTAAGACCTCATTTTCACTTTATTTATTTGCTTGCTTTAGGGATACTCCTGGCAGTGCTCTGGGGATCCAGTGGGGTGCCAGTGTTCAAACCCGGTTTGGACACATGCAAGGCAAGTAATACCTGCTGTAATATCTCTCTGGCCCTAGACATCACATTTTTTGGTTTGGGTCACACCCGGTGGTGCTCAGATCTTATTCCTGGCTCTGCACACAGGGGTTATTTCTGGTGGGTCTGGGGAACTATATGGAATTCTGATAATCCAGCCCTGGTCAGCTGAGTGAGTGCAAAGAAAGAGTCCTACCCACTGTATGATTGCTCCAGCTTCAGACATCACTTTTTATTTTTTATTTTTTTTTTATTTTTTATTTATTTATTTTTTTTTGCTTATTGGGTCACACCCGGCGATGCTCAGGGGTCACTCCTGGCTCATGCACTCAGGAATCACCCCTGGCGGTGCTCAGGGGACCATATGGGATGCTGGGATTTGAACCCGGGTCGGCCGCGTGCAAGGCAAACGCCCTACCCGCTGTGCTATCACTCCAGCCCCAGACATCACTTTTTAAAAAGGAGTCCCCAGGCCTGATTCAGTGTCTAAAAGTGCCTTGCAAGCATGAGGCATGTGTTAGATTCCTGAACCTCTTACTTGTGTTGAGCACAGCCCCAGCAGGTCTATTGTGAACCCCCAGATCTATAACAGACTATGTGATCTCTGGCACACTATCAGGTGTGTGCAAGTACCACATCTAAATTGTACAACCTCCAGTGAGGACATGTGCAAGCACCACAACTCAGGTATGCAATCCTAGTGGGCACCGTGGACAAATATATGAGAACAAAATCCAGATTCTGTCTCTCTCTCACAAACACACACCTAGGCATATGTACACAACCAGTCATTACAACAAGGATAGCAAGGAAAGGAAACAAAGGGGGAAACGTTTTTAAAAAGAGAGGGAATGAAAACTAACTTGATTCTCGAAGGGTTTGGGCCAAATACTTTCCTTTCACAGAAATCTTGGCAAACGAGTTATCCTCAGATTCTTGGAGCATCAGCATATGAAAATAAATGGTCATTGAGGTGACAGAGGTATATAGAACAGTGGGCAGGGTGGTTCTATTGCAACCGACCCAGCAGCTATCCCCTAGCACCACATAAAGTCCCCTGAACAACTCCCAAGAGTGGTCCTTGAGCACAGAGCCAAGAGTAAACCCTGAAAACAGCCTGGTATACCCTCCAACCCCCCCAAACCGAACAAACAAACAGAAGAGTCACTGGGTTGCAGGAAGGTGGGACACTTGCCCTGTAAAGGCATAAAGAGCAAACTCAGTATGTTCCTGAGTTCGGGCTTAAATTAAGTCTCAGTCCTCAATTTCAATCTTTCTTCCCCAAGAGGAGCCCTTCCACACTACCAATCCTGATGCTCTCCCTCCAGTCCTGTGTTGTCCTCTGTTCTCTGCTTGCTGCCCAACTCACCCATCCCTCCTACCCTCCGGGGAGTGCTAGGCTGTGTGAGCTGAGACCCATGGTGGGGCCTCTGCGGACCTGCTTCCTTCTCAAGAAAGCCCAGCTCTTCTTTGTCTACATGACAAACAGTCTGAAGGTGACTTTAAGGAAGCAGCAAATTCTGCCCTCCTCTTGATCAACTTCCCCAGCTCCACTAGCATAGGCTCCTTGACTGCACTTGGCTATAAATCACCTTCTGTTCTTCCTCTGAGTTTCTTTACTGTTGTTTTGTTTCTTGGGCCACACTTGGCAGTGCTCAGGGCTTCCTCCTGGCTCTGAACTCGGGAATTACTCCTGGTGACTTGGATTGCCATACCATGCCAGGGATCAAACCTGGTTTGGCAGTATACAAGGCAAACACCTTACCTGCTGTACTATTGCTTTGGCCCCTGAGTTCCTTGTTGTTCTTCTTTGCACCCCAAATGCGTGGGAACTCTATACATACTGAATGAATGTGTGAATGAAAGAGCAAATGGGAAGAAGATGTAAAGGTCCTCAGACTTTCTGAGGTTCAGTCACATGTCTGAGCTTGGAGCTCTAAGTGAATGAATTGCTGGCTGGGCAGGAATCATTGTACTGTAGTGTTTACATTCTTTTTCCTCCTCCATTTCTAGAAAGCTCTTCCAGTGAAGTAGGAGTTTCTGCTTGGGAGGTTTTGGGGGCTTTCTGGGAGCAGCATATGGAAGCAACTTTCATGTCTGGTTGCTTGCTGAAGTCATCTGTTGCAAGGAATCTATCCTTGGATGCTTGAGATAGAGCAGTTCCTTGGTCTGGTACAGCAGGAGGGGTATCCTAACCCAAACACAAGAGGTACGCAGAGGTATACCTAGTAGGGGATTCTGGGTGAACACAGGATGCCACTCGAACCTGACTTTGGAGATGATACCATGTTTGTGGGTAAAGGGTCATTGGCACCCCTCCTGATCCTGAAGGCTAGAAAAATAAAAAGCAATTGGGCCAGGAACCTGCTTCAGATTAGAGGTTATTCTGATAGGGATGGGAGATGGTCTATTCCAGGAAATCTATGCCCTAGAGACCTGCAAAGAGCTGGGAAGTGACTGTCTTTTGTTCCCCACAAAGCCCCTCTACCTTACTCTGTAACAATAATCTTGTCTCAAGTTTTACCATCCTCAGGCATTTCCAAAGGCCATCAGGGAGTGGTGATAAGAATTCTCTATGAAAAAAAAAAAGAATTCTCTATGAGGGGCTGGAGTGAAATAACAGTGGGTTTGTTGACCTGGGTTCCATCCCCAGCATCCTATATTGTCCCTCAAACACCTCCAGGAGTAATCCTTGAGTGCAAAGCCAGGAGTAAGCCCTGAGCACCAGGTGTGAACCATCTCCCCACCCCCGGAAAAAAAAAAACGCCAGAAAACAAACAAAAAAGGGTTCTCTATGAATAACTATGCAAACCACAGCGCTTTGCTAATTAAAAGAATTTTGATGTAAAATATTTAAAAACTTTTAAAGAAAAATTCTCCATGAGCAAATTCTTAACTCAGGTGCCCCTTCAGTTTACAACTAAGCCTGGACTTTCCTCTTCCCTATTTGTCTAGCGTCTCTTCATTGTCCAACTTTAACAAAAATCTTGGTTTAGTTAGACATCTCCTTCCTCCGCACCCCACTCCCCACCATCAGACCATTCCTCACCTTACCTGATTAGGTTCAAAACCCTCCACTAGCTTCTATGTGAATTGTGATCACACCGGGGCCCGGCTTGCTCTCCAAAAGACTCTGATTTGTTGGTTTAGCCAGATTTTCACCCTCCATTACCTCCGAATTTTCACAATTACTGAAAATTCCTCAGTAATTTTCCCGTCACAGGTAGCTATAAACCCTGTCCTGGTCTTCAACGCCTGCCAGTCCACTGTATACTCAAAAGTGATTTTACAGAGGGCTCACCTGCAGGTGGCGCTGCAAGGCCTATGGAATGCCTAGGAACAAGCAAGGCACTGGTGCCTCCCAGGTGTACGCTCTGCAACTGTTTTTGTTTGTTTGATTGGTTTTTGGCTTTTGGTTTCTACTATCTCCGGGCTCGGCTGTTTTGTTTCTATACTTTGACAATGGCAAGTTTCCAGCAGTCTCTAGACCTTAGATCTGAGCCCCTGAGTTTCATTTCCTCGGTCCCCCAGAAGTGATCTGCTGGAGTCGTGGCTGTTCAGTCCCCTTTGCACACCGGGTTCAGTTCTTTCCTGCACCTTCTCGTGGGACCGCAAGGGAAAAGGACCGACTAGAGGGTTGATCCCTGGAGATTAGGCGCGATGATCAAGATTAGCACATCTTCTGGTAATCTCCCGGTCAGTTAGCCGAACCCTCATATCCCCACATACTCCGCCGGAACCTCCTCCAAGCCTGGTCATTCCTTGGCTTTAAGGACAGCAGCTGGTTCGTGAAATTAACCAGCGGACAATTGGAGGATGACAAGGGAGGAAGGGGTGAAGGCAAACTACAGAGTTGTAAAATGGAGGAATAGGCGGAGACGGAAAAGAGGCTCCGAGCCACCGCCCGTTGCAGGTGCACAGAGTGAACGCCAGGGAGCGCCAGAGACCGCCGCAGCCGAGACCAAGTGCCACTGCGGCAAAGCACCCGCCGGCTTCTCTGCAGAATCTGGGGCCGGCCTCCACCTTCATCCTGGGGTGCTCCGCCCCATTCCGCAGCCTGTGCGGGCAGGGGACCTGCTAGCTAGCTCCCGCCTCCGCTAGCTCTCCGGGGTTAGGATTCTGAAAGCGGAGGAATGGTCCTCCTCCCTTTTCCTTTTCTCCTTCCCCACCTCCTCCATCTTCTGCTTCTTTCCCTCCATCTTCTCTTGAAGGGTGTGGGTGTGGGTGTGGTGTGAAAATATTTGCGAGTCCATGAAAATATTTAGCCAACCTCTTGTTAAAAAATAAGAGGCTGGAGTGATAGCACAGTGGGTAGGACATTTGTCTTGCACGCAGCCGACCCCGGTTCGATTCCCAGCATCCCATATGGTCCCCCGCCAGGGGTAATTCCTGAGTGCAGAGCCAGGAGTGACCCCTGTGCATCGCCAGGTGTGACCCCAAAAGCCCAAAAATAATAATAAGGGATGGGGGAGATGCGGGAAGGAAAGGAAACATTTGAAATCACAGTTGAGGAACATGAAATCAATGAAGTTAGAACAGACCATCTGGAAAACTATCGTGAAGCCATTTAAAATAGAGCTAAGTGAAAGCATGCAATACACGAAGTGATTTTCCGTGTAACAATAAAGTGGAGAATGCAGGCCTCATAGAGGTCTCCAGGTAAAAACGCCAATTGCTTATAGAAAAGGGAGCACGGTCATACTGGCCCCAAATATGAATACTTGCTTTCTCCAGGTATGGTAATTAGCTTTTCCTTTTCCAGACCTTATGTGTTGAGTGTGTGTCAATTCATACCAACAATGAAATCCTCACTTTTATTTTTCCTCTAGAGAAGTGCACAGCATCTGAGTTGTGGTGGGGCTGGAGGGAAACCTCAGCAGGACTTAAGAAGGGCTTGGCTCCCCAAACCAGTGCGCTCTCCCTTCTTGTCTCTGAAATAGGGGTTCTCTGTTCTTTCCCCTCTTAGCCCAGGTTTCCCTAAACTCATCACAATACCTTTCCCCTCCATGCACAACAAATCTTGGGTTGCCTCTTTAAACTATATGCTAACGTTTCTCTGCTCAAAATGCTTTAGATTCTTTGTCTTGATTTCAGGAATTAAAGAACTGTAGCCAGATTTAAGGTTAGAAATCTGCATACTGGGCCTCGATTTACAGTTTCCTAGATTTACAGGTTCCTCCCTTTCCCCCTGCGCATGAGGATATGCATCGAGGGAGGCAGCTTGCCCCAAACCCTCGGTATTTCCCAGCTCGTTCTCAAGGACCAAAAATCCAAGGCTTGGTGCTGGGTGTGTCTAGTTGGGCCCAGGGACTTTTGGTGTAATGGATAGAACTGAAAAAATAAAAGATGCATCTGGTGCTCTATGTAGTTTAACAGACTAAAATATGCTCTAAACCGCCACAAATATAAAATTATTCACAAAACAGTCACAAATAGAAAGAGCCAGCTGACCAGAGTGGTTTTACAAGACACAATGTCGAAGTGTTTAGTACACCTTATGGTCATCTTCAGGCACCGTCTGAGCTGCCACCCCATCAAAGTGCACTCGAATGTATTAAGCCAGGATGGAAGGTGAGGAGCATAGTCATGCTTGACCTAGGGCTTGACCTAGGGCTCCCACATGGGGTGCAGGACAAAGTTCTGTGGATTTGGATTATGGAAGGGCACCTGTTTTTACCCTTTTCTCTCTCTCTGGGAGCAAACAAAGAGGTCCCATGCTGTGGATGGACCTGCAACAGTGAGGCAGAGATTTAGTGAGTGAGAATTAGCTGCTAAAAGAGTCGCCTTTTGTCCAAATCACAACAAACCTGCTAGGCCTGGGCTCCCTAGGGGAGGGAGAGGAAGTGGTAGCAAATAAACTGGAAGGAAGTGACAGTGGCAAACAGAAGTCACCAGTCATATGGTCGCCTCCTGTGTTTTCTGCACCTGACATGTGCTTTCTCTTCCAGCTTGTCACTGTGACTGAAATAAGTGTAGGGATGAGTCACAATCTGGCAGTTCTTTGTAGCTGGAGGGGGGAGGGGGCTGGATTCTGGCTCCAACATTTCCTGAGATCATTCAAATCTCTGACTTTAGCAGTTCCACTAGCAGGTGACTTAGAGGAGGGGAAACAGGCTGAAACACTGACTCCACTTTGACCAGTTTTCCTGTTCTTTCTCAATGTTCTTTAGCTGATATTTCTGCCCTACAACCTAGATCGACCTGACAGAACCCCACTGATCCAGACACTGCCATGACCTTGTCCTCTCCTTGTTCACTGTCCATCAAATTCTGAACCAGGATATTATTAGGACGTGAAATGTATGTATTACAGATTCAGAAACCCGTGGCATTCTTCTAATTATCAACCAAAGATTGAAATGGTATGTTTTATCCTATTAAAAAGGAGGACTATTTATCATAACCCTTATGCAATGCCAATTCTTATCCATTATTATTTTATTTTGGTTTTTTGGAGGAGCACACCTGGTAGTGCTCAGGGCTTACTCATGGGATCATTAATGCTGGGGCTCAGGGGACCATCTGGGGTGCTAGAGATCCAACCTCCGTTGGCCGTCTGAAAGGCAAATACCCACTATTCTATTGCACTGGCCCCTTTCTTAATTGTTTTTAATATATTCTAGGACTTATGGTTAATGTAAGCATCAATGTACTATTTGTATTAGAATCTTTTATCTTGTTGTAACATTTGTCTTTAACAATTTTATAAACCATGATTATGTCTAATCTACCTCCAGCCTTCTGCCAGATCTTTTGGACCAGTACTGTCCAATAGAAATGTAGTGCAAGTCACGTGGATAATTTTTGATTTCCTTATAATCCCTTTATTAAAAGTAAAATGAGGAAGGTGAAATTAATTTTGGGACTATATTTCATTTAATCCAATGTCATATGAAGCTATTAGTAAAATAGCTTGCGTTATTTTTTTCAAAGTATTGTAGTAGTATAACTTCACACCTCTTTAAAGAGATACACCACACTATATCCATCCTACAGTTGTACTGCCATCTGCCACTATCAGATTCACCCTCCTTCCATCCCTCTTCTCTTCCTTTTTTCCTCTCTGGTAATCTTGTTGTTAAAATTTAAGAGCCTAAGCTGGGGGCATTTGTTAATTTATTTGCTTGCTCTCTTTTAATACCAGAGCCACAAAAAAGAGGAATTTAGGGGGCCTGGGCCCATTCCTGGTGATTCTCAGGTTGGTGTGGGATAGGCTTGTGTGCTGCAGTGCTACTAGAGCTTATGGAAATCTGAGGCACCAAAGGTAGAGTCCGAAGTGCTGAGGATGGGAAAGTGTAAGTGTAAGTACCAGAGATTAGACCCAGGGCTCTGACATGCTAGGTACATGATCTTCCACTTTAATTACATCCCCAGCCTCAATTTACTTTGTTTCTGTTTTTGTGAAGTAATATTATTTTATTTAAAGAAATACGGGAGGAGAAGAGGAGACAGAGAAAAAGAAAACGTACATGGCATCTTCAGAGGGGGTTAAAAGCCTACAGCACACCTCAGACTGAAGATGCCTGCGAGTCTCCACAATAGGAAACTTGTGCTTTGCTGGATTTCTTTTCTATTCCACGTGTAAGTGAAATTTTGTTATTTTATCTTTCTCTTTCTGGGTAAGTTTATTTTATATCATTGCCTCAAGTTTCATCTGTGTTGTCACAAGTGTGAATATTTCATCTTTTTCTTATAACTGAAATGTATTCCATAAAATATTTAGATATTGCACTTTTTATTCACTCTTGATAATTGACCTTTAACTTACTGCCATGTACATTATTTTTCATATAAAATACTTGAAGTTGATCTGGAGAGAGAGTACAGTGAGTAAATCACTTGCCTTAAAACTTAAAACTATGACAAAAGGTTTTTAGAAAACTATACTTTTGCATGTGATGGCCTGCCTGAGACTGACCTGACTAAATTCAGTTAGACTAAGTGTCAAGGAATTCTTGGAACTAACGGGTTGGCCTTGCATGGGCATTCAAAGGAAGGGGAAGCAGTGCAGCTAAGAACTGCATTGCAGACATTGGGAGGGGCTGGTCTACTTTGGGTCTGACTGGAGAGTAAGTGAGGCCTAATTTCCCCACACGCTCTTGTTACCTGAACTATCAGCTGCCTGTAGTGTGACCTGTGGTTCACATATTCACATTTCCAGTTCTTGGCAAAAAGCCTTTGGATCTTATCTCTCTCCCTGACAAAGAGAGGAGCTGGTCCTAAGAGGTTCCAGGTTCTCAGACCTAGAGTACTACATACCTTCTTTTTCGTGGGTGGAGTGGGTAGAACCACACGTGACTGTTTTCAGGGATTACTCCTGGCTCTGCACTCAGGGATCACTCCTTGAGGGGCTTGGGGGAACATATGGGGTGCTGGGCATTGGACCAGGGTCGTCTGTGTAAAAGGTAAGTGCTGTACTATCTCTCCAGACCCAACTACATACTTTCTTATGGGTTTTCTACCTCTTCTACAATTCTGTGATTTTCTTGATCATTTTAAATAATTCAGTTTGAAGAGGTCATCTGTTTTCCCCCAGGCTCTGGCTGGCAGAACAGACATATCCTAAAAATATTTTTATTATTTCCATTTCCTTCTCACATGCATTCTTATTTTAGTATATTTATATGTCACAAGAAAACTTTTATTCAGACCCTAAATTTCTACTGCATTATTTTATGTACATGTCATAAAAGTGACTGTAAAAAGTTGACATCTTAACACCACTTTTATTTTATTTTTAGTGATTGAGGTGTCATGATTTACAATATTATTAATGACACTTTCCATTGCACATAATCCCAACACCATAATCCAAATCTTCTCTAAATATTGGGGTTAAGGGTGATTTATATGTATATATGTAATGTATATATATGTATATAGATATGTATACACATATCTATATGTGTAATGTATTTACAACAATACATTTACTCATCCAGTATTTCATATACCACAGATAAATTAGATCATTCTGTTTGTCTTTCTTCTTCTGGCTTACTTCACTTTGCATATCTTTCATTTCCAGCCAGGTGGCAGCAAATTGCATGATTTCATCATTCCTTCCAGCTGCATAGTATTCCATTGTGCCTATATACTACATTTTCATAATCCATTCATCTGTCATAGGACACCTATGTTGATTTTATATCTAAACTATTATATTGAGTGCAGCAATGAATAATGGTGTGCATATATCCTCTTGAGAAAGTGTTTTTATGTCCTGGGGGTAGATGCTCCAAAGTGAAATTGCTGGATCATATGGCAGTTCAATTCTAAGTTTACTGAGAACTCTCCATACTGCATTCACAGGGGTTGTAGCAGACAACATTCCCACCAGCAGTAAATGAGAGTTTTATTTTTCACCACATATCCACCAGCCCAGATTGTTTCTACTATTTTTGATGTGTACCATTCTTACTGGTGTGAGATGGTGTTTATTGTTGTCTTGATTTGGATTTCTCTGATGATAAGTGATACTGAGAACATTTTCATTGCCTACTGGTCATCCACTCCTCTTAATTTGAAAAGTATCTATTCATTTCCTCTCCCCATTTTGATAGGGCTTTTGAATATTTTTGTTTGTTTATCTTTGTGAGTACTTTATACATCCTGGATACCAAACCTTTTTCAGATGTGTATAACACCACTTTTTTTTGCTTTTTGGGTCACACCTGGCGATGAACAGGGGTTACTCCTGCCTTTGCACTCAGGAGTTACTCCTGGCGGTGCTCAGGGGACCATATGGGATGCTGGGAATCGAACCCCAGTTGGCCGCGTGCAAGGCAAACGTCCTACCCGCTGTGCTATTGCTCCAGTCCCATAACACAATTTTTTTAAATGGAGCTGTGGAGGAGTCCGAGAGATATGTAGAGAGGCACTAGTGTTGCACATGGCTCATCCTAGTTTGATCCCCAGTACTGCATATAGTCCTCCCTTGCACTGTGAGGAGTAATCCTGAGCACATAACCAGGAGTAATCTCTGAACACAGTCAGATGTTTCCTGAAAACAAAAAAGAAAGAAATTGGAACTGTGGAGCTATTACAGAAAACTTGCAAATCATATATCTAATATGGGTTCATATCATATGTGTGTACTACATGTACATATACAAATGTAAATAGATAATTCACACAATTATATTGAGGTGGTAACTAATAGTACTACAGTACTAATTTTGCAGCATATAAGTGTATCAGACATGAACACTTTTGTGCATTTTAAATTTATACTATTTGTCAACTATACCTCTACTAAACTGGGTGGATAAAAACCTGTATAAGAGGGATAAAGAATGGATTCTTAAAGAAAAGTTTAATTTGTAAGGCAAAAATTTGATCACTGTCATTATATTTTAGAGGGATTTCTTCTCCAGAAGAACAAAAATGGCAAGGCAGATGATAGCCAGTTCACAAGAGAGCTGCTGAGAAACTCAGGAAGAGATGCTGAAACTTGCTACTATTTAGAGAAATACTAGTAAAAACAACTGATAAAGCTACATCTGAAGGGTGGAGTTCCAGGTGAATTTAGTTCATCAGTTTAAATCTTGCCCATCAAAAGGGAGCCAATCAAAATAGATAATGGGATGGCTGGGGGTAGGAGATAACGGCAAATAAAAGGAAGCCTCCAGCCCAAGCACTCTTCCCACATGCTCATCTATGCTCAGGTAAGTTGCAGGATCACACAGGGAGGGCTTGCATGCCTGGACAGATGGTTGAATACAGGCAGGGCTCATGGGCCCAGATTGAGCAGAGGAGCCCCACCCACAAGTACCTGGTGGTGGTCAGAGACTAGGAAAGCCGGGAGAGTTGGGGTACAGTGTCAGACACAGAGCACAGGAGTCTTACCCCCACACACTGTGGGTGTTGTCGGGTACTAGAAAAGCTGGGACAGGACAAGAGGAACTGCTGGGGTATAGTTGAGAGAGGTCCAGCGACACAAGTATAGAGCACAGGAATCTCACCCACTTGCTTGTGGCTGTGGCTAGAGACTAAGGAAAGCTGAGACATCAGGGAACCATTAGGGACAGACCAAGAGAGGTCCAGCGACAAGATTTCAGATGAGCAAAGCATACACTGGATAAAGAATGGCATAGGGACGAGACTAGGTCATCATGTGCTGGAGGTGAGTAGATGTTGAGGGACAGGACTTAGGAAGTCATACAACAGACCAGGCATCATAAGGCAGAATGAGGGACATTGTACATGCATAAAGAGAGGCCTGAACATTGGGAAGGAAGGTGGACTTATCTATTTGAACTGTATAATAAACTCTAACTTCTTAATCTTTCAAGTTTTGTATGCAATTCTTTCAAGCAGTTCTCAAGAAATATCGACTTTCATGCTCACACAACTATTTAGTTTAAACACATAGATTGTCATAAGTTGGTGAATTGGATATTGTCACACTATGGCCGGGATGAAGGGGCAGAGGAACTCTATGCCCAGTGGGTGACAGCAGTCCTTCAAGAGTGCCATCTAGCACTGCTTATTTAAGAATAACTAAGTCCAGTGACTTAGAAATCTGATTCCCAGGCAACCATTCCCTAAGCAACCTCATCTTCATGCGGATATAAAGGAGAAGTTGTTTGTTTGGAGACAGCCAAGGGGTATGATATCAGTGGATAAATACCATGAGGGATTAAGTAATGGGGATGGATTTTAAAAACACGTGCTTCAGGGCTAGGGAGATAGTTCAAAAGGCTGAAGCACGTACTTGGCATGCCAGAGGACTGGATTTCATCTCTGGCACCACATGGTCTCCTGAGCACCACAGGGAATGACCCTCCAGCGCCAAGCCAGGAGCAGCTTCTGAGCACTGCTGGCTCTGGCCCAATCCCCTCAAAAGGAAGCATG
The DNA here is from genome assembly GCF_027595985.1 of Sorex araneus. Lineage (NCBI taxonomy): Eukaryota > Metazoa > Chordata > Mammalia > Eulipotyphla > Soricidae > Sorex > Sorex araneus. The sequence continues at coordinate 50,227,548 of NC_073313.1, read as the reverse complement.
CTCTATAAAATAGAATCTAGAGGATCAGTAGAAGTACAGAGAAGGAAAGATATTGAGGAAGAGAAGTAAGAAGATGAGGAAGGGAAGCAATGTGGGAACACTGGCTTTCAGGTACATCAGTAACATGGGGATTGGTGTAGCTATATATCCAAACCACAGAGTCAACAACACTGAAGACAAGGGATCCCAACTACAACCACCCAACTTTAAAATGTGCCTGATGGCAGGCTGGGTGGGTACGTGGGTGGGAACCCGGGGACGCTGTGCAGGGAATTTAATGCTGCTGGCGGGACTAGTGCTAGAGCATTATATATCTAAAACTCAACTATCAATAACTTTGTAAATCATAAAATCAAAATTAAAGAAATAGAATCCAAAGAACCCTATGACCAATACCATTTGCATTAACTTTGTAATGACTAAGCTTTATTTTAAAGCAGTGTTATATTGGCAGAAAATTAATCAGCCAGAACAGACTTCCCCTACACCCCCTTTCTCCATGACTCACCCTTTCCCCTATTATTAACATCCTGTCTCAGTGGAGTACTTTTGTTACAATGCACGAACTAAGAATAAGCTAAGGATGCCTTACTAACTGAAGTTCCTAGTTCAGTGTTTACTTTTTTGTTTTGTTCAGTTCTATGGGTTTTGACAGATGTATGACATACATCAAGCATTAGTAGCAAACAGAATAGTTTCATGGCCCTAAAACTCCCATGCACCGTGCTTATTCATTCTTCTCCTTCCCCCATGAAACTGTGGCAACCTATTATCTTTTAAAAATATAACGAGGGATGGAGCTATAGTACAGCAGATAGGGTGCTTGCCTTGCATTCAGCCAACCCAGATTCCATCCTGGGCATTCCATATGGTACTCTCTTCTGTTTTGATTTTGGGGCCACAGTCAGCAATGCTCAGGGCTTACTCCTGGCACTACACTCAGGGATCATGAGGCTTGGGAGGCCACATGAGGTGCCAAGAGATTGAAACTGGGTTGGATGCATGCAAGGCAAGTGCCCTCCCCACTCTATTATCTTTCCAGCCCCTAAGAATCAGTGATTTCTGACTGTTTAGATTTGTTTCTTGTAAGGAGAAGAATGTCTGATTCGGTTTTTTAAATCCATTTTGCCACTCTGTGTCTCTAAATTGATACATTTAGTCCTCAGTAGCAATATTGCAAACTATAATGTCCAAAAGGAAGAGAGAGAGAAGAAGAAGAAGAAGAAGAAGAAGAAGAAGAAGAAGAAGAAGAAGAAGAAGAAGAAGAAGAAGAAGAAGAAGAAGAAGAAGAAGAAGAAGAAGAAGAAGAAGAAGAAGAAAAAGAAGAGGAAGAAGAAGGAGGAGGAGGAGAAGGAGGAGGAGGAGAAGGAGAAGGAGAAGAGGAGGAGGAAGAGGAGGATGAAGAGGAGGAAGAGGAGGAAGAGGAGGAGGAGGAGGAAGAATAAGAGAAGAAAAGCATAGACAGGGGGTGGTGGGCTGGGGGGTGATGGGAGGGAACCTTGGGACACAGGTACTGGGAAATGTACACAGGTGGAGGGATGGGTGTTGGAATACTGTATGTCTGAAATCCAATTATGAACAACTTTGTATGGATTTGTCTCACATTGATTCAATTTAATTTTGAAAATGTCAGTAATTTTAAGGTGGTTGAAGGTCAAATAAATGGTCTTTCTGAGGGACAGTAGTGGTGGCAAATTTGGATCAGTACCTCTTAATCAATAGAAGAGTTACGGAGCATTCAATACAGTGATAAGGTAACTCCGGAAGTCACACATGGAACATTGGCTGGTGGTCACTGGGTGCGCAGTGAGTCAGTGATTCACAGTCCTGCAATGTCCATTCTTGCATTTCCAGGAAATTTATGTTAAAATATAATTATAGCCCTAAACATCTAGAGTATCTTCTTTGTTGTTGTGGAATGAGGTTGAACACTATATTAGTATTAGCAGCATTCCTGGTTTCCATTCATTAGAGGCCTGTAGCACCCACCTCATTGGGAAAACAAAAAATTGTCAAACACTGAGACACGGGGTATAAAATGGTTCCATTTTGGGCGATGCTGGTTTCAAAATAAGGCAAAGAGTGTTTTTACTTGTAAATGATTAAAACCATATCCCACGAGACTGGAGAGATAGTACGGGAGTTAAGGAGTTTTCCTTTCATCCCACCAACCTGGTTTGAAATCCTGGCATCACACATGGTCCCTGGAGGACCAGTAGTGGTCATTCCTGAAAACAGAGCCAGGGCTTGCCTCTGAAAGCTGCTGGGTGTGGCCCCTAACGCCCCATAAAATACCCCAAAATCATCTTCTAATTAATCATAAAGAATATCATATTGGACATGTAAATTAATGTAGCTATCAGAGTGGAAACACTTGAAATGGAATGGTAGAAAGTGATAAAATGGTGATATTTTTGCAAGCAGGTTGGGCTGGTTAATAAGATTTTTATTGCCATGCACATTTCAATTGGGGGAAGTAACTGGATTTCTAGAATTTAAATATCATGTGACTTACATTCTGATATGCAGGGGAAGATCTTAGTGGGAGAGGGTACTTACTAATATTCATGAAGAGTCTGTGTCTGATGTGAAACTGTGAGATCTTTTTTTTTTAAATTTATTTATTTTTAATTAGAGAATAACCGTGAGGGTACAGTTACAGATTTATACACTTTTGTGCTTATACTTCCCTCATACAAAGTTTGGGAACCCATCCCTTCACCAGTGCCCATTCTCCACCACCCGTAAACCCAGTGTCCCTCCCACCCTCCCCAATCCCATCTCCCCCCCACCCCACCCTGCCACTGTGGCAAGGCATTCCCTTCTGTTTTCTCTCTCTAATTAGCTGTTGTGGTTTGCAATAAAGGTGTTGAGGAAACTTTGGTACATCTATACAATGGAATACTATGCAGCTGTTAGAAAAAAGGAGGTCAAGAATTTTGTAGTCAAGTGGATGGGCATGAAAAGTTTCATGCTGAGTGAAATGAGTCAGGAAGAGAGAGACAGACATAGAAAGACTGCACTCATCTATGGTATATAGAATAACAGAGTGGGAGACTAACACCCAAGAACTGTAGAAATAAGTACCAGGAGGTTGACCCCATGGCTTCGAGGCTGGCCTCACGTTCCGGGGAAAGGGCAACTCAGAGAAGCGATCACCAACTACATTGTAGTCGAAGGCCATGTGGGGGAAGGGAGTTGCGGGCTGAATGAGGGCTAGAGACTGAGCACAGCGGCCACTCAACACCTTTATTGCAAACCGAAACTGTGAGATCTTAAAGTGGCAGTTAGTAAGTAGTAGATGTTTCGTTTTGAGGGTGACCATGAGAAGACAAAACTACCCTGCTTCTGAGGGCTGTTTACTTTAACATGGCTAGCAAGCTGCCTTCTTCTATTATTTTTTGCTTATATAAAACACAAGGCAGACTTCTGCTTTTGACATGGTGGAGGAAGGAGGCTGACAAATCCTCTTCCCAAAGAGCAATGGGAAAAATCCTGTCCTCCCCAAAACATTTCCTTACTCTGGAGTTCAAACAACCCAAAATAGCACAAATTGACAAGTGTTTTATTCACACCTTTGACTCTAAGCAATACAGTTTGCGGTGACTTTTTTTTAGAGCATCTTCCATCCCTCCTCCAGCCCAGGACTTCAACCAGGGCAAGATACATGCCACTTAGCTTGGCTTACAACAACATGGTCAGCAGCAGGCTAGCAGAGGGGGCCAGCAGCACCCTTAACCAGACATCTCAGCTTGTTGGGAAAAAGCAATAAAATGGTTTGTAGGGATTTCCCACTGAGATCTGAGAGGTGAGATATCCCTAGGGAACTGGATCAACTCTCCCACTCTTGGACAGTCTGGAACCTTTCTGCCTCCACAGTAGATATCAGTCCAGACCCACATATTCCAGGTTTCCTGAGGCCTTGTAAGGTCAGAGAAGACGCAAGCAGGCTCAATGAAATGCATCAAAGCCCAGACACCTTGTAAAAGGCCTGAGATCTTAGTGTATCTCTGATAATAAAGCATACCAAACAGGACTTGACATGCTTTTGCACAACCTCTTGTCAATCTTTGGCCAGACACTAAGATGAACAGATTGGGCAGGGGGTGGAGGGGTTGGATCCCCAAGAAAGACATTATCAAAAACAAGAAAACTACTTGAACAGAGCAATCAGTGGAAGCAATGGAGGGGAGACAGACTTTATAGACTGAGCTCATCTCTAAACCCAGTCAAAATGCAGGGATCAACATTTTTTTAAATTTATTTATTTTTAATTAGTGAATCACCGTGAGGGTACAGTTACAGATTTATACACTTTTGTGCTTATGCTTCCATCATACAAAGTTAGGGAACCCATCCCTTCACCAGTGCCCATTCTCCACCACCAGTAAACCCAGCATCCCTCCCACCCTCCCCAATCCCATCTCCCCCCACCCCACCCTGCCACTGTGGCAGGGCATTCCCTTCTGTTCTCTCTCTATTTAGCTGTTGTGGTTTGCAATAAAGGTGTTGAGTGGCCACTGTGCTCAGTCTCTAGCCCTCATTCAGCCCGCAACTCCCTTCCCCCGCATGGCCTTCGACTACATTATAGTTGGTGATCCCTTCTCTGAGTTGCCCTTTCCCCAGAATGTGAGGCCAGCCTCCAAGCCATGGAGTCAACCTCCTGGTACTAATTTCTACAATTCTTGGGTATTAGTTTCCCACTCTGTTATTCTATATACCATAGATGAGTGCAATCTTTCTATGTCTGTCTCTCTCTTTCTGACTCATTTCACTCAGCATGAAACTTTTCATGCGATCCACTTAAATACAAAATTCATGACCTCCTTTTTTCTGACAGCTGCATAGTATTCCATTGTATAGATGTACCAAAGTTTCCTCAACCAGTCATCCGTTCTAGGGCATTCGGGTTTTTTCCAGATTCTGGCTATTGTAAACAGTGCACATGAACATACATGTGCAGATGTCGTTTCGATTATACTTTTTTGCCTCTCTGGGATATATTCCCAGCAGTGGTATTGCTGGGTCAAATGGGAGTTCAATATCTAATTTTTTGAGAATTGTCCATATTGTTTTCCAGAAGGGCTGAACCAGTCGGCATTCCCACCAGCAGTGTAGGAGGGTCAGGGACCAACATTTTGAGGGATATGAAAAGTTAATAATGACAGGATGATAAAGCAGATGAGGATTTGGGCTGGAAAGTGAGCTCAAAGAGTTGAGTGCATGTTTTGCAGGCAGGAGGCGGGTTTGGTCTTCAGCACTGCATGAACCCCCGGGAAACCGTTGAACACAGAGCCAGAAGCAACCCCTGAGCATCACTTGGGGAAAGCTCAAAACTGAAATAAAAAGAAGACTTGAATTCTAAATACCGCTAACAAATCTAATAATGAGTTGGCCAGTTTTTTTCCTTCCAGTATTCATAGGGGTTCTGTACCCATTCCCACCAGAAAGGTTTTTCTCTACATCAACAGGTTTTATCTAGCAGCATCTGGGTGTCCTAAAGGTCAACTCATTTTTTTGTTGCTGTTGTGGTTTTTTTTTTTTGGGGGGGGCACACCTAGCTGTGTTAAAGGCTTACTCCTGCTTCTGTACTCGGGGATCATTTTTTTAAGTGTTTGGAACACATTTTATTTTATTTTATTTTATTTATTTATTTTTTATTAGTGAATCACTGTGAGGGTACAGTTACAGATTTATACATTTTTGTGCTCATGTTTCCCCCATACAAAGTTCGAGAACCCATCCCTTCACCAGTGCCCATTCTCCACCACTAGTAAACCCAGCATCCCTCCCACCCTCCCCAGTCCTGTCTCCCCCTACCCCACACTGCCACTATGGCATGGTATTCCCTTTTGTTTTCTCTCTCTGATTAGGTGTTGTGGTTTGCAATAAGGGTGTTGAGTGGCCATTGTGTTCAGTCTCTAGTCTACATTCGGCACGCGTCACCCTTCCCCCATATGACCTCCGACCACATTTTACTTGGTGTTCCCTTCTCTGAGTTGCCCAGAATGGGAGACCAGCCTCCAAGCCATGGAGACAGCCTCCTGGTACTAATTTCTACTATTCTTGGGTGTTAGACTCCTATTCTATTATTCTATATTCCACAGATGAGCGCAATCTTTCTATGTCTGTCTCTCTCTTTCTGACTCATTTCACTTAGCATGATAATTTTTGACGGTGCTTAGGGATCCATATGGGATGCTGGGGATTGAATCTGGGTTGGGTGCTTATGAGGCAAGTGCCCTGCGTGCTGTTCTATTTCTCTGAGCTGTTCAACTCATTTTTGACATCTAGTGGCAGCATCATATGCTATAGGTTAAGGAATTAGCTCCTCACAAGTACAATTGAAAAACAAAATATTGTCTGACCTCTTTTATTTTTTGGTTTCTTTACCACATGTGTAATCTCCAAGCGGCTAGGGAGCCCCACGGCTCTCTCTTGCTGCCTGCGTTCAGTGGTCTCGAGCAGTTTCCCCACTCAGGACGGCCAATCCCATGGGTGGACGAAGGAGGAAATGAGGGCCATGCTAGTTGGTGATCAGTTGTCGTTTATTCCATTCTCCCCACCCGACTGTTCCAGTCTCACTGAGCCCCTCATTTTAGTCTCATACTGCCCCTCATTCCTGTCTTCTCCTGTCTCTCTGGTTCATCTCTCTGCGCTCCATTTCATAGCCTGGTCTCTTTCTCATCTCTCACCAACTCCCAACTTTGGTGATAGTAACTGCACACCCAGGTCAGGTAGCACAATCAATTTATCAAAAGCCCTTCCTGATTGCTGATCAGGGACAATGGTGGAAATACCACCTAGGGGTGTTTCTCCTCTCCTTAGTCCAATAACTTAATTAACATCTTAATTCTACTTCTTGATATTAGTTATTTTGTATGGACCAGTAAGAGATACATGAAGTTTGTAGGGCAAACTTCTGGGGACATCTTGCTATAGATCTCAGACTACAGTGCTCAGGTCAGATTCGTCTTTCCTAACCCTAGCAGGGTCCTAAACTAGATTTTTTGGGGGGTCACACCCAGCAATGCACAAGGGTTACTTCTGGCTCATGCACTCAGGAATTACTCCTGGCGGTGCTCAGGGAAACATATGGGATGTTGGGAATCGAACCCAGGTCAGCTGCGTGCAAAGCAAACACCCTACCTGCTGTGCTATTGTTCCAGCCCCCTAATCTAGATGTTACTTTTTGGATCATGACAGAATTTGTCCATGACCATGCTCTTAAGTTATTGTTAAGTATTATGGCACTTTGGCCTGGCCCATTTTGATGCCAGGGTAGCTCACAGCTTACCCTGGGTCCATCCAGTCGCTTGTTGGGACCCTGCTTTTGGGGTTCTCGGAAGTAAGGGCAACTGAGGCTTGAGTCAAGAGAATAGATACCTAGGAGTGAATATTATTTGGCGTCAATTAATTCACAAGTTAGAAAAGTATAGCATTTAACTATCTTCCTGTGTCTATACAAAAAGGACATTGCTTTGAATTAACTATGCAAAGGACTTAAGGAGAAACAAAAAGCAATATTTACAAGTTAACATAGCCTGATTAGGAGGTAAAGGTAATTGACCATTTGGGGAAGCAGAGTACAAAGAAAGAGGTTACAAATAAACACAGAGGAATGGGAGCACTGTGATGGGAATAACCCAATAAACTTAAGCTCTCTGTGGCAAAGCAGAAAGGACACACCCTGTATTGCTAGAGACTACTTTAGCTCGTTGCTCGGGGATGGCACCCATGGGTGTTTTGGGAAATTTGTAGTGAAAGAGATTGAACCTGGGCCTCCACATGCAAAGCATGTGCTCCAGCCCATTGAATTATCTTTCTGACTTTCCATTGAATCATCTCCCTGGTCTTCACCTAGGCTTTTGATTGCTATAGCTTGGAGGTTTCAACACCTCCAACTTTGCATTTGCTAAATTTGCAAGAATGGTCCACAGAACTCAGAAACATTTACTTACCAGATTGCTTGTTATTGTAAAAAGATATAACTCAGTGGGGCTGGAGCAATAGCACAGCGGGTAGGGCGTTTGCCTTGCACGCAGCCAACCCGGGTTCAATTCCCAGCATCCCATATGGTCCCCTGAGCACCGCCAGGAGTAATTCCTGAGTGCAGGGCCAGGAGTAACCCCTGTGCATTGCCAGGTGTGACCCAAAAAGCAAAAAAAAAAAAGATATAACTCAGAGAATGTGGATGTGGCTCAATGGTACAGTACATGCCTTATATGTATGCAGCCCTGGATTAAAACCTGACATCCGCCTAGTGTCCCCCATAAATATATAAATTATGGAGGGACTGCTGGAATAGACAGATAGAGCAAGGTATGGGGAAAGGATGTAGAGTTTCCATGAGAACTCCAAATATAATGCACTCCCTAAACTTCTAGGCTGAAAGCCTCTGAATCCTGTCTTTTTGTGTTTTTATGAAGGTTTCATTACATGGGCATGATTACTTAAATCACTGGCTATTGGGTGTTGATTCAAACTCCATTTCCTCTCCCTACAGGGATGGGATGAAAAGTTCCAAACCCCTAGTCTTGTGGCTCGTTTCCCTGGCAATCAGGGCCCAACCTTTTGGTATGGTTCCAAAATTGCTTGCTAAAGATAGCCACCTTTATCGCTCTCCTCACCCAGGGAATATCAAAGGTTTGAGGAACTCTGTACAAAGAATGGAAGGAACCAAATATATGCATGTTTATTATCATAAATAACAGTATCACAGTTTTCTAGCCTGAACTAAATGAAGGTTGAAATTGGACCTGAGCACTGTGGTGGAGAGAGAGAACCAGGAAAAATCCTTTATTTCTGTCCAGAGGAGGAAAGAATGAAATACCTCAGAGAGAGTGTGGAAATTCTCCAATATTTTATTCTCATTTTTTTCTGGTCTCCTGTGCCCAGACCCCCATCAATCTCCTGGTGCCTAAGCGGTAGCCAAAGACTTTCTAAGAGCCAACCCTCTAATGGTGGGGAATTTTCCTTCCCAGCAGGTGGAGCTGTGGGCCCAGGAGGTTTTGATGTGAAAAACTGTGAAACATCCTATAAAATGTTGTTTATGGAGTCCAAGGATAAGTAAACGTTGACTGTAAAAGACCAGGCAGCAAAATATTTTAGACTTTTTTTCTGCACTTTGTGGTCTCCGATGTAACTATCCCACTCTGCTTATAGAAGAAGGGTCTTCAATATAGAAATAAATGAGCATGGTAGGTTCCAGTACAATTTTATAAACATTTATAAGTGATGTGTCCTGTAATTTGTTGTAAAGGCAAGTTAAGTGTGAGAATGATATAGTTAGTAAGACAGGGAAGGGCCCCTATGGCAATGAAATTCCTAGGACGTAACAAAACCAATAGGACCAAGGCTGCAAACACAGGAACCAAGGCCTGATGATACTCCCACCTGGAGCCAGATACAGACCCAGAGAAGGCTGGACCCCTCTTTGAGAGAAGCTCCAGCAGGAACAAAATGCCAGGAAAGGCGTTTCAAAGAAGGTCATCTACCACTCCCAACTCAACCCCCTTGGCAACCGCCCTAGCAACAGACTCTGACCTAAGTAGAAGCCCCATGTGGGGGCAGATTGGAGAAAACCCTATAAAAGCCACCTTAAACAAAGGAAGGGCGCACATATGCTGCTTGTGCCCACATGGCCATTGGTGTCCGAAAACATGTGGCGCCCATGGTGCCCGCATCTCCCCTCCTGTATGCTTTCATATCTTATGCTCGGATATGTGTAGAGTCTCTCTCCAACTTTGGATTAGCTCGAGTTTCTCTTTTTTTTCTTTTTGGGTCACACCCGGCAATGCACAGAGGTTACTCCTGGCTCTGCACTCAGGAATTACTCCTGGCGTTGCTCAGGGGACCATATGGGATACTGGGAATCATACCCAGGTTGGCTGCGTGCAAGGCAAATGCGCTACCTGCTGTACTATAGCTCCAGCCCCTCGAGTTTTCTCTTGAGTGTGTTATTCTCTCTAACTTTCTCACCCCCCTCCCACTTCCTGAAAGCCTGCTAAATCAATCTATTTTGCTTCATGGCTTTTCTACTGAAATTCCTTTCTGCGACAAAGACAAAGAATCTGTAGACCCTGGGTAATGCCTAAGTCTCACTTTCCAGACTTTATACTTTATCAGTCCTAACCTTCCCAGCTGGTCCTGGTGTGGCAGAGGAGGGATCTGGAGAAAGTGACCATCTCTTTCATTCTCTGCTTCACATAAGCCACCTGTGAGGGGCCCACCAACTTCAGGAAGAAACCTGTACACAAATGTATATAGCAGTTCAAAATTGTCCACAATTGTAATCAATCCAAGAGTCCTTCAGTAAGGGAGTGTGTAAACTATTCAAACAAGAGAAGACAAAGAACTATGCTGACTACTGCTGCTCAGTATTAAAAATGGAAGAACCATTGATAAGCGTCAACATTGATAAATCTTGAAGTGTTAGGCTGAGAGAAAGAAGATTGATTTAAAAAGATTACATACCTAAGCAAATTTTCCTGACCATTTCATTTTTATAACATTGTGGTAAAAATATAGCAATCGGGTTGCCAAACAGACAAGTGATTTCCAGGGATTTGAATCCCTGATTTGGGGGGAGTGTTTATTATAAAGGTAACAGCATAAGGGAGGAATTTGAATTGTGAAAACCCATTTATGGCGGAGGTACACAAATGGTCGTTAAACTATATAATAAAACCAGTCAATGGTCCTATATGCAGTTTTTTTGAGGGGGTCCCCTAAGTAGCACTCAGGAAACCCTAAAGGCTGCGTCCAGCAATGCTAAGTCAACTGGGAAGGATAGTTCTATGCAAAGACCCCGTGATGCCAGGAGTCACCTAGGCAACCTCAGTGGTGCACCAGATACACCAGAAACACACCTGGTGTTACTCAGAGGCCTTTCCAAGCTACCTTCAGTGATGTGCAGGGTGTTGTGTGTTGTGGAGGTTCTAACTCAGGTCTTGGTACATGCCAGAAATGCTATACACATTTTAGTCATATTTTTTGTAGAAGATAAATAGGAAAAGATTCCAGATGGACTAAATTGTTAGCTACAAAAATGTTAGAAGAAAGCACAGAACATTAGTAGTCAGTCTCAGATTGCAGAATTTATCTTACTTTTTTGTTTGTTTTGGGGCTCTCCCCTGCAGCATTCAGGGCTTACTCCTGGCTCTGTACTCAGGAATCACACCTGGAGGGTTTGGGGGACCATATGGGGTGCCAGGATTGAATCTACCCACTGTGCTCTAGCCCCATCTTACTTTTTATAGTAGAATATAAAACAAAAAGTCATGAAAATGAAATTATTGACAAGTATTAATACATGTAACTCTAAAACTCTTGCACAGTAAGACTGTGAATAGTATTGAAAACAAGTAACTGAATTATAAAGAGGGAATAATGAATTCCAACAATCAACTGGAATAACTGTTTAAACCAATAGGAGACAAATAGATGATATGAACAAGCATTTTATAGACAAATAATTCATACGTACATGTCAGAGAGATAGCATAAGGATTAAAGCTTTTTCCTTGCATGCTGCCAACCCCAGTTTGATCTCCAACACCATCTATGGTTCTCTAGCACCACCAGGAGTGATCCCTGAGTATAGAGGAAGGGATAAGTCATAGACATAACCAAGTATAGCCAAAAAATGAAATCATTTGTCATCCTATTGTTCGTCTATTTGTTTGAGCAGGCGCCAGTAATGTCTCCATTCGTCCCTGCTGCATGCTAGTGTAGCCCAATGGTGTCTACTCGCTCCAGGAACACGAAGAGCCTCAAACCGTTCATTCAGGGTCTTGACGAAGAAGTCTGACTATCTCATAGGTGGGCGGCCACATGGTCTTTCGGCATTCTCCTCCTCCTCCTCCTCCTCCTCCTCCTCCTCCTCCTCCTCCTCCTCCTCCTCCTCCTGGCTCATGTGCTCAGGAATTACTCCTGGCAGTGCTAGGGGAGCCATATGGGATGCTGGGAATCGAACTCAGGTTAGCCACATGCAAGGCAAACGCCCTACCCACTGTGCTATCACTCCAGTCCCCAGATCAGTTTTTCATATACTTAACTGGTTATCTGGACTGGAGCGATAGCACAGCGGGTAGGGCTTCAGCCTTGCACGCGGCTAACCCGAGTTCGATTCCTCCATCCCTCTCAGAGAGTCCGGCAAGGTACAAAGAGTATCCTGCCCTCACGGCAGAGCCTGGCAAGCTACCCTTGGTGTATTTGATATACCAAAAACAGTAACAAAAAATCTCACAATGGAGACGTTAACTGGTGCCCGCTTAAGCAAATCGACGAACAATGGGATGACAGTGCTACAGTGCTACAGGATTTAGTAGAAATTCAACATTTTGGTATGAAATTTGAATATGATATTGGTAGAACTAATTTCTATAGATCTCTAACTCATTTCATTTCAATTGTCAGAGCATTAGATCAGACACATTCGTAGTTCAAAATTTGTTCTGGTTTTGATATTCTGCTCTGTGATTTGATTTAACCTGATTCTAAATGTTATCTATATGATATGACAAGTTTTAAATGAAACCTTAGGGGAAACAATCTACATTCAATACAAAACAAAAACCATAAGAAATTAATGAAGAATTGATATATGTCCAGGACCTTGTTTCTTTCTGTCTATGTTAAATGACTCCTGCTACATTGTGCTCATGCATGGGAAAATTGGTGCATGTGTGTGGGGGAGCAGCACAGGGGCTGTCTCCAGTACAGCAAATTCAGAATTTGCCACTTCTGGGACCCCACTGCCCCTGCCCTGAGATCTTTGGTGACAGGTCAGGGCCCTACCCTCACTGAATCAGTTCTTGTCCCTGGAGTACTCTCCCTCCTCACCTCACACAAGCTGCCAGGCCCTTCTGCATCCAGAGCAGTGGACTACTAGGAAGAACTCAGGGAAGGACCATTGGGAAGTACTCAGACATATTCCTGCTGAGCTTCTGACCTCTCTTGTTGCCAACTCTGCTAACCCCAGGAGTGTGAAGAAAGGCAGGCATCTGCAGACTTAACCAAAGGAAGGAAGATCCCTCAATTTCCACTATGGCATCTGGTCCAGGGACTCTGCAGAGGCACCCAGAAAGTCTGTGTCCACATGTCAGCAATTCAGCTTTCACTCCACACAGTTTAAAGTAGATAGAAGATGCTATTCTTCAGGGAGGAGAGGAAATCCTCTCCTGAGAAGAACCCCTTACCCCTCTGGGTTCTTATCAGGTTGATCAAATATTCAAATTAACAGCAGATAGTTTAGTTGGATAAGAAAAGAATCAAATTTAATTATATGTGGATGGAGACTCTTCACAGAAATGATGCTTCCAAAGTCAGTGAGAAAAGTGGGAGTATACATAGGTTATGGATCTGGGATTTTAAGGAGAGGGGAGAAAGAATCAAATGACAAGGAGAGCCTGATTCATGTAACAATTCCCAGATGCTTCTTAACTAGATGTTTGCCATGTGAGAGACAGATAGTTTTCTCTTAGAAAACTTATTTCTAGTAAAAAAAATTCAACTATTTCTGGGTAATACCCTCAGTTTTCATTTTTCTAATTAGTTAAGGATAAAAGTTTTTTGTGAGACTCCAGAACCTCAGTTGACCTTTGTTGAAAATAATCCACATGCTTAAACGTTACAACTTGGGAACTCCTGTTCTGAACATCTAGACAAGGCAAATCCTTTGGTTTCAGGAAATTAATTTTGTTAGGTGCCATAAAAGGTTTTGCAATTATATAATACTAAGAGTATTCATCCATTAAAGCATTTGTGGAATAAAAATGATATGTAAGATCTTCTTTTCAAATACACGGCCAGAGAGATAGCTCAATGAGCTATCAAGTGTGCAAAGCATCTGGGAAGTCTGAGTTCAAATCCCAGCACCATGAAGTCCCAAAGCACTGCCAGAAATGACACCTGAGCACAGAATCAGGAGTAGCTCCTGAACACTTCCTAGGGTGGCCTGAACAGCAACAATACCTGAACAGCAACAATAAAATGCTGTTGGTAGCCAACAAAATATCGTAGCCAACAAAAACAAACAAAAAAGTGATGTTTTCTTTTTGGGGCTGGAGAGATAGAACAGTAGGTAGGTAGGTTGCTTGCCTTGCATGCAACTGACGTGGGTTTTATCCCCAGGCATCCCATATGGTTTCCTGAGTACTGTCAGGAGAGATTTCTGAGTTCAGAACCAGGAGCAACCTTTAAGCATCACTGAGTGTGACCTAAAAATATAGTAGCCAAGATACGGTACATTGATGTCTGCAACTTGGCAAATGCATCAATAAATCAGATGGATTGGTGGATAAAGGAATGGAGAAAATGGGAGATGCAAGCAAAATGTCACACAAATAAAGCAATCTATTGATAAAGTAAATATAGCAACATATTAATTATAGAATGTAGATGATAGGTACATGAGTAATGACTGTACAACTCTGAACTTTACTTGATGTTCAAATTTTGATATTCCCATATTGGGAAATGTAATAAAAATAATTCATGGACATGGGATACCAGCAATATAAAAACATTTAACACTACTGAAAAGTATATGTTAAAAAAAGGAAAAATACATGTTAAAATGGTAAGATGGGGGCCAATTCCTTATCTAGCTCAAAGTGCTGGAGTGCATGCTTTGCACTCAGGAGGCCCAATTTCATTCTCAGTAACACATGGTCCACTGAGTATATCAGGAAGGGCCCCTTGAACAAATACTATGAGATTAGCCCCTTAGCATCACTGGATGTGGCTCACAAACAAACAAAAAGACTAAAACGGGCAATTTTTATTACCTGTAGTTAAGCACAATTAAAACGGAAAAAACAATGTTTTAGGCAACTATAGGTGTGGAGATATATTTTTGTTTTGTTTTGAGGCCACATCCAGAGATGAACAGGGATCTGTGTTTAGGGATCATTCCTGATGGGGGTCAGGAGACAGTATGCAGTTCCATGGATTGAACTCAGGTAGGCTGTGTGGAAGGCAAGCACCTTACCTGCTGTACTATCTCTCCAGCCCCAGTGGAGTACTTTCTATAAGCAGTATACTAGATACAGGCTACACATTTCAATAAACATTAATTCCATATTTTAGTCATGATGAAATACTGGAGATATCATAACATTCCCCTTGAGTTGAGAGTTTAGAGAGAAAAGGAACAGAGAAGGAAAGAAATCAAGGAGGTGAAGAAAAAGATGAGAAAGGGGAGTTATGGGAGAAGAGGGGTCAGGGTTTCAGTTATATTGGTGATATGGGAGGGTGTTATCATCATATATCTGACATATATCAACAACACTGAAAACATGAGCTTTAAACTGCAGCCACTAAACTTTGTACTTGTAGTGGTGTTGAATTGTATATGCCTAAAACTCAACTTTCAATAACTTTGTAAATCAGGCTTCTTTAACTAAAAATATTATTAAAAAATAAAACTTAAATAAACCCAGGTTGGTACCTGTACTACTGAGTGATAGATTCTAAATCCATGGTTCTCAAAACTTTCTCTTCAAATAATTTGCTAAGTATCTCACAGGAAATAAATTTACTTTTGATTTGCCAGTTTATTGTTAGTGGATATAATAATGACTACAGATAAGCATCTGAATGCAGAGGCTGAAGAATATTTGGTCTTAATGTTGGAGCTTTCCTGCCCTCTCCCAAATGAACTATTCCCCAAGCACCTTTACACATTCAACCACCTGACCCTAAACTTTGGGGAATTTTAGGAAGGCTCCATAAATTAGGCATAATGAATACTTAATTCCATTTCCAGCACACTTCCCATTCTGGAGAATAGAGCATGGGCCTGAAAATTCCAAGTTTCTAATCATGGCTTAGTCCTTCTGGTGATCAGACCCCATCAAGAATCCACCAGAGGTCATCAAATTTTTAAAAAGACACTGCTGTCACTGAGAACATTTCAAGAAATTTGGGAGCTCTCCCATTTGATCCAGCAATACCACTTCTGGGAATATATCCTGGAGAGGCAAAAAAGTATAGTCGAAATGACATCTGTGCTTATATGTTCATCACAGCACTGTTTACAATAGCCAGAATCTGGAAAAAAAACCCGAGTGCCCAAGAACAGATAACTGGCTAAAGAAACTTTGGTACATCTATACAATGGAATACTATGCAGCTGTTAGAAAAGATGAAGTCATGAACTTTGCATATAAGTGGATCAACATGGAAAGTATCATGATACGTGAAATGAGTCAGAAAGAGAGGGATAGGCATAGAAAGATTGCGCTCATCTGTGGAATATAAAATAAGAGAGTAGGAGACTAACACCCAAGAATAGTAGTATATAATAACAGAAGATTGGCTCCATGGCTTGGAAGCTGGCCTCACATGTGGTGGGAAAGGCAGCCCAGATAGAGAAGGGTAAAGTAAAATGTAATTGGAGAACCCGCTCGGAAAGGGAGATACATGCTGAAAGTAGACTAGAGACTGAACACAATGGCCACTCAATACCCCTATTGCAAACCACAACACCCAAAAGGAGAGAGAAGACAAAATGGAATGCCCTGCCACAGAGGTGGGGTGGGGTGAGGGGGATGGGATTAGGGGGTGGGAGAGAAACTGGGTTTATTGGTGGTGGAGAATGGACACTGGTGGAGGGATGGCCTCATGAACAATGTATGAAGGAAACACAAGCACGAAAATGTGTAAATCTGCAACTGTACCCTTACGGTGACTCACAAATTAAAAAATAAAAATTAAAAATAAAGAAATTTGGGAGCTCTGTATCAGGACCTAGAGTCAAAGATCCAATATTAAGGGCAGGAGACATAGGTTAGTGGTATGTCACTGATCTTTGCACATGTGAGGTCCTGGGTTCAAACAAAGGCAGTGCAAAGCAAAAGAAACATTTAAATGAAAAGATGCTCCAAATTCTCTTAACACTTAAATATGTGAAGTTTTTAGGAGTCTTATGCCAAGAAACAAAAAAGAGCTCTCTCTACATATATCCCTTTCCCTCTATATTTCCTATTATTTCATGTGCAGTTCAATGCATTTCTATACACTCTTTTTTTCTCCAAAGTTGCATCAGGATAGAAAGACCAGATTAGGTTCTAGTTTGATATTTTTAGCAAGACTTTTAGCCAGAGGCACATAATGTCTGGTTTTCTTTGTTTTTGTAATGTTAGAATCTGTGATATTCTTTTTTTTTTTTTTTTTTTTAGATTTTTATTTTTTTTATTTTTTTTTATAGTTTATTTTTAATTAGTGAGTCAACGTGAGGGTACAGTTACAGATTTATACATTTTTGTGCTCATGTTTCTCCCTTACAGAGTTTGATAACCCATCCCTTCACCAGTGCCCATTCTCCACCACCAGTAAACCCAACATCCCACCCCCCCTTCCCAGTCCCGTCTCCCCCCACCCCACACTGCCACTATGGCAGGGAATTCCCTTTTGTTCTCTCTCTCTGGTTAGGTGTTGTGGTTTGCAATAAAGGTGTTGAGTGGCCATTGCGTTCAGTCTCTAGTCTATATTTGGCCCGCATCATCTTTCCCCCACATGACCAACAACCACATTTTACTTGCTGTTCCCTTCTCTGAGTTGCCCAGAGTGAGAGAACAGCCTCCAAGCCATGGTGACAACCTCCTGGTACTTATTTCTACTATTCTTGGGTGTTCGTCTTATAGTCTATTATTCTATATTCCACAGATGAGTGCAATCTTTCTATGTCTGTCTCTCTCTTTCTGACTCATTTCACTTAGCGTGATACTTTCCATGTAGATCCACTTATATGCAAACGTCATGACCTCATTTTTTCTAACAGCTGCATAGTATTCCATTGTATATATGTACCAGAGTTTCTTCAACCAGTCATCTGTTCTAGGGCACTCGGGTTTTTTCCAGAGAATCTGTGATATTCAACACCTAGATCCACTCACTGATGATTGCAAAATGGGGGTGTTCAAATTCAAATAATTAATAATTTTCATTTTAGTAGAGATATTTTTGGACATTTATCAATTGGGCAATAGCAGTACAGTTGACATAGAAAAAGATTATTTATTATTGTTGAGTTAGTCATCATATCTATACCTCTTTAGCAAAAGATATAAAATACACACCCATGTGGCACATACACATTCACATTCCTTAGCTTGGGGGTGATGGTTCTTTTTGTTTGTTTGGGGTGGCTTGGGGTGACACCTGGTGATGTTCAGGGCTTACTCCTAGCACTGGGCTAAGGAATCACTCCTGCTGGTGCTTAGGGAACCACATGAAGTGCTGGAATTGAAACAGGATCAAGGCACCCAAGTTTCTGAAACTTTATATTCTCTCTGTCCCTGTTTTTGTTTTGTTTGTTTAGGGTATTATGCCTGGCATTGCCAAGGGGCAACATTGGGGATTGAACTCAGGATTCTATAAGCTTTGCCTTTTGAGCTATCTGCATGTTCTCTTGTGTATTTTTTATGCATCACACACTCTGGTTTTTTTGGGGGGATCACACCCAGCGATGCACAGGGGTTACTCCTGGCTCTGCACTCAGGAATCACCCCTGGCAGTGCTCAGGGGACCATATGGAATGCTGGGATTCGAACCTGTGTCGGCCTCGTGCAAGGCAAATGCCCTACCCGCTGTGTTATTCCTCCAGCCCACACATTCTGTTTTTAAATAAATGATCATAAGAGATCATACTGATGATTCAGAATGAAACTTAGGAAAATGGAGTTTTTTTCTTTGTTTATACTTAACTTCTATGTGAGATCTACATTTCCTTTTATCAGTGCCCAAATACATGTTTTCATAGATATAAGAGATGACAGAATGAGAATATCTCATATGTATTCATTTATTTTATCCCACTTTGTAAGATGTTCTGAAGAATATCATAGGCTTCATGAGTCACTAGAAACCTGGGATTGAACACATTCACAATTAATGTTTATTACACCAAGAGAATATGCAGCAGAATCAGCAAAGGAAAAGCCACGAGCAGAAAATCTGAAGGATGCCATGTGAAGATTCCCTTATGGTCTCTCCCTCCCAAGATAGCTCAGGCATTGCTCTGTTGCTTAGCAACAGAAATGCAGCAAACAAGTGTGATGTTTCTGCTTTGGGATGCCAATAGAGACTCAGAGTCCAACGTTCTGATTGGAGGTTTGTCTCTAGGCACTCTACCTAGCATAGCCAAAACCCCAGGCTCCTAGAAGGAAAGCAAGTTAACACATAAATCATACTATTTGATTAGTCTGGGTACACGAACCATCCTTCCCAGCTAAGAAATAGTGAGAACACTCCCCAAACACAAATTCGCGCATAGCTGAGAGCCAACCTTGGAAGAAGGCCTTTCAGATGACAGCACTCTCAGGCCTGCTTCCTTTCTGATAGTCCAACCCTGGGTCTTTGACCAAGGCAACTTTACAAAAAAATTAGCAAGACCTCACAAAGCAGGGCCAGACCTCCTGCATTCAGTGCTGACCTCAGTTACATCCTCCAGGTCTCCTGGATTTCACCAGTTAAAATAAATCCTGCGATGGAGTTGGTGGGGGGCTTGAGAGGGAGGGGTGCTGGGACCCCTAGAAGAGGGAGGGTTGGAATTATGTGCATGAGAAACCATTATTCATAAAATTTAAAACACAGAATCTCGATAAAAATGTTTTTTAAAGGGTTAATATAGAAACTTGGGGAAGAAGTCACCTGGCCTTTGAAGATAGAATTTTATGGTCCAGGGGCTGGAGCGCTAAGTGCAGCAGGTAGGGTATTTGCCTTGCATGAGGCAGACCCAGCTTATATCAACCACATCCCCATATGGTCCCCTGAGCCCTCCAGGAGTGTTTCCTGCGTGCAGAGCTAGGAGTAACCCCAAAACACCTTGGATCAGTTCTCCTATTGTTATATTAACCCTTTTTGACCTGATTTGTGCTGTCCATTCAGGCACAACATATTGTTGTCAGAAGTGGGAGCTGGCCCAAAAGCCTGCCAGGCAGAGGTTAGATGAGGAGGATCAAGAAGTGCACCATTCCCCCACTGGAGCGTTGAGGGCACAGGCTCTACTATTATTTACCTGATCATGGTCCTCTGAACTGGACAGACAACAGACAGGTAGAAAGGGTCAAAAGGGCCTCCAGCATGGCCTGCCAACAACATCCTGCCACCCTGTCCATTCCTAATTATTTTCTTTATGTCTTGGTTTCAGAGGGATTGGCTGTAGTCAATTTCCATTGCTTTTGCTTGTTCATGACATCCTTGTTCATCCCTCTTAGGAGTGTGGAGGTCACCTGGGGGATCATTATCAGCACACTCCTTTTGTCTCTGTTTTGGGGCCACATCTGGTAGTGCTCAGGGCTCACTCCTAGCTCTGTGTTCAGGGATCACTCATGGTGAGGCACAAGGGACCATATGTGGTACCAGAGATTGAACCCCTGTAGGCCACATGCAAGGCAAGCACCTTCACGGCTATACCATCTTTGCAGTCCTCAGCTTTTTTTGATTTCCCCATGGTCAAAGAATCTCAGTGCAGCTCATTCAGTGATTTTCACCCTGAATTGCTCCATCATTTTGCTCTCTTTCAGACCTTTGATTCGAAGTATTGTTTTCAAAAGTCAATGGAAGCTTTTATTTTATTTGCTTAACTGAAAAGACACATAATTTTGCAGAAATTGACACTGCTGGTGGGATAAGTGTTAAAATATTGTATGCCTAAAACCTAACTATCAATAACTTTGTAAAATGGTTCTGTAATTAAATAGAAAATAAAAAATAAAAAAGAGAAAAGACACATATGTTTAGGAATCAGTCAAGAAGTTTCCTGAACAACAACAAAATTTCAGAGTGGATTATTTACCCTTCTGCTCTCATCCTGATTATTTTCCCAATGAGATCCTAGAAAAAAGTCAAACCCTTATGGGTTTGACCACCAAAGTGTGTGGCTAGAGAAGAGATGAGGGAAGTAGAGTTAGGGTATAAGTTCATTGGGACAAACTAAGTTGGAGACGCTGTCCTATCCAGAGCTTTGAGCAGGCTAGGGTCACAGGGAAGAGGCCTCCTCTGGGAGCTCCCATGATCTAACCCAGCTGGAGGCTCAGAACAGAGTGCACTAGGCCCCAGGTTATAATAATCCCAGGAACTGCCTGTCCTAAGGGTTAAGGCTGGGACCTGGAAGAACACTCCGACCCTGAAATTCTTGGATCCCTGGAATCTCTTTTTTTCATTCCCCTTGGACTTAAAGGGCAATTTGAGCAAGCACAGTCCCAAGAGAATACATTAGCCAATAATAGTGGAAGGTTCCATGTCTTTCTTCCTTACTTTGATCAGACCTGTGGGTCTAAACCTAGGCAAGCACCTGAAGCCTTAGAAAAAACTCAGGGCCCTTTAAGAGCCATTTTATAAGTTAGTAGTACAAACTCATAATGATCCTACATCACATAGTGAAGTGTGGGCATGCTTACCTCATAGCCTCTTATCATCATGGCTACAAGGAATTTCCAAAAATCAGCATTTTCTTAGCATGGAACAAGGAAATTCATCCTAAATGTGGGCACATCAGGCATTTAAAAATTTCCCACCCATAAGCAAGACTAGCTCAAAACATGCATAAGTACATGTTACAAAATCAAAATAAAACCAAATATACACATAGAATAAGTTTCCATTATAACAATGCATACGTTATATTGGGTGCAACATAAGTAGAACCCTTCAAGACATTGATTCCATGCCACTGACCAAGCAAACAGAAGCAAACAAAGATATATATATATATATACATATATATATATATATATATATATATATATGGGTACATCAAACCAAGAAGCTTCTGCGTTACTAAAGAAACAATGATTGGAATTAAAGGATGAGTGGGAGAAGATATTAGCCCACGAAACAACTTGCTATATTTTTTGTCTAAGAATCTGTCTGATGTTAATGTCTTTGCTCAACCAGCCTGAGAAAAACTCAGACAGGTGGGAGACTTTTTCCCTGTGTCCTAAAGGGTGAAGGGGTCATTACTCTCCCCATCTTGCAGCTTTCAGCACTAATCCAAGTAGCCATCCAAGTAGTCTCTGTGTCAGAATTGTAAAACCCATCAGCAGCTCAATTTCTGAGAACTAGCTCTTTCCTGTCAGCGGTTGTATGTTTTTCAAATATCATGTTCAGCACTCAGGAAATATTGGTTGTTTATGGCCCCTCTGGGACTATCTTAAATGGGCAAGTGTGCTAGAATCAGAATTTTGTTCTTTGAGATGGCTTTTAGTTGATCACAGTTCTAAGGCAAGGATGAAACAGCTGCAGACATCTTATCAGGTTGCAGCTTAGAGGGAGGTCCAGGAAATTAGGACCTGCAGATCGGGGTTATTTTAAAAGCAACCTTTTTTTCCTGTAGAGCCAAATCAGAGAGACATGGAATGATCAGACAGTTCTGTTCCCAGACCCAATGATAAGGAAAGCATTCCAAAAACCCCTTTTATCTTGTAAGTTGTAGAGTCCAAAGAAGCATACTATTTTTTTTTTTAAAAAAAAAGGTTTCTCAAGTCTGCAAAACCAGCAGCCTCTAGGGGCCTGGTATTGCATTTCAATAAGAGCACAAAAACAAACTAAATGCTGGCTTTCGCTATCAAAGGGGTATTGCTTAATGGAGTTTGTCTCTTCTTTCATGTTATTTCTTTTTCCAGGGGCACCGACAAAGATAATTTATCAGAGAGCCTTGTTCTGTTCCTCCAAACCCAACAGTTTAAATTGCTTTTAATCTGTCTGCAAGAAGCGATGGAGCAAAGGGGTGAAGGTTTTTGGGGGGTGGTGACGGGGAGAGCGTCCATGTTCCCCACTTCTTTTTGTCGTGTTCCTTATCAGGATAACCCACCTGAACTCATGGGATGACGTAGAAACTATTTGACATTAGTTTTTATGATACATTCAAGTGCAATAGTCATAAAAACACAAATCTGCTTAGAAATGTTCCCTTCCTCCCTTGGGCTCCAGCATGTACGGGGTTAAAACATCAGCTGCTTGGCGGTCTCTGCTGCACAGTAAGGAGAGGCTGCCTTGGAAAGAAGGCAGATGCCAGAAAGAAAAAAGGATGGAGTGATTTTTTTCCTTTTGGGAGCTTTGTCAGTTTCCTCAGCACCTCACTTACATCCATAGTTTGTCAAAAGCCCCGCTCTAGTCCCAGAGACCATTTGGAGGGAAAATAGCTACAAAAATGTTTGTTTTCTTTTGCTTATATGAAATTCATTTGGTGGGCAATATTTGGGCCCTTTCTTTTCCCCACAGAGAATATAAACCAAAGCCATTGGTGCCAGTGGGGTCCCTGGGTGACTTAGTGAAGCGGAGAGGAGATAGGTGGCAGCATCAAGCAGAGGATCTGCCATTTTCTGTTTATCCACCTCTGCCACGAAGGGAGTGGCTTCGGAAATCTAGCACTATGAGCCTCGCTCCTTGCAAGAAAAGAAAGTCAGGTCTAGACCTTACTCAGACCTTTTGGGTTCTTACCTTTCTTTCAGAAAAGAATAGCAGGAGAAGATTGCTCATCTGAAGTAATAATCTACTCATCCCTCTGAAGTAGAACAGATTTTATTTGGAAGTTTTGAGGCAGTTTGGGGGAGGAGAGAGAGAATATGTACTCAAGAGAGAACTCGGGCTTCTCCAGAGTGGAGAGGGAGCCCCAGTACACATCCCAGCAGTAGATAGGACAGTATGAAAGTACACATCTCGAAAGGGGAGATGAGGGCGACACATGTGCTCAGGCACCAGATGTGCTCGGCAGCAACACATGGGCACAGGCAGTATAGAGAAGTCTGTGTGTCTCCTTTGTTCCAGTTGGTTTTTATAGGGTTTCTCCCAAGCTGCCCCACATGGAGCTTTCTACTTAAGTAAGAGTCCATTGCTAGGGTGGATGCCAAGGGGTATATTTGGAGTAATCCCTGTGCATCGCCAGGTGTGACCCAGAAAGCAAAAACAAAAAAAAGAGAGATGGTACCTTAGTTGCTTCATAGTCACCTACACACCGAGATTTTATCATCAGCAGCTTTTCCCTGCTTTTCTTTTTTTGTAAGTAGAGTGCTAGCTGTATTTCAGTGAGTTAGGATTGCTCTCGAGTCCCATCTCTGCCACATTTGACTATTCTCTACAAATATTCACAGTACTTTGAATACAGTTAGGATCACAGCTAAGGTTTCCAACAGCGAACAAATATGCACTAGAACGAGCAAAGAAAAAAGACACAAGAAGATGCAATACACAGATTTCCTTATGTTGTCTATCACCCATGAAGAGTCATGGAAAGCTCACATTCTCCCAGCAATCAAGGCACAGTAATACATGTGTGATGTCTCTTGCCATAGAAACCCATTAGAAAGTCAGTACCCACAGTTTTTAATTAGGACTTAGTACTAGTAACTCTCTGCTGAATTAATGCCAATATTCTGAATCTCCAGAAGGAAAGCAGAGGTTCAGCACAAACCACACTATTGGCACAGTCTAATCATATTGAGACATACCTATCACTTAGGGAATGGTTTTTTAATTTAGAATTCAGTTCTAGTTTTTTTTTTTAAAATTCATCCTTCCATCTGTTAATGTTGTTGCAATGACATATGCTCACCCACTAAGTTGTGCTCACCAGTTATTACATATCAGGTTTTGGGGCTCATACATTTGACTTTGCTGTTTGCTTGGGGTCACACCTTTCTAGCTGTTGTGCTTGTAACTGTGTTTAAACAGTAGAGCTGCCAAGAGCATGCTATGTACATTTGACAGCACCGCGTATCAAACTCATGAGCTCATGTTTATAAGGCAGGCACTTTAGCCACTGAGTCATCTCTTGTCTCCTTAGTTCTTTAATTTCTATTGGACTGGTTTCAGTTGTAGTGTATTTATATCACCTGCACCATTACATACATTTTTGCTGTTCTACTAACTTGGTTCTTGATTTTGTGCCCACTATTAGTTGTTATGTCAATAGTTTTGGCTTTCTCAATCCTTAATAGATTCCTCAGGAAGAATTTGTGAGATAACCATTTCTTGTATTTGTACATGTTGATAATAGTTTTTCTAAGTCCTGTGTAGTTGACAGTTTTTCCTGATAAAATTTCTTGCCTCTTGACATATTCTTTTTTATGTATCTTAAATTTTGCTCCACTTTATTGTTACTTAATGGGTTACTATTAAGGGCTAGTGATGATCTAATTTTCTTACCTAGATACAAAACTTGCTTCCCCCCTTTATTTTTTGTTTTGAATAGGATTATTGATGGGTATGTGTAAGTAGGGAGAGATGCTCCAGGTTCTCATGAATGTGGGGTCCATTGTGTCTCATTGTCCTGAGAGGAACAATTAGAGATATATGTGATATCACAGTCATTTGGAATGAGTCCTTTTTCAGTCATGTCCTTAAATTTATGTGCACTGAACTTAGTAAAGGCCCACTTCTTGAAGATGTGAATTTTCTAATGGCTCAGGAGTTTGAGATTTCCATGTATGTCCTCAATCATATGCTCCTTGTCCCTCAGCTTAATGTGGAACAATGTGATGACTTAGTTGGATATTCACCACCAAGCCCTGGAAATTTTCAAGAGTACTTCACTATCTCGTTGAGACTAAGATTAGAGACAGCATGAGGTCAGATGTGAATGTCCAGAAGAAAAGCTTATATCCAAGCCCCTTGAGGAAATTTTATACAAGCCACAACCTTCTGACACTACCAATGAGGCTACTGTGTATAGTCATAGAACACTAGTCTCCATGGGGGATGATAACACAGTAGGTTCCACTGGCTGCAGTTGCTTTTTCTGTCAACTTGCTCAAAATTATTTCTTTAAGCCAAATAATTTATGAAAATATCACCTGGTGGGGGTTATTCTGGGCAAACATTCTCATGTATGTGATAGATTCAAATATGTTTTTTGTCCTTCCTACCCACTAAAGACACTAATTACACAGGCCAGAATAATAGTACAAGCATTACGGCATTGCCTGTCATACATCCAAGTGTAGTTACACCTCCAGCACTACATATGATCCCCTGAAAGCCTCCAGGAATGACCCTTGAGCACAGGACCAGGAGCAAACCCTGAGTGAGTACCACCAGGGGATGCCCAGAAAACAAAAGCAAAAGAAGTTTTACCCAGAACCTCTCTTCTCCCACCTTTTTCTTTTTGTTTTTTGTCACACCTGGTTGTGCTCAGAGCTACCTGCTCTCCTAGCTCTGCACTCAGTGATCACTCCTGGTGAGCTCAAGGAACCATACGGTGTGCTGGGGATCGAACCTGGGTCAGCAGTGCGTAAGGCAAATACCCTACTTGCTGTACTATTGATCCAACCTCTCTGCTCCTTTTTAAAACAGTCTTTCTTCAGTTTGCATTGATCTCTATTACTATGACTTCAAATTCATGGATTGTTTCATTTATAATACCAAATCTGATGTTGATCCCATTCATGCATTTTTTCACTTCAGATATTATAGTTTTGGTCTCCATAAATTTGTTGTGTGCCTTTAAAACATCTTCCATATCTCTAGTTATTAGTCTTAATCTAAGCTTTTGAACATATGAAATAGAGTAAAACAGAACTGAGAAACAGTGCTGGGTATGCATGAGTTGCCCTCTCTTGGTGCTACAAGGCTGAGGACTTGCAGAGTTTGCTTCATTTATTTACCCTTGATGCTCAGTGTATTGAAGACCATTAAAAATATAGAGAGATACTATTTTTGTTGTTTCAGATTGGGAAGAATGCTAATGCCTGTTACTCCATCTTGGCAAGAAGCAGGCAGAAGTCTGGTATGGTCTCTCAGTGTGTAGTTTTATTTATTACTCCTGATGTTCTCTTTAATGATCATCTTTAGTGTCCAGTTTGGTCATGATTTTCTCAAGGATGCCTATGGTGTATGAATTGGTTCTTCTGTTTTTAACTTCTATATTTGTAATTTGGTCTTGAATTTTTTTCTTTATTTCTTCTTTAAAGAAACATGTTCCTTCTTTTTATCTTCTATTTATCTTAAGTCAGGTGTACTGTGTTTGTTTCATGTTCCTTGTAGGTTTCATCTACTCTGAAATGATTCTCTTCTCTTTTATTTCCAATTTTCTTTGTGTATTTTGGTGCCACATCTGGTGGTGCTCAGTGTTTATTCCTGACTCTCTGCTTAGGAATCTCTCCTGGTGGGGCTCAGGAGACCATATGTGGTGCTGGGGATCCAGCCAAGTTGACCAGATGTGAGGCCAGAGCCTTGAATCCTGTACTATCTTATCAGTGTTCCAAATATTTTCTGAATATGTAAGGTCATTTCTGAATTTTTCTTTTTATTTATAATTAGTTCATTTTCTTGCATAGTTTATTAAGGCATAGCTTGTTCAAAAACACACATTTCTGGTATGTTTTCATTGTATCTAAAGATAGTATTGCACCTCTTCCTCTTTTCTTCTTATAGTAAACATATTATATGCAGTTTGCCCACAGTACAATTTTGTTGTCTTTACACAAAAGTAGCTTTTCTTAACTTTTGGAGGGAGGTGTGATGTAAGGTAGCTTCTCAAATCTCAGAGCTCCCTCTTCTGTTGTTTTTGCATATTGTTTAAAAAAGTAGCATTTTCTTGCCTGAGATTTCTCAGTTCTATACCTGGATTATAAAAACTCAGGGCTAGGACGAACGGAGTCATTCCTGGACCAGCTCGAGCAAATCAAGAATCAATGGAATGATAGTAATAGTGATATATATACATATATATATGCATCACTGTAGCACTGTCGTCCCATTGTTCATCGATTTGCTTGAGCAGGCACGAGTAACATCTCCATTGTGAGACTTTTTGTTACTGTTTTTGGCATATCGAATAGGCCCAGTAACATCTCCATTGTGAGACTGTTGTTACTGTTTTTGGTATATCTAATACGCCGTGGGGAGCTTGCCAGCCTCTGCTGTACAGGCCGGATACTCTCAGTAGCTTGCCAGGCTCTCCGAGAGGGACGGAGGAATCAAACCCGGGTTGACCGCGTGCAAGGCAAATGCCCTATCCACTGTGCTATTGCTCCAGCCCATATATATATACATATATATGTACATGTATACATATACATATATATACATATATATATATACACCTGGTGGTGGTCAGGAGGTACTCTCAGCTCAGTGCTCAGGGTCACTCCTAATAGTCCCGAGACCATGTGGAGCCACGGACCAAATATGAACTTCCAGCATACAAAGCATGAGCTCCTGCCTATTGAGCCATATCACTGAACTAATTCCTTCATTTTAATCTAGACATTCCTTATATCTGAGGGAGTCTGATTATGGAGCCATTGGCTCCATAGAGAAATCTATATCTTAATCCTTTAAACCTATGAATATCACCATATGACAAAAATAAGCACTTCATATATGTGATTAAGGATTTTGTGATAAAGAGATTATCCTACATTGTCCAAGTAGACCCTAAACAAGCGTTTTTTCAAGAGTGAAACAAAGATAAGTCATACAATGGGAGAAGGAAATGTGATAATAGGACCAATGTGGCCACAAGTCAAAGAATGCAGCAGGGACCAGAGTGGAAGAGACAAGGATTCTCTTCAATTTTAAGAATTCTTGTAAAAAGAAGAAAACATCCAACCCCATCAGAAAATGGGGCGAAGAAATGAACAGAAACTTTCCCAAAGAAGAGATACAAATGACCAAAAGGCACATGAAAAAATGCTTTTCATCACTAATCATCAGGGAGATGCAATCAAAACAACTATGAGATACTACCTCACACCACAGAGAATGGCACACATCCAAAAGAACAAAAGCAACCGCTGTTGGAGGGGATGTGGGGAGAAAGGGACCCTTCTACACTGTTGGTAGGAATGCCGACTTCTTCAGCCCTTCTGGAAAACAATATGGACATTCCTAAAAAAATTAGAAATTGAGCTCCCATTTGACCCAGCAATACCACTTCTGGGAATATACCCTGGAGAAGCAAAAAATGTATAGTCGAAATGACATCTGCACTTATATCTTCACTGCAGCACTGTTTACAATAGCGAGAACCTGGAAAAAACCCAAGTGCCTGAGAACAGATGACTGGTTAAAGAAACTTTGGTACATCTATACAATGGAATACTATGCAGCTGTTAGAAAAGATGAAGTCATGAATTTTGCATATAAGTGGATCAACATGGAAAGTATCATGTTAAGTGAAATGTGTCAGAAAGAGAGAGACAGACATAGAAAGATTGTGCTCATCTGTGGAATATAAAATAACAGAGTAGGAGACTCAAGAACAGTTCTACCCAAGAACAGTAGAAACAAGTACCAGGAGGTTGGCCACATGGCTTGGAAGCTGGCCTCACATGCTGGGGGAAAAGGCAGTTCTGTGAGAGAAGGGAACATCAAGTAAGCTCTGGTTGGTGGAGGGGAGATGCGTGCTGAAATTAGCCTATAGATTGAACACGATGGCCATTCAATACCCCTATTACAGACCACAACACCGAATAGGAGAGAGAGAGAACAAAAGGGAATGCCCTGCCACAGAGGCAGGGGGTGTGGTGGGGTGTGGGAGGGGGGATGGGATTGAGGGGTGGGAGGGATACTGGTTTTACTGGTGGTGGAGAATGGACACTGGTGGAGGGATGGGTGCTTGAACATCGTATGAGGGGAAACACAAGTACCAAACGTGTAAATCTGTTACTGTACCCTCATGGTGATTCACTAATTAAAAAATAAAAAAATAGATAAATTAGAAAAAAAGAATTCTTGTAAAAGTTCAAGAGAAAGTATGGCCTTGACAACACCCTGATCTTGATCCAGCATCATTAGTTTTGAACTTTAGGATTCCAGAATTGTGAGGAAATCATTACATTGCTTTAAGTCACAAAATTTGTGGCAATTTATAAGAGCAGCGATAGGAAACTTATGGAGTTTTGCCCTGGAAATTGGATTTGCTGTGACAATGAACTAAAAATGTGAAGTAGTTTTGGAATAGAGTAATTGGATAATAGGCAGAGACTGGAAGATTAATTGAGAGCCATGTCAGAAAAAGCCTAGTTGACTTCAGGCAAGCAACCTCCTACTGTACTATAGCTGGTCCCTTAATCTGGACATTTGGCTATGGTTATTTCCAAGAAAAATGTTGCTGCTTGGTTTCCAGTTGCTAAAATTATGTGGAACGGGGCTGGAGTGATAGCACAGCGGGTAGGGCGTTTGCCTTGCACGCGGCCGACCCGGGTTCGAATCCCAGTATCCCATATAGTCCCCTGAGCACCGCCAGGGGTGATTCCTGAGTGCATGAGCCAGGAGTTACCCCTGTGCATCGCCGGGTGTGACCCAAAAAGGAAAAAAAAACATAAAATTATGTGGAAGACATTGAGGGGAAATATTTTTGTTAAGCATAAAAATACCAAAGACTTTATGATTTGGAAAATGCTCAGCCTGTCCATATTGCAAAAAGTGCTAAAATTAGACTCCAGGACATCTCGGAATTGAGGTGGGTGACCTCCCCCATCTCCCCATATTTCTGGAAGTCCTGAAAGCCACATCTATGTCCCAGTGTGTTCCATGTAAGCTCATCTACTGGCCCTGTTCCAGAGACTCATAGTTAAGTCTCAAAAGAGATCAACTTACTGAAAAATTTCTCAGATACCTGGTCCAGGCTCAGACCTCTGGGTCCATCTCCTGAGGTGGGTGTGGGTCAAGTTCCTGCTGTACCAAAACCCTGGCAGTCGCACTCACACTCCAACAGCTGCTGCTATGCCTCAGACCATACTGCCCAGTTAAATGTTCTGGATTTTCTAGAGACTGCTCAATTAAATATTCTGGATTTCAACATCTCCCAACTTTATTTTTTGTATTTATTTATTTAATTTATTTTTTTATTGAATCATTATGTGAAAAGTTACAAAGCTTTCAGCCTTAAGTCTCAGTTACACAATGCTCAAACACCTATCCCTTCACCAGTGCACATATTCCACCACCAAGAAGCACAGTAAACCTCCCCCCAGCCCCCACCTCCCCAGCCCCCCCAACCCACCTGTGTAGCTGATAAATTTCACTTTACTTTCTCTTTACTTTGATTGCATTCAATATTTCAACAAAAAATCACTATTATTGTTTGGAGTTCCCCCCTCCACCAAAGTCAGATCTGCTGGAAAGGAAGCATTTGATAACTTGTTTTCCATCGCTGAGAATGAAGATATGAGGTCGTGTGGCCACAATAGGGGCCGAGAACATCTCCCAACTTTAAAGTATAGCTTCGCAGTAGCAGCATACCAGATTGGATGGGAATGTAAAGTAGAAGCCAACTATTCTCAACTAGCAAAAACATTATCATAGAAGGCTCAACTACCAACAACAGCTTAGTAAACTCTTAGAAAAGGACGTAATGTCCCCATGGTGTGATAGAGCACTTTTCACAAGTTTTCTTCTATGGAAATATTTTTGGTCATTTTTAGCCATTTAATGGTAATAAGCTATATGAAATTAATTATTGTGTGTCTTCTATAGGGACAGGATTGAGGGATGGTTAGGAAACTGAAGAAAATGGAGGAGGGAAGGTGAAAGTGATGGTACAATTGGTGTTGGAATATTGAATGCCTGTAACAAATCATCATGAACTACTTTATAAACCATGATGTTTAAATAAAGTGGGAAAAATTAAAATATAAATAAAAATAAAGCTATGGAAAAAGAAGCTCCAAAATTAGGAGATTCACTCTAAGAGAAGGCCAAGGTTGTGTCCCTACAACATTTTGCCATCAAAGAAGAGATTGGGCATAGGGTTTGTATATTCCCTCAAACTTCACAACAAAGGCTACTAATAGAGATGGATTAATGAGGAAAGATATGTGGAGGATGTGCTTTTCAAATGGTATGAATTCCTGCATCATGCACAGGAAACTCCGGAATCAAATTATATTGATGTATAAATATAGTACATTGCATTTTTATCACTTAAAATAGAAAACTTTTATTGATCATGATTCTATAGATCAGGAACTTGAGCAGAACTCAATGAGGGTAGCTGATTTCTTTTCTGGATTATGTCTTGGGCAGCTGAAATGGGATTGACAGGTACAGAATTATTTTCTAACTTGTTTAGGACCTTATTCTAATTATCACCTAGAGCCTCAGTTTCTATGCACACAGCCTCTTTTTTCAAACGATGCCTCTTCCTCCAGGGCTTCCATCTTCAGAAAAGTAGCGTGAATTACTTTAGATTGTATCTGGGTCCCTCTCCTGCTAAACCAGAGAAGTTCAAGACCTCTTAAAACTCTAGAAGTTCCAGAGTTCCATGAGATTTCTATCACCACTTTTTTTTGTATTTTGGGCCACACCCAGCATTGCTCAGGGCTTATATCTCTCTCTGTGCTCAGGGATCACTCCTGGTGGTGCTTAGGGTATCATATGGGGTTCAGGGGGTCGGAGCGGGGTTGCCACTTGCAAGGCAAGCGCCATACCCACTGTACTATTGCTCTGGCCCCTCTACCACATTTTAGAAATCCCTTTTCCCTTTCCTTCATTGTTGTTGATAGTATTGTGAGGACCACGGTTCACATACATACTTGGCTATCATGCTCACACATTATTTTAATTGTAATCCTCAATGGGGTTGCATTGGTTTTGCTTGTTCTCTTGTATGTTTTTTTTTTTTAATTTTATTGAATCACCATGTGGAGGGTTACATAGTTCTCAGGATTATGTCGGTTATACAGTTCTCAAACACCCTTCACTTCACCAGTGCCCATCTTCCATCACCAACCCCCCCAGTATACCTGCCGCCCCCTCCCACCTCCCCAGTCCCAACCCTTGCACATGATATGTTTCACTTCGTTTACTCCTTATTTCGATTACATTCCATGTTTCAACACACAACTCACTACCATTGTTGGGGTTTCCCCCAAAAAAGAAAAGCAGTCCTATTGCCCAGGAGGCATTTGATAGTTCTCCATTGCTAAGAATATAGAGATATTAAGTCCCGCTGTTTGTTACATAGTTTTTCTTTTTCCCCCTTGCCCCGCGCCACCGAGTTCACGCCTGTTTTAGTAATCGCCACGCTGCCTGACAAGGGAAAAAAAAACCGAAAAGGATGGTTATTTCCCGTCATCAGCAGGCGTGGGGCTCTGGCTTAGTTGATAGACTTGTAGAGTATCTGCAAGCAGTCTCTGGAACCGACGGTCTTGCGCTGGTATCGGCTCCGGCTCGAGATTCCACCAGCGTCCCGCTGTTCCTTGTACATAATTTTTCCCCTTATATCCCATTCCCACGCCACCAGGTCTGTTTGCTTAATGGACATCACACTGTAGTTGAAGACACACCGCGTTTCTTCCCGAGAAAGAAGAAAATTTCTTCTCAGCCGGCGTGGGGATATAGCTTAGTTCAGTCTAGTGAGATGGCTACCACTTTGATTGCCTTCAATATTTCAGCAACAGACTTACTATTAGGATCTCCCACAAAAGTCCGCCCCATTAGAAAGGAACCATTACATATTGCTCATACTAAGATGACATTAAGTCGCAGCGGCCGCGCGGTTTTGGGTTTCTGTATAAAGTCCAGGGAAAGTACAACCAGAAATAACATCACTATAAACTTTTACCCTTTTATGGTGCTCATAAGATGGAGAAACCTAGAGAGAGGCTCGGCGTCTCCGTTTTGCGCTCAGGAAAACCGCGGCCCCTGCGCTGTGCTCAGGAGGGAGGAGTTGAGAGAGAGACAGGTTAAAAGAATTGGGGGATGCCCGGGTCCCACAGCTTCAGCACGCCGTGGGGTCTCTGGTCCCATGCCGGAATTAGTTCAGTGGGCTGCTTGGGGTCCGAGGGCGCTCCCTCGGGCCCCTCCATCATGCTCCTTCCACAGCCGGGTCCAAAAGGAAGCACACGTGGGGGAGGTGGGTTTAAGTATCTAACTGCGGTGGGCGGGGGTCGCCGCCCCCGCCCCCTGGGGACTCCCGCAAGTGCGCTCACGTCCTGTTTTGGCTGGATCGGCGTCTCTGTTTTGCGCTCAGGAAAACCGCGGCCCCTGCGCTGCGCTCAGGAGGGAGGAGTTGAGAGAGAGACAGGTTAAAAGAATTGGGGGATGCCCGGGTCCCACAGCTTCAGCACGCCGTGGGGTCTCTGGTCCCATGCCGGGATTAGTTCAGTGGGCTGCTTGGCGTCCGAGGGCGCTCCCTCGGGCCCCTCCATCATGCTCCTTCCACAGCCGGGTCCAAAAGGAAGCACACGTGGGGGAGGTGGGTTTAAGTATCTAACTGCGGTGGGCGGGGGTCGCCGCCCCCGCCCCCTGGGGACTCCCGCAAGCGCGCTCACGTCCTGTTTTGGCTGGATCGGCGTCTCCGTTTTGCGCTCAGGAAAACCGCGGCCCCTGCGCTGTGCTCAGGAGGGAGGAGTTGAGAGAGAGACAGGTTAAAAGAATTGGGGGATGCCCGGGTCCCACAGCTTCAGCACGCCGTGGGGTCTCTGGTCCCATGCCGGAATTAGTTCAGTGGGCTGCTTGGGGTCCGAGGGCGCTCCCTCGGGCCCCTCCATCATGCTCCTTCCACAGCCGGGTCCAAAAGGAAGCACACGTGGGGGAGGTGGGTTTAAGTATCTAACTGCGGTGGGCGGGGGTCGCCGCCCCCGCCCCCTGGGGACTCCTGCAAGTGCGCTCACGTCCTGTTTTGGCTGGATCGGCGCCTCTGTTTTGCGCTCAGGAAAACCGCGGCCCCTGCGCTGTGCTCAGGAGGGAGGAGTTGAGAGAGAGACAGGTTAAAAGAATTGGGGGATGCCCGGGTCCCACAGCTTCATCACGCCGTGGGGTCTCTGGTCCCATGCCGGGATTAGTTCAGTGGGCTGCTTGGCGTCCGAGGGCGCTCCCTCGGGCCCCTCCATCATGCTCCTTCCACAGCCGGGTCCAAAAGGAAGCACACGTGGGGGAGGTGGGTTTAAGTATCTAACTGCGGTGGGCGGGGGTCGCCGCCCCCGCCCCCTGGGGACTCCCGCAAGCGCGCTCACGTCCTGTTTTGGCTGGATCGGCGTCTCCGTTTTGCGCTCAGGAAAACCGCGGCCCCTGCGCTGTGCTCAGGAGGGAGGAGTTGAGAGAGAGACAGGTTAAAAGAATTGGGGGATGCCCGGGTCCCACAGCTTCAGCACGCCGTGGGGTCTCTGGTCCCATGCCGGAATTAGTTCAGTGGGCTGCTTGGGGTCCGAGGGCGCTCCCTCGGGCCCCTCCATCATGCTCCTTCCACAGCCGGGTCCAAAAGCTCTTGTTTGTTTGTTTTATTGAATCCCACCCATTTGTGTTTATGGTCGCATGCACCTGAGGCAGTGCTGCCAAGAATTGCTTGTATACTGGGACCAAAGCCAACAGAGCTGCCAAGATTATATTCAGCATATTTGGCAGTACTGGGGCTTGAATTCACTATCATATAGTTGAAGGCAGGCATTTGAAGCCAGAGTTATTCCTCCAGGTCTCCTTACCACATTTCGTTAATCAAAGTTAACAGAAATCCAGCCCAGTCATAGACACCACACACACACAAATACACACACACACTCATTCCACATCTTGATGAGAGGAAGCGTGGAATGGCAAACACATAAAGAAATAGAAATGTTGTCGACAAGTAATGCACAGCATATTTACTACAATAAGAGGACTTTTTCCACTAATTTCACTGTGTGAATGTTGTCCATGTCCAGATTTTATACCTGGCTACTCGGTTTGTATATTGGCAAGAAGAGAAGTGAAAAAATGTGCTGCTGTCACAATGTTCCCATCATCCTTTCTCACTACAAAAAAATCTCATAAAAGAACAAAAATGTGGGGTGAGGGTGGAGTGAAGAAGCTTTTTGTCTTTGAAATATTTTCTGTTCTTTTCCATTATCAAATGAATAAATTAATGAATATCTAGAAGCTAGTAAGGTGGTAGAAGATTGTACAGGGGTTAAAGTGTTTGCCTTGCATGTGGACAACCATGGTTTGATCCTTACCATTGTATATGGTCCTTTGAGCACCACCAGGAGTTACCCTGAGCACGTTGCCAAGATAAGACCTGAGCACCACTAGATTTAGCTGCTGCCCCTCAAAATACCAGGATAACTAGTACCTTATGTATATACACAATACCTAAAATAACTAGAATATTCACAAGTTTTCTTCTATTATTATTATTATTATGGTTATTACTATATATATTTGGTAAAACAGTTGTGAAGGTAAAGTGTTTAAGTGATTTATTCTCATTTACTCCTGAAAAATTAGTAGTAAATGAAAATAATTCAACAATGTGTGCTTCAATTTTATCTATCAATATACTATTTGAATTAAGCTTAAAAACCATGGAAATATAATCACTAGCAGAATTCATAAACAGTAGATGTTTAAAAATTTACTAAGAAAATGAGAAGAAGGGTATTAACAGAAATTTGACTGAGAGCAAATGTAAAGACATGAAAAATGAGTACATAGCAAAAACAGGAAAAGGAAAATACCATGACCAAAGACACAAAAAACCCAATCACATTGTCTTTTAGTTTATTTGGGAGTTTTTGTTTGTTTTTGAGCCATACCTGGCAGTGCCCCCCAGCTCTGTGCTTCTGAAGTTACACCCCATGGTGCAGCCATCAGTGAGCTCACAGGCTAACCATTTATTCAATACAATATCGCTCCTCCACCCTGGCTCCAAATATGTGAGCCATTGCTTAAAATAAGAGACATAAAGGACAGTTAGGAAGCACATCAGGATTCAATAGGTAGGGGCAACAGGTAGGGTGTTTGCCTTGCACACGGCTGACTCCTATTCGATCCCCGGTATCCCTTGTGGTCCCCTGAGACTGCTATCAGTAATTCCTGAGTGCAGAGCCAGGAGTAACCACTGAGCATCGCCAGGAGTGACCCAAAAATAAAAAAATAAAAATGAAGAAGATTCAATAGGTACATGAAGAGCAGAGGCTGGTGTAATTCACAAAGCAAATCAGCAGACAATCTAGTAAATTCATGACAATTTCCTGTTCTATGTTTCCTTCTACATATAAAAGACCCTGAACTGTCTCAATCTATTCTTTCTGAGCACATTTTTGCTTACCCAGTAATCTATTCCTTTCTTTCCTGGGTGCATTTTTGTTTGTCTGTATTATATTCTAAAAGACTTAAAGGTTTTTGTTTTTATTTTCTTTTTGGTTCACATCTGGCGGTGCACAAGGGTTACTCCCGGCTCTGCACTCAGGAATCACTCCTGGCGGTGCTCAGGGGACCATATGGGATGCTGGGAACCAAACCCGGGTCGGCCGCGTGCAAGGCAAATACCCAACCCGCTGTGCTATCGCTCCATCCCTTAAAGTGTTTTTTTTCCAGGGTACTTCCCAATATGGCAGAGTCTCTTACTCCCTCGCCTGACTGTCTTCACCGGGACCCTTCGGAGCAGGAGGTGGGGGAGTTAAGCTTCCCTCCCTGCCTCAAGCAGAGCCCCGGCAGTCAAAGACCTTTGAAACCCAGCCGCATCCATGGTCAAGGCCCCTCTCCACACATTCAGACAAGCCTCATGAATGAAGGAATCGGCAGAGGAACCCAGGTGTGCAGGACCGGGGGCTGAGATCTCCAGGCCTGCTCGAATTGGGACTGGGCTTCCTCCACCCAAACCTCCCGTTTTCCAGTAGCTTGGCAGCCACACCCACAAACTGCCCCCCAGCACTGTGTAATCCCATCAATGACCAAGATCTAGAGAATATAAAACAACGGTTCCAGAAGTGTGCGGCCAAATTAGCATCATGCAATCTCTTATAGCCTGGTTCTCCCTCTCAGAGAACCTGGCAAGGTACTGAGAACATCCTGCCCGCATGGAAGAGTCTGGCAAGCTCTCAATGGCATATTCAATATGCCAAATACAGTAACAATGATGGTCTCATTCCCCTTACCCTGAAAGAGCTTCCAATGTGGCACCGCTGGGAAGAACGAGTGAAGAGAGGCTGCTAAAATCTCAGGGCTAGGACGAATGGAGACATTACTGGCGCCTGTTTGAGCAAATCGATGATCAATGGGATGACAGTGATACATGATACTTCCCAATATCGAGGGTTATAGTTAGGAGAATGATTTTTCCATACCTATTTCAGAATATGGCGAATGAATACCCATCTGATAAGGGGTTGATATCAAGGATATACAAGGCAATGGTTGAACTCCACAAAAAGAAAATTGCCAACCCGATCAAAAAATGGGGTGATGAAATAAACAGAAACTTTCTCAAAGAAGAAATCCGAATGGCTCAGAGGCACATGAGAAAATGCTCTACGTCACTAATCATCAGGGAGATGCAGATCAAAACAACAATGAGATACCATCTCACACCACAGAGACTGGTCCACATCCAAAAAACCAAAAGCAACCAGTGTTGGCGCAGATGTGGGGAGAAAGGGACCCTCCTTCAATACTGATGGGAATTTCGACTGGTTCAGCCCTTTTGGAAAACAATATGGACGCTTCTCAAAAAATTAGAAATTAAGTCCCCATTTGACCCAGCAATACCACTCCTAGGAATATATCCCCAAGAGGCAAAAAGGTATAGTAGAAATGACATCTGCACTTATGTGTTCATTACAGCACTGTTTACAATAGCCAAAATCTGGGGAAAAAAACGGAGTGCCCCAAAACAGATGAATAGTTAAAGAAACTTTGGTACATCTACACAATGGAATGCTATGCAGCTGTTAGAAAAGATGAAGGCATGAAATTTGCATATAAGTGGATCAACATGGAAAGTATCATGTTAAGTGAAATGAGTCAGAAAGAGAGGAACAGACATAGAAAGATTGCACTCATCTGTGGAATATAAGGTAGCAGAATGGGAGACTAACACCCAAGAGTAGTAGAGATAATAACCACGAGGTCTGCCCCACCGCTTGGAAACTGGCCTCACATACTGGGGGAAAAGGCAGCTGAGATAGAGAAGGAAACACCTAGTAGAGGGTGTTAGGAGGACCCACTTGGGCTGAAAGCTGCGTGCTGAAAGTAGACTATAGACTGAACATGATGGCCACTCTATTGCAAACTACAACATCCAACAGGAGAGAGAACAAAAGGGAATGCCCTGCCATAGAGGCAGGGTGGGGCGGTGGGAGTTGTGGTGGGAGTGGTGGGAGGGATACTGGGAACATTGGTGGAGGAAAATGGGCACTGGTGGAGGGATGTAAATGAAATGCAAACATGAAAGTTCATAAGTTTGTAACTGTACCTCATGGTGATTCACTAATAAAAATTTAAAAATGTATATGGCAAATGAAGTTAACAAAACAAAGATAAAATAGTAAGTGAACATAAAAATAACTCTTTGTATTAAATAAATATAGACTACTAATCTATACTCCTATATCATTGCAACATTATAAAACTTTCATTGTAGGCAGATAGGTCGGTGGACCCTGCCAATATGCTTTTGGGAAATAATAAAACTTAAGAGGAGAGTGCCTAGCTCTGAAATAACCCAGATGCATGAACACCACATCAACATAAAAATGTATTTTCTTGAATCACTGTGAAATATACAGTTACAAAGTTATTCATGATTGAGTTTCAGCCTTACAATGTTTCAACACTCATCTCTTCACCA
Source organism: Sorex araneus (assembly GCF_027595985.1). Classification (NCBI taxonomy): domain Eukaryota; kingdom Metazoa; phylum Chordata; class Mammalia; order Eulipotyphla; family Soricidae; genus Sorex; species Sorex araneus. Next base: position 50,188,043 of record NC_073313.1, on the reverse strand, counting down.
GTGCACATTTCCCATCACCAATGTCCCCAGTTTTCCTCCTACCCACCCTCCTATCCCTGTCCCCACAGTCTGCCTCTGTGGCAGACACTTTCCTGTGGTTTGCAATACTGTTACAGAAAGGGCATCATGCATATCACTAGAGATAAAGTTGTTAGCAGGTGCCTGGAAGAGGCAAAATCACAATGAATATAGTACCCACCATTGTAACTGACAGTCACAAAACAAATATTGACAGGTTTTCCTACACACATTTTATTTAAACACAGTGGTTTACAAAGTTGTTCAGGAATTCAATATTCCAGCACTAACCCACAACTACTGTCAACTTCCTTCCAACATTGTCTCCATTTTCCAAACCACCCCTCAAGCCTGCCCCCATAGCAGGCCCACAATGATCTATTTAACATTACTTGTTACCAATAAATGGCTAATGGTATGATCAAAAACTATTTACTCAGAAGATCCTCAGTGAAAATTGTTGTATCTTACCATGGGTACATTAAGTCCTTGTCTGAGGGATTACTAAGATGTTGTTACAAGTTAAGCCTTCTGTGTTAATATTTTTGTCAGTTGAGGTTGGTTGGTTTCTGCCTTACTTCTCATTCAATCTGGTGTGCTACTATTCGATCGTCAGTGTTGTAAATTTTGGAGATGTCAAGCAGCTGCAAAGACAGCTGCATGCTCCAGGAAATCCAGAATATTTAACTGGGTGGTACAGCTGGAGTTAATTTTTCAACTGGGCTATGTCTGAGAGATGTTTGCAGCTAGTTTATCTCTTTCAATATTTATGAGTCTCTTAAACAATGCCAGTAGATGAGTTTACATGGCGGTGGAGGTGCTTCGTGAGTGCTTGCCGAGGCTTCCGGAAGTACAGGGAGGTAAGGGGGAACACCACATCCGTTTGACACATATAAATCCTGAACTCTTTAACAAAGAGAAACTAAGGCACCATCCAGATGCAGAAAACCAAGGCCCTATCCAGAGAGGGTGGACCCCTCAGAAAAGAAGAAGCTACAGAAGAATCTATGAGAAGACCATAGATTGTGCAAGAGATGAGATTATAAGAAGACAGTGAAAGGCTTTCCTATAACAACACTCAAATTACCTTTTATGTATACAAAGCTCCAGAAAAACGCATTTGGAAAAAACTATATGACAGTCCTTCAAAAAGCCATTGGGAGCTTCCTCTTAGAGTCATATTCTCCATTGAACATGTATCTAACTTGCTTATCTCTGTTTCTTTGCTTGCTTATTTCTACTGTGGAGAAGCCTCTCTCTTTTTTTAATTGAATTGCCGTAAGATACAGTTACAAGCTTTCATGTTTGAGTTTCAGTCATACAATGATCAAACACCCATCCCTCCCTCAGTGCACATTCTCCACCACAAATGTCCCCAGTATACCCCAGCCCCTTTCCAACCCTTTCCCTGCCTCTATGGCAGACAATTTCCCCCATACTCTCTCTATACTTTTGGGCATTTATGGTTTGCAATACAGATACTGAGAGGTTATAACATTTGGTCCTTTATCTACTTTCAGCACACATCTCCCACCTTGAACGATTCCTCCAACTATCATTATCTTAGTCATCCCTTATTATATGCCAGCTGCCTTCTCTCCCAGCATAGCTCATAAGACAGGCTTCCAACTATGGGACAATGTTCCAGGGCCTTATGTCTACTGTCCTTGGGTGTCAGTTTCCTATTATGTTATTTTATATTCCAGAAATGAGTGCAGTCATTCTATGTCTGTTCCTCTCTTTCTGACTCATTTAACTAAGCATGATACTCTATGTCCATCCACTTATCAGCTAACCTCATAACGTCATCTCTCCTGACTAGCTGCATAGTATTCCACTGTGTAGGTGTACCAGAGTTTCTTTAACCAGTTGCCTGTTCTCAGGCACTCGGGTTGTTTCCAGATTCTGGCTATTGTGAATAGTGCTGCAATGAACATACAGGTGCAGAGATCATTTCTACTTTGCTTTTTTGTATCCCAGGGTATATTCCCAGAACTGGTATTGCAGGGTCATATGGGAGCTCAATTTCTGTTTTTGGAGAAATGCCCATATTGTTTTCCAAAATGGCTGGACCAGTCGGCATTCCCACCAACAGTGAAAGAGTGTCCCTTTCCCCCACATCCACGCCAATACTGGTTGCTTTTGTTCTTTTGAATGTGTGCCAGTCTCTGGTGTGACATGATATCTCACTGTTGCTTTGATTTGCATCTCCCTGATGATAAATGATATGAAGCATTTTTACTGTGCCTTTTAGCCATTTGTATTTCTTTTTTTGAGGAAGCTTCTGTTCACTTCTTCTCCCTACTTTTGATGGGGTTAGAGGTTTTTTTCTTGTACAATTCTACTAGTGTCTTGTATATCCTGGGTATTGATCCCTTATCAGATGGGTATTGGGTAAATATTCTTTCCCATTCCGTGGGCTCTCTCTGGTCACTGTTTCCTTTGAGGTGCAGAAGCGTCTTAGTTTAATGTAATATCATTTTGTTTATGTTTGTTTCCACTTGCTTGGTCAGTGGTGTTTAATCCTTAAAGATGCTTTTAGCTTCAATATCATGGAGAGTTCTGCCTACATTTTCCTCTGTGTACCTTATGGATTCAGGTCTGATATTGAGGTATTTAATTCACTTTGATCAGACTTTTGTGCCTGGAGTTAGACAGAGGTCAGAGTTCTTTTTTTTTGCAGGTAGCTGTCCAGTTTCCCCAGCACCACTTGTTGAAGAGGCTTTCCTTGTTCCACTTCACATTTATTGCTCTTTTGTCAAAGATTAAGTAATCATATATTTGAGTGTCTGTGACAGAATATTCAACTCTGTTCCATTGGTCTTCAGGTCTGTTTCTAGCCCAATACCATGCTGTTTTAATTGCTACTGCTTTGTAGCATAGTTTAAAGTTGGGGAAGGTGATGCCACCCAAATTTACCCCCAAGGATTGCTTCAGCTATTCTTGGGAGTTTATTGTTCCATATAAATATCTGGAGTGTTTTATTTCTTTTAAAAATGTCATGGGTACCCCCCCAAAAAAAGCAAAACAAAATGTCATGGGTATCCTGATAGGGACTGCATTAAATCTGTATAGTGCTTGGGGAGTATTGCCATTTCAATAATGTTAATCCTCCATATCCACGAGCATGAGATATATCTCCATTTCTTAGTGTCCTTTTTTATTTCTTTAAGTAGTGTTTTGTAATTTTCCTTGTATAGGTCCTTCACTTTTTTAGTTAAGCTGATTCCAAGATGCTTTATTTTCCTAGGTACTGTTGTGAACGGGATTGTTATTTTAATGTCACTTTCTTCTCTTTCATTATTTGTATATAGGAAAGCCATGGACTATTGGGTGTTGATTTTATAGCCTGCCACTTTACTATACAAACCTATTGTTTTTAGAAGCTTTTCTGTAGAGTCTTTAGGATTTTCTAAATATAGTATCATATCATCTGCAAATAGTGATAGCTTGAACTCTTCGTTTCATATCTGTATGCCCTTGATATATTTTTCTTGCCTAAGTGAGAAGCCTCTATAGAACTTGTACTTTGACTTTTCTCTCTCCTCATATCTTTCTAAATAAGTTTCAACTTATTGGACTTGAATTTGAACTTCCTAACCTCACCAGTTTGCCTCCTGAAATTCTTCTCTGTGAGGGAAAGGCAATGGAGCAAGAATAACTATGCTGGGATTAGGACTAACCTGATCTAGTTCAGGCATTTACCCAGCGCTGGTGGTCAAGGTGGGTCAAGCAGAGAGGTGCAAGTACTCTTTTCTTGAGTCTATCTCTAGTGCTCCCCACTTTAGCAAGTCACCTGCAACACTTACAGTTGTCTAACTTTATCTCAGAGAAATGATTGAGAAAAATTTAAAAGTTGAGCTTTGATGGATATCGTTCTCTTAAGATCAAATATATAGAGAAAATATTACCAAAATGTTTAATTAGACGGAAATTTATAAAATCCTTGCTAAATAAATCAGTAATAGGTGACTCTGGGTTATATAAATTCTAACAGTCCACTGAGAGATATGTAAATTCCCCATTTATTTTTATTATTCCCCAAATCAAAGATAGCTAGAGCAATCATGACTGGATGAAAATGTCTAAATAATACATCAGCATTTCAAAAACCAAGAAATGCTGTTTCTCAAGAAAACCCCACCACCGCACCATTAAGATAATTCTTAATGTCAATACTGAAATAATGTCAAAATAACCTCAATGTCAACAGTGAAATAAATTGCTAAGAAGAGGGCCAGAGATATTAGTCACTGGACTGAACGCATGCTTTGCAAAATGAAGGCCCAGGTTTGATTCCTGGCATCACTTGACTCCCCTCAGCACCACCAGGAGTGACCCCTGAGCACTTTAATGTCACTGCCCCCAAATTAGAGATAGCTAGAGGCAATCAAGACTGTGGATGAAAATCTCTAAATTATAGATCAGCTTTCAAAACCAAGAAATACTGTTTCTCAAGAAAACCCCACCACTGCAACTATTAAGAGGATTCTAGGAATTTTAGTTTGGTTTAATATTTATGCCAAGTCACATAATTCATTACCCCATACTTTAGAAAAGCCACATAATGGTTATCAATTTTTAAGTATCTGATGTAATTCAGAAGCCATTATATTAGTAATGGAAAGTCAAAATAGTAATAGAAGAAAACTCCTTGCAATTAACAGACCCATTTTTCCAAAGTGTCAGAAAGCTTTATAGTAAATGATCAAGTGTTTAAATAATTTCTGTTTAAATTGGCAACAAGATAAGGATACTCTGTTATATCCATTACTCCAAATTTTCTTACAGCATTTTCTAACCATTTTCCAAAGTAGCAGGTCCTTTAATAACATCTGTAATATAAATTACTTTGCTCCAAGACTAAATCCCTGAGGATTTGCACATGATTTCCAATTCCCAGGGAAGCATTCTGTTGGCCATCAGTTAGAAAGGTGGGTTTAGTTTTTACTTAAGGAAGGAAGACCAGTGGGATACTGTGGCAGTTGATCCAGGACCAATGGCATTTCAGCCTTGTCAGGTGGGGTTACAGAGCAAAGGCATAACAAAAGACAGACTATGCGCAGCACCACTTTGAGAAAGAACAAAGGAAACAAAAATGTGTTGTGTTTTAACACCTCAGGTTGTTTCTTTTTTAAAAATTTCATTTTCATCTCCGTGATTTACAATACTGCTAATGATTGGACTTCATGCACACAGTGTTTCAACCCCATAGCTCCACCAGTGACTGCTTCCTTCACAACTGCCACAGGGTTTCTTCCTGAAACCCACCCCCACTGTGCTCCCACTCTTATCCCAGCCTACACATATACCTCGCTGCCATGGTAAACTCAGTTCTGTAGACTGGTTCTCATTTAACAACTTGTAATTCCATTTTTTTTGCTTTTTGGGGTCACACCCAGCGATGCTCAGGGGTTACTCCTGGCTTTGCACTCAGGAATTACTCCTGGCAGTGCTTGGGGGACCATATGGGATGCCGGGGATCGAACCAGGGTCTGCCGCGTACAAGGCAAACGTCCTACCCGCTGTGCTATCGCTCCGGCCCCTTGTAATTCCATTATTAAGTTTCTTTCTATCCCACATATGACAGAGATAATCCTGTAGAATGCTACCCGAGTAAGTTTCTAGTCTCACCCTGGGAACTGGCTGGCTCTGCCAATTCCTAGGATCAACTCTGGCTTCCCTCCTAGAAGGTGGAGGAAGAAGGGGTTAGTGTTCTTCCCTTCGTTTTCCCCACAATGTCCTTTTGTTTATAATTGTTCCATTTTAACATTTATGAGGAAAAGAAAAATATAGAGGCCCACACTGAACATAACAACATTATTTGAAGACCTGATTTCATTATGTGTTCACTGACTTAAATCACAGTTTCCAAAAACCTCTGGACAATCCTCTGTGAGGACTTACTGTAAACCTTCTATGATGATAGAATTATTGTCTACTTAACACTTCCCATTATAGTAACCACTAGTAATATATGGCCATTGAGTCTTTGAAGTCTGAGTAAGTAACTCAGAAGCCGAATTTTAATTTTTGTCTTAAATAAATGTAAATTTAAATAGATAAACTTAGAAGTTACGATTCTGGGCAACTAATACAGTGAAGAAACACTCACACCAATATTGGATAAAAGAATATTATTGGTCACCCTCCAGCGCTGTGCCAGGTTTGCTCCCTCCAGCAGGTCAGTGAAGCGGACCCAGGATGCCATTTTCCCCGCGCCTGCACCCCTCATCTTCCCTTGGGACCCTGAGCTCCCACCCTCCCCAAGCATGGCCCCATTGGCCTCTTCACCATCCATAGCCGTGCCCGTTTGCTCCGTGGGGCAGATCAGTGAACCCAACCCAAGCTGCCATTACCCCTCCTCCAAGGCACCCCTCCCACATCGCGGCAGTGGGCGTGGCATCCGCAGAAGTGGGCGTTGCCTTTTTTGGAGCCACAGTTATTTTCCTCAAACCAAGCAATCTGTTGTTACATCTCAGTCTTCATCACCTATGTCCATGAGTAATATTCTAGCTATCCCCAAACCAGTAGGCCAATAGGCCGCTAGTCTATTCCAATTTCACCAAAATACCAATGAATACAAGCAACTGTACAAGCCCAATATAAAAGCGCACATTCTCTGAAAGCATCACTTGAGGCCTCACATAAGGAATAGAGGAACATCTGAGAAGAAAGACATGTTCTAGAAGGGGAAAATAAAAAGGTGACCACCATTGACCGAGCCCATCCAGAATCCTTTTTCGCAACAAAAGACAATAGGAATAGTGATCTTGAAGGTCACTCCTCCACACCACCACAACAGCATGAAGAAATAGCGTAAATTTCTACCACAAGTAGAGGATGAGGAAAGGAGTCCAGAAGCCTTAGTAGGCATTTCCCATAAACCTGAAATTTCCAGGGCTGGAGCGATAGCACAGCTGGTAGGGTGTTTGCCTTGCACGCGGCCGACCCGGCTTCAATTCCCAGCATCCCATATGGTACCCTGAGCACCACCAGGGGTAATTCCTGAGTGCAGAGTCAGGAGTGACCCCTGGGCATCATCGGGTGTGATCCAAAAAGCAAAAAAAGAAAAAAAGCATAACAAACAAACAAAAATAAGCCTGAAATTTCCGATAAAGAATTCAGAGATGAAATGCTGAAGATGTTCAATGAATTCAATGAAAGATGGAACAGGCATCCATTAAATTAAGGAGGACCTGAAAGAAACAATGAAACAGACAGCCCAGAAAATACAGGAAGAAATGAGAGCAGAAATTAAAAAGATACAAAAAGAAATGTCACGAATACGAATTCTTCCAAACATTTAAAGAAGATCTGTTGCCAGTTCTCCTCAAGCTTTTCCAGGAAATTGAAAAAACAGGAACTCTCCCAAACAGTTTCTATGAAGCACATATCTCCCTAATACCAAAAGCAAACAAAGACACCACTAACAAAGAAAATTATAGACCAATATCCCTGATGAACACCGATGTGAAGATCTTCAACAAAATATTAGCAAATAGGATCCAACAACTCATCAAAAAGATCATACACCATGACCAAGTGGGATTCATCCCGGGGATGCAAGGATGGTTTAACATTCGAAAATCAATCAACATAATCCATCATATCAACAAAAGTAAAGATAAAAACCATATGATCATATCAATAGATGCAGAGAAAGCATTTGACAAGATCCAACATTTGTTCATTATGAAAACCCTCACCAAAATGGGTTTTGGAGGAACTTTCTTCAAGACCACTGTTATCACTGTCATCCCGTTGCTCATCGATTTGTTTGAGCGGGCACCAGTAACGTCTCTCATCGAGAGACCTTTTTTTAAAATTTATTTATTTATTTTTAATTAGTGAATCACCGTGAGGGCACATTTACAGATTTATACACTTTTGTGCTTATGCTTCCCTCATACAAAGTTCGGGAACCCATCCCTTCACCAGTGCCCATTCTCCACCACCAGTAAACCCAGCATCCCTCCCATCCTCCCCAATCCCATCTCCCCCCACCACACCCTGCCACTGTGGCAGGGCATTCCCTTCTGTTCTCTCTCTCTAATTAGCTGTTGTGGTTTGCAATAAAGGTGTTGAGTGGCCACTGTGCTCAGTCTCTAGCCCTCATTCAGCCCGCAACTCCCTTCCCCCACATGGCCTTCGACTACATTATAGTTGGTGATCTCTTCTCTGAGTTGCCCTTTCCCCAGAATGTGAGGCCAGCCTCCAAGCCATGGAGTCAACCTCCTGGTACTTATTTCTACAATTCTTGGGTGTTAGTCTCCCACTCTGTTATTCTATATACCATAGATGAGTGCAGTCTTTCTATGTCTGTCTTTCTCTTTCTGACTCATTTCACTCAGCATGAAACTTTTCATGCCGATCCACTTAAATACAAAATTCATGACCTCCTTTTTTCTGACAGCTGCATAGTATTCCATTGTATAGATGTACCAAAGTTTCCTCAACCAGTCATCCGTTCTAGGGCATTCGGGTTTTTTCCAGATTCTGGCTATTGTAAACAGTGCTGCGATGAACATACATGTGCAGATGTCGTTTCGATTATACTTTTTTTGCCTCTCTGGGATATATTCCCAGCAGTGGTATTGCTGGGTCAAATGGGAGTTCAATATCTAATTATTTGAGAATCGTCCATATTGTTTTCCAGAAGGGCTGAACCAGTCGGCATTCCCACCAGCAGTGTAGAAGGGTCCCTTTCTCCCCACATCCTCTCCAACAGCGGTTGCTTTTGTTCTTTTGGATGTGTGCTAATTCGAGAGACTTTTTTTGTTACTTTTTTTGGCATATCCAATACGCACGGGTAGCTTGCCCGGCTCTGCCGCACGGGCTTGATACTCTCGGTAGCTTGCCGGGCTCTCTGAGAGGGGCGGAGGAATTGAACTTGGGTCGGCTGCATGAAAGGCGAAAGCCCAACAGATAGTCAAAACCATCTACCACAAACCTATGGCAAGTATTATTCTCAATGGGGAAAAATTAAGGGCTTTTCCTCTAAGATCAGGGAAAAGGCAAGGATGCCCACTCTCACCACTTCTGTTCAATATAGTACTGGAAGTACTTGCGATAGCTGTTAGGCAAGTAAAAGATATCAAGGGCATCCAGATAGGAAAGGAAGAAATCAAACTATCACTATTTACAGACAATATGATACTATATCTAGAGAAGCCTAAGGCCTCTACTAAGAGACTCTTAGAAACAATAGACTTGTACAGTTGTAGGATTACATAGCCTCAGGTAGTTTAGGTTTATTGGGTTAATCCTGTTACAGTGCTAACATTCCTCTGAGTTTATCTGTAGCTTCTTTCTTAGTGTTCTGTTGATTTTTAAATATTGTTTTTCTCTTCTCCTTGAGTCCTTTGCATAGTTTATTCAGAGCCATGTCCTTTTTGTATGGACACAGGAAGACTTAGTAAATGCTTTGCTTTTATAACCTGGGAGTCATTTGACTCTACATGATATTTTCCTCCTGGGCATCTGTTCTCTCGACATAAGCCTCAGCTGCCCTTACTTCCTAGCACCCCCAAAAGCAGGGTCCCGACGAGGGACGAGACGGACCCAGGGCAAGCAGTGAGTTGTGTGCTATCCTGGCATCGAGATGGGCGTGGCCAAAGTGCCTAATGCTTAACTATAAGTTAAGAGCTTGGTCATGGACAAGTGTTGTCATGATCCAAGCAGTGATAACTAGATTTGGACCCTGCTAGGGTGAGGAATGATTAATCTGGCCTGAGTGCTGTAGTTGAATCTGGCAAGATGTTCCCAGGAGAGCTACCTTGCAAGCCTCAATGTATCTCTTGCTATGCTCATACAAAAATAACTAGTATTAAGATGTTAATGAGTGTTAGGACTGAGGAAAGGAGAAAAACACCTTAAGAGTCAGGAAGGGCTTTGGAATGCCCGGCCCTCAGGAAGGGCTTTCTTATGATGATTTTGCTACCTGGCTCTGTGTAGCCTAGAGGAAAGGGGGAGAGAGAAAGAGGGAGGAGAGAGACAAGAGAATCCAGACAGGCTGCAGTAGATCCAGAGAGAGGATGGGAGCCAGGAGTGCGGGAGATGAGAAAGATGGAAGATTGAATAAACGGTAACTAATCAGCAACCAGCTTGGTCCTCATCCTCCTTCGTCTGTTCTTGGCCAATGGTTGTCCCAATCCAGTCCACACACAGCGGTTCCAGAGCACCGAACGTGGGCGGTGAGACAGAGCCACCCGGAGAGCCCACGAGTGCACACGTCCCTCGGCCTGCCTTAGTTTTTTACATACAGTAAAGTTGCAGGCTATAAAATTAATACCCAAAAATCCATGGCCTTCCTATATGCAAACAATGAGACAGAGTAAAGGGACATGAAAAAAGCAATCCCATTCACAATCGTGCCCCAGAAAATCAAGTACCTTGGAATCAGTTTAACCAAGGAAGTAAAAGACCTCTACAAAGAAAACTATAAAACGCTACTCCATGAAATAAAAGAGGACACGAGGAAATGGAAACATATCCCCTGCTCATGGTTAGGGAGAAACAACATTGTCAAAAAGGCAATACTCCCCAAAGCATTATACAGATTCAACGTAATCCCTATAAGGATACCCATGACATTCTTCAAAGAAATGGATCAAGCAATCCTGAAATTCATATGGAACAACAAATGCCCACGGATTGATAAAACAGTTCTTGGGGAAAAAGACGATGGGAGGCATCATCCTTCCCAACCTTAAACTTTATTACAAAGCGGTAACAATCAAAACAGCATGGTACTGGAACAAAGGCAGACCAATGGAACAGGGCGAAATATTCCTACACACAGCCCCAAATATATGATCATCTAATCTTTGATAAGGGAGCAAGAAATGTGAAGTGGAGCAAGGAAAGCCTCTTTAACAAATGGTGCTGGCACAACTGGACAACCACATGCAAAATAATGGACTTAGACCTTGAACTGACACCATGCACAAGTCAGATCAAAATGGATTAAAGACCTCAACATCAGACCACAAACCATAAGGTACATTGAAGACAAGGTTGGCAAAACCCTCCAAGATATTGAAGCTAACGGTATCTTTAAAGATGACAGGCAACTGACCAACCAAGAGGAAACAGAGATAAACAAATGGGACTAAATTAAACTAAAAAGCTTCTGCACCGCAAAATACATAGTGACCAGAATACAAAGACAATCTACAGAATGGGAAAGGATATTCACCCAATACTCATCAGATAAGGGGTTGATATCAAGGGTATATAAGGCACTGATTGAACTCTACAAGAACAAAACATCCAACCCCATCAGAAAATGGGGCGAAGAAATGAACAGAAACTTTCTTAAGGAAGAGATAGGAATGGCCAAAAGGCACATGAAAAAGTGCTCTACATCACTAATCATCAGGGAGATGTAGATCAAAACAACCATGAGATACCACTTCACATCACAGAGACTGGCACACATCCAAAATAACAAAAGCAACCGCTGTTGGAGAGGGTGTGGGGAGAAAGGGACCCTTCTATACTGCTCGTGGGAATGCAGACTGGTTCAGCCCATTTGAAAAACAATATGGACGCTTCTCAAATAAATTAGAAATTGAGCTCCCATTTGACCCAGCAATACCACTTCTGGGAATACCACTTCTGAGAACCAAAAAAGTATATTCGAAATGACATCTGCACATGTATGTTCATCGCAGCACTGTTTACAATAGCCAGAATCTGGAAAAAACCCGAGTGTCAGGTGACAGGTTAAAGAAACTTTGGTACATCTATACAATGGAATATTATGCTGCTGCTGTTAGAAAAAAATGAAGTCATGAACTTTGCATATCCTTGCTCCACTTCATATTTTTTACTCCTTTATCAAAGTTTAACCGATTGTGTATCTCAGCGGAGAAACCTCCTTACTATTCTCCACAGGGATTGAACCAGATCACATTCCCATCAGCAGTCAATGAGGGTTCCTTTATACCATATCCTCAACACTGGTTGTTTTTAGTCTTTTTGATACATGCCATTCTCACTAGTGTGAGATTATACCTCATTGTTTTATTTAATTTATATTTTCCTGTAATTCGTGATGATCATCGACTTTCGATATATTTTTTGGCCATATCTATGTTTTTACATAAAAGTATCTGTTCATTTCCACTTTCCAGTTTTTAATGGGATTACAGCTTTAATGAAATTACATTGTTGTTGAGCTTTGTAAGAGCATTATATATTCTGGTTATTAGTCCTCTACCTGATATATTGTGTGCAAATATCTCCTTCCATTCAGTAGGTTGTTTTAAAAATTTTATCCTGGATTTCTTGAGCCATACAAAACCTTTTTAACTTGATGTAAGATGCCTCATTAGCCCAGTAGGTAGCATACCATTCTCAGAAGTTTCAAGTAGACCCTTTTGTTTATTTTGTTTCTGATATCTTCATCAATGAAATATATCATTGAAAAAGCTTTTGATGATTAGTTCCTCGAGTGTTTTATCTATACTTTCCTCAATGTATTTCATGGATTCTGGTCTAATGTTGAAGTTTTTGATTCGCCATATATTAACATTTGTGTATGATGTGAGATACGAATTCATTTTCATTTCTCCCCTGCGTTTATCCAGTCTTCCCAGCACATTTGTTGAATAGGGATTCCTTGCTGCACGTTGTGAATCCAACTCCTTTGTCATTGATTAGTTTCCCACAGAACCTAGGGTTTATGCCTTGACTCTCAATTATAATCCATTGGCTAGACAGTCTCCTTATTCCAGTACTGTGTTGTTTTGATTGCTATAGATTTATAGCATAGTTTAAAGTCAGGAAATTCAATACAACCAAATTCCTTTTTTACTCAGGATCTTAGGGTTTTTTTGCAATTCCAAACAAATTTTACTAGTGATCATTCTAAGTTCTTGAAGACTGCCATCTAAATTTTTATGGGAGTTTTACTGAATTGGTATAATGCTCTTCAAACGATGGCCACAATTTTTTTAATTGAATCACAGTGAGATACGCAGTTCCAAAGCTATTATTGATTGGGTTTCAGTTATATAACATTCTAACACCCATCCTTTCACCAGTATACATTTCTCAATGATGGCCATTCTTTACCATATTTAATCCTGCAATCAAAGACAGACCATGGGATATTTTCTATTTCCCGGTTTCTTTCATTTCTCTCATGAGTGAAATAGTTTCCAAGGTATAGATTTTTCACATCTTTTGTTAAGTTGACTCCAAGGTCAATTTGAGATTTTGGGACACTGTTTTAAAGGAGTAGTCTTTTTGAGAGATGTGACGTTTGAAAGAAACCCAGTCTACATTTCAGCCTTAAGGCAAATGTAAAATTTCAACTTAGTGTCATTCAGACAAAATTCTTTGGCTACAATTCAATTAGACAACAATTGCTAACATCAGAATTTGCAAACATTAAACAGGGCATCAGGAACTGTTATGTTTTTGTGCACTTTCTAAATTCTTGTGTTTCTTTTGAGCACCAACACAAGTGATTGAGAATCCACAGTAGTCCAACCCATGTGAATCAAAGTCCACTAAGCGTTCAGCTGGCACTATTTTGTTTCCTTCCCCTATTTTTGTTTCCATCTCCTATATACCTTTCATATAAACCTTACCTTGTTTTATGAGACACCCAGCTGGGCCCTGTCATTGCAATTTGAATAAATGAATCTACTTCTTTGTCTCAAGGAACTTTTGCATGTTCAACAGCAGACTTCTAAATCATTTATGGGTTAAGGTGTGATTGTTGCCCATTAGCACTTGAAACTGATTTTTTTTTTGCTTTTTGGGTCACACCCCGCAATGCACAGGGGTCACTCCTGGCTCTGCACTGAGGAATTATCTCTGGCGCTACTCAGGGGACCATATGGGATGCTGGAAATCCAACCCGGGTCGGCCGCGTTCAGGGCAAACGCCCTACCAGCTGTGCTATCGCTCCAGCCCCTTGAAACTGATTTCTAATGTAAAGAAAACAAATCAAAATTAGGATCTTTAGAAAAGCACCCAGGTCCCGATTGCTTATAGAAGGACATCAGAAAGGATGATTCATTGATTTGTAAAAATGGGGATGAAATGCTCCATCACCGATGGCACAGACCTTCAATCTCTCCCCACACAGGTACACGTGTCCTGCTGCTAAATCACTCCCTGCACTCAGAGGCTAAGCTTGCTGCGGTTAACTTGTTTCTTTGGCTAAATTTGACGTGTACTATTTCTCTCACGTTCATTACCCGGAGTGAGTGACAGTTGAGCTGGGCAATGCCCTCAGCCGACAGGGATGGGGAGAAAGAAGAGGAAGGATTAACTGTGCCATCAGGTGGGCAAGCAGCAGCCTCTCATCTCTACAGGGCAGCCACCAGCAATGGGGACTGTGCGGTACCAGCAGTTGTTGGAGTGTGATGGGGGAAGGGGCGGTCGATCAATGTCCTGGCCCGCAGCTCGCAGCTAGGGGAGGGAGGGGTCGGGTAGGTGTTGGTCCAGGCCCTGGCCTTGCCACACCACTAAGTCGAGGTCTGGGCGGAGGGGGGGCGGGGACTGCCTGAGGGCGGGTCCCTGCACCTCGCGCCAGCGCCGAGCCTCCATTGTAGCTGCAGACAATGCGGCCCGGCGGGAGACAGCCAGTTGTTTCGCCAGCGGAGTCGCCCAAGGAGCTACTGGGAAATCCCACCGGGGAACAGCCCGACAGAGACCCGCCCGCTCCCCAGCAGGAATGAGCCAGCCTTCCAAGATGGCGGCTCCCCTAGGGACACTCCCAGGGGACAACCAGGTTAGGTGCCTGGCAGAGTCACGAAAGAAAGTTTGAAAGCCCGCCACACTCCCGGCGCGCGCGTGCACAAACAGCGGGAGTGCAATCCTGTGTAGCTGTGGAGGGAGGACCGCTGCCAAGGCGACACTGAGCATGTGCAGTATGAAGTCCAGAAACGCAGGAGTCCTTCAGAGGCAATTTCCAGGCAGGCTGAGGGACTGAGTGTTTGGCAGAGGCCGCGGTTGTCAGGCCAGTAAAACACTGACATAACTATGAGGGGTGTTTTGACTTGGAATTCATACTGACTCTTGGTACCCTGTAGGGTGAGTGATGGCCTTTCGCTGGGGTCAGTTATGAAGAAGCGGAGTAAATGACTGGGAGTTGGGGTGAGTGGGGGTCAGTGAGGGAAGTCATGAGACATAGAGTTGAGTAATGGGGCGGCAAGTGAGTGATGGGTGTGGGGTTGTCTGTGGAACAAGTGGTGTAGAACCTGTGGAGTGAATAATGGTGGAACTGTGGGTGATTATTGGAAAGTCTGTGGGGTCTAGTAGGAGCGGTTAGAACATATATGTAAAGGGGGTCTGGTGAGTCTTTGGGGAGAGTGATGGAGGATCCTCAGAGGTTATTGATGGAGTCTTTTAGTGTAAGTGATAAGGGGGTTGTGGAGTACAGAACAGAGACACCGTGAGTGATAGAGTCTATGGAGTGCTTGTGGTGTATATGGGGGCAAATGATGGAGTGATCTGTGTAAGGAGAGTGGGTTATTTGGAATAAGAGTTGGGAGGTCTATAGAATTATGGAACTTAAGTCGGGTGCATAGGGAGGTCTTTGGAGGAACAGTAATGGGTGGGCTGTGGAATTAAAGGTGGTATAGAACTGTTGAATGAGTCCAGAAGTATGTCATTCAGGCTGTTGAGTAACGCAGTGTCTGTAAGGGGTATGCATGATGGGGTTTATTGGGTGGTATATGGTCAAGGTTTCCTTTGTGTAAGCAGTGGAATTCTATGGGGGGTGAGTGTTGTATTTATTTGGGATTGGCGATGGAGAAATCATATATGCTGCTTATGAAGGGAGTCAGCAATAGATGATTCTGGAAATGAGATGGAGTGTTTCTAAAACCTATTGTTGACATTACTGGTCTTCCTGTGTCTCTTTAACTGTCATTAATTTCAATTTCTGCCCTTGATTTAATTTTTACTTTTTTTTGTTTTTTCTTTTTATATTTTAAAATTCATCAATGTTTACCTCAATATTTAATTATTTTCCTTTGTAACATAAGCATTAAGTTCATAAAATATTCTCCAAGAACACCTTGACTCCGTATCACAAATTTTAATATGTACTGTTTTCGCTGGGCTGGAGCACAGCAGGTTGGGCGTTTGCCTTGCATGCGGCTGACACGGGTTTGATTCCTCCATCCCTCTAGGAGAACCCAGCAAGCTACGGAGAGTATCCGGCCTGGCAAGCATATTCGATATGCCAAAAACAGTGACAACAAGTCTCACAATGGAGACGTGACTGGTGCCCACTCGAGCAAATCGATGAACAATGAGACAACAGTGCTACAGTGCAGTGCTACTGTTTTCACTACTGTTTACTAATAATCTTTTCTAGTTTGATTTAATTACTAGGTGCAGTGATGTTGTTCCTTTTCTTTTTTCTTTTTTTTTTTTGGCTTTTTGGGTCACACCCGGTGATGCACAGGGGTTACTCTTGGCTCTGCACTCAATTACTCCTGGCCGTGCTCGGGGGACCACATGGAATGCTATGGATTGAACCCTGGTCAGCCGCATGCAAGGCATGCTGTACTATTGGTCAAGCCCCTGGTGTTTCTTTTAAAAAAATTAATTAGTGTAATTTTCTTTTTTTGTAATTTTCTTTTTTCTGGGCTACACTCAGCAGTTCTCAAGAGTTATTCCTGGCTGTGTGCTCTGGGATCAGTCCTGGCAGAGGTCTGAGAATCATATGGAAGGGATCAAACTTGGGTTGTTCACATTCGAGGCAAGTGCCCTGCCTGCTGTAGCTATCTCTCTGCTCCTCCCCTCACCAATACATTCATGTTTTAAATGTTTTTTACTGAACCACCATGATTTACAGAGTTTCAAAGTTATCCATGGTTGAGTTTTAGGCATTCAATGTTCCAACACCAGTCCCTTCACCAGTGTCCACAACCCTCCACCAATGGTCCAGTTTCCCTCCCAACCCACAGCCTACCTCTTTGGCAATAACTGTTTTCTTTTCCTTTCTTCCTTTAAGACACTGTGGTCTATGATTCTGTTACTGATAGGATATCAAGCATATCACTCTACCCCCTTTCAGCACCAAGTCCCTGTCCAGAGTGACCGTTTCACCCTGACCTATCTCCTTCTCAGCCCCTGTAGCAAGCTTCCTACTAAGTATCAGTTCCTCTTTCCATTTTTTATTGTCTTGGAGCATTATTTGTTATGCTACTATGTTTCTGTATATCCTGCATATGAGTGACATCATTCTGTCTCTCCCTCTGACTCATTTCACTCAGCACACTTTCCAGATCCATCCAAGTATCAACAAATTGCGTGGCTTCATCTTTTTTTATGGCTGACTAGTATTCCATTGTGTAGGTGTACCATAGTTTGTTTATCCAGTTATCTGTTCTTGGGTACTTGGGTTGTTTCTAGATCTTGCCTATTGTGAATAGTGCTGCAAAAACATATGAGTGCAGATGTTTTTCTGGTATATTCCCAGGAATGGAATTGTTGGTTGCATGAAAGTTTAATTCTTAGTTATTTGAGGAATGTCCAGTCCATATTGTGTGTTCACAAAATAACGTGTGTACCCGATGCTGCAATTACATGTGTGTGTTCGATGACGTGTATGCATTTGGTGGCCTCCCTAGCTCTCTCCAGGTCTCCCCAGCAGAGAGACAGTGAGACAGCGTGACAGGGAGACGGGGGCCACAGCCTGATGGTGAAAACGGCCCATTTAATGCAGAACTGCTAGCATACTTATAGAACATCTCAGGGGGGTTGAGGTATAGGACCTAGGTGTGATTGATCATTTACTAAGTAAGACATCTGGAAATTTACATAGGTCATTTACATAGATAAAACATAGGAAATTCTCTTTTGGGGAGATCAATGCAAAGAGACACTCTGCGCTCCCAGGGACTTCTACGTTTCTTTTATCTTTCCCTCTAGTTATATATATTATCAAAACTAGCCGTTGTTTGGATAAACACAATAAGAGACAAAGATTCCAACACTTAGTTCTCTTGGCTCTGAGAGCAAGCAAGGCTTTCACCATAAATCCTTGACTAAGTTTTCTTAGGCCAGTTCAGTCCAAAAAGGCTGGACCATTTGACATTCCCACCAGCAGTGAATGAGGGTCCTTTATTCCCAGCACCCGCACCAACATTGGTGGTTGTTCTTTTTGATGAATGCCAGTCTCTGTTGTGTGAGCTGTTATTTCATTGTTGTTTTCATTTGCATTCCCCTGAAAATTAGTGCCAAATTGCACTTATTTCATATACCATTTGTATTTCTTCTTGGGGGAATTTTCTGTAGATTTCCTCTCCCCTTTTTTGATGGGATTGGATTTTTTTCTGTAAAGTTTTACCAGTTTTACTAAGTTTTACCATAACTTAGATATTAACCATCTGTTGGATGAGTGCTGGGCAAATAATTTCTCCTAGTCTATGGGCTGTCTTTGTATTCTGGTCATCATCTCCTTTGAGGCATAGAAACTTCTTAATTCAATGTAGGCCTATTTGTTTATCTTTGATTCCACTTGCTTGATCGATGGAATTTCATCCTTAAAGATAACAAACAATATCATGGAGAGTTCTGCTTATGTTTTCGTCTATGTGCCTTACAGATTTGGGTCTTATATTGAGATATTTTAATTCATTTTGATTTGAATTTTGTGCATGAATTAGGAAGAGGTCTGTTCATTTTTTGCATGTGGCTGACCAGTTTTTCCAACACTTGTTGAAGAGAGTTTCCTTGTTCCATCTCATATTTTTTTCTTCTTTATTGACGGATTGACTGATAATATTCCTGAGGATCTGTCTCTGGATTTTCAACTGCATTTCATTGATCTGTATTTATTCCAGTACCACACAGTTTTTTGTAATACAGTTTGAAGTTGGGAAAAGTGATGCCTTCTATCTTCTTTTCCCCAAGACTTATGTTTGCTATTCGAGGGGTTTTATTGTTCCATATGAATTTCAGGAGTGCTTGATCTATTTCTTTGAAAAATGTCATGTGTATCTTTATAAGGACTGTATTGAATTTGTATAATGCTTTGGGGAGTATTGCCATTTTGATTATGTTGTCTCCCAAGACATGAGCAGGGGATATGTTTTCATTTCTTCGTGGCCTTTTTTATTTCTTTAAGTGTCTTGCAAGATTTTTTGCATAGGCTTTTGCCTCGTTAGTTAAGCCGATTCCTAGGGACTGATTTTCTGAAACACAATTGTGAATGGGGTTGGTATTTTAAATATCTTTCTGCAGTGGCTAAGTCAAGCAGGGTCCCCAAGGCTGAGGGAGGACAACGGAGTAAGTAGGGCTGACAAGAAGTGCTCATGTAGTGTCTTTATTAAACAAGCAATAGACTTTTATAGGTCTCTAGAAGGAAACAGACATTGAAAAAACATACAGGAATGTTCAGGATACATAAGTTTAGAATGTACTGGGCTTCTGGATGCCAATGATGTTTTCTATAGTTACATAGTTTCATGATATTTTCCTTGGTTATATATTGATACTTAAACAACATGTTTTGCCATAAGAGGGGAAGCCAGCTAGAAAAACAAGAAAGTCAGCCCTTAGATTGTGTAACTCCAAGACAATGGTTTCTATAAACCAGCCTTTAGATAATATGTCCCCAGGACTAGGACTTTCTTAATATTAATTAGCACAGGCTTCTAACATCTTTCTCTTCTCTTTTATTATTTGCATAAAGGAATGACATTGACTTTTGCTCTTAATTTTGTAGACTTCTACTTTACTATACAAATCTATTGTTTCTAGGAGCTTTTTAAAGGGTTTTTAGGGTTGTCTAAATATAGTATCATATCATCATCTACAAATTGTGAATGCTTGACTTCTTCCCTTCCTATCTGGATGTCCTTCGTATCCTTTTCTTGTCTAATTTCTATGGTAAGTAATTCCAGTATCAATATAGTATTCAATATAAATAGAAGTGGCAATAATTAGCAAATTTGTCTTGTGCCTGATCTTAGAGGGAAAGCAATCAGTTTTTCCCCATTAAGTATAATGTTTGCTGGGGGCTTGTGGTAAATGACTTTGACTGTGTTGAGAAAAGTTCTTTAAATTTCCATTTTATTGAGAATTTTTACCATGAACTGGATCTCATGAAATGCTTCCTCTACATCTATTGATATGATCATATGATTTTTATTTTTCTCGTATTGATTTTGTGTGTTACATTGATTGACTTGTGTGTGTTAAACCATGCTAGCATCCTTTGAATGAATCCTGATTGATCATGGTATATGATCTTTTATATGAGTTGTTGGATTCAGTTTACTAGTATTTTGTTGAGGGTCTTTGCATCTATTTTCATCAGGAATATCAGTCTGTAATTCTTTTTTTGTGCAATCTCTGTCTTCTTTTGATATCAAGGTAATTTTTGTTACATAGAAGCTATTTGGGAGTTTTTCTGTTTGTTTGATTTCCTGAAAAAGCCTAAAAATGATTGATAGTAGATCTTCTTTAAAGGTTTGAAAAAACTCACTAGTTAATTCAATTGGCTTTTGTTTGGGGGGTGATTTTTGATTACCATTTTGATTTTCTCGATAGTGATAGGTCTGTTCAGGTTTTCCATATCTACTAGGCTCAGCCTTGGGAATTTAGCGAATTAGAGAATTTGAGAATTTGAGAATTTAGATTTTCACATTTTGACACATTCCAAGAATTTAGGTTTTCATATTTTGGCATAAAGATTTTCAAAGTAATTCCTAATGATCCTTTGAATTTCTGTGGTAACTGTTTTGATGTCACCCCCCTTTAATTTCTGATTGGTTAGATTTCTCTCTTTGTAATTTTTGCTAATAAGTTATCAGTCTTGCTTAATTTTCAAAAAACAGCTTTTGGTTTCTTCAATCTTTTGATTTTTAAATTCCAATTCATTAATTTTTTTGGGGGGAAGGCATACCTGACAGGCTCAAGGCTTAGTCCTGACTCTGTGCTCAGAGATCACTCCTGGTGGTGTTAAGGGAATATTATGGAATGCTGAGGCTCAAACTTGGGTCAGCCGCATGTAAGGCAAATGCCCTACCCTCTGTATTATTGTGCTGACCCCTCAATTTGTTAATTTCTTCTCTCAGTTTTACTATTTACTTCATCTTGCCTACTTTGGTTTCCTTTTGTTGGTCATTTTCCAGTTTCTCAAGCTATTTAGTTAAGTTATTTATGTGAGCCCTTTCTTCCTTCCTGATGTATGCTTGCATAGCTAAGAACTTTCCTTTTAACACTATTTTTGCAGTTTCCCACAAGTTCTTGTTGGTAATATCCTCATTCTTATATGTTTCCAGGAATCTTTTGGGGGGAGGGGGTTTTGGGGCCACACTTAGTGATACTCAGGGGTTATTCTTGGCTCTGCACTCAGAAATAACTCCTGATAGTGTTTGGGGGAATATATGGGATTCTATGAATCAAACCTGAATCAGCTGTTTGTAAGGTAAATGTCCAACTCACTGTATTATATCTCTGGCCCTCCAGGAATCTTTTGATTTCCTCTCTTTCCTGTACTGGTTCTTCAGTAGTGAGCTATTTAATTTCCAAGTTTCTGATTTTTTTCTCAATTTCTGCTTGTGATTAACTCTATTTTCAGTGCATCATGGTCTAAGTAGATAGTTGATATGATTTATATCCTCTTGACTTTATGGGGGTATGTGTTATGGCCCAGCATGTGGTCTAACTTGGAAAATGTCCGATGTGCATTGGAGAAGAATGTGCATTTGGATTTGGGGGATGAAACACTCTATGTAAATACCTACTAAACCCTCTCCCATTTCTTCTTTCAAATCTATTATTTCCTTGCTGGGTTTAGTCTAATTGTCTATTGGGAGGTGACAGAATGGTGTTGAAGTCTTCAACTGTTACTGTGTTGCTATAAATGTCTTCCTTCAAGTCTATTAGTAGTTGTTTTAAGTATTTTTCTGGGCCTTCTTTAGGTGAATATATGTTTAGGAGTGTGAGTTTTCCCTAATGTACATATATAGTGATCATTAAGAAATCACCCTCTGTTTCTTAAGCCTGATGTCAATTTTGTCTGATACAAGGATGGCTACCCTTGTACCTTTTTTGTGAGGGTTGTTTGATTTAAATATTGTCTTTCCACCTTTCACTTTGAGTATGTGTTTGCCCTTATTGTTCAAATGTATTTCTTTTAGTAAGCAGAAGGTTGGATTCAATTTTCCAATGCATTCCACCACTGTGTCTTTTAATTGATCCATGAAGGCCATTAACATTTATGAGAGTGTTATCATGAATATTTGCATCATCTTCCTGTAGAAGCTTGATGTATTTGTCTTAATGTAGTCCCTTCAATTCATCTTGTAAAGTTAGTTTGGGGTTTTTTATGTTTCTGAGTTGTTTAACTGTGAAGGAACATTTGAATTGTTCCTTTCAAATGTGAGTGAAAGTCTGGCTAGGTAAAGTATTCTTGGTGAGAATTTCATTTCATTGAGTACTTTTTCAATATCCCACTATTGTATTCAGGTTTGCAGCATCTCATTTGATAAATTTGCTGTAAATTGTAAAAATGCTTTCTTGTATATGATTTCCTTCATTGATCTTGCTGTTTTCAGTATTCTATCTCTATCTTTGACTTTGATCATTCTGATAGGATGTGTCTTTGAGTGTTTTCATTTGAATGTTTTCTTTCATTTATTTCTTCTTTTTGGATGCTCAGGGGTTACTCCTGGCTCATGCACTCAGGATTTACTCCTGGCGGTGCTCAGGGGACCATATGGGATGCTGGGAATTGAACCCGGGTCTGCTGCGTGCAAGGCAAACGCCCTACCCGCTGTGCTATCACTCCAGCCCGAGTGTTTTCTTTTAGCTGGTATCCTTCAGGCCTCTTGAATCTGGATGCATGAGAATTCTCGAGAAAATTCTCAGTGATAGTTTCATTTTTGGATATTTTTTAAAAAATATTTTTATCTCATTGAATAACCCTGATTTATTAATTTATTTATAGTTGAGTTTTAGGCACGTGATATTTTAACATCAATCCCACCACCAGCGTTATTTTTCCTGTGCCAGTGTTTCCATACTCCTCCTCCCCACCCACTGGCCCCTCACATCCCACCTCCACCTTCTACCTTGAAGTCACAGTACAAAATTTGGCAGTTGTCACTTAGAGCTGATGTTTCAGTGTTGTTGACTCTGTGCTTTAGATATATAGCAATATGACTCCCACACATCGCCAGTATAATTGAAGCACCGACCACTGTTCCCCTATTATTTCCTTTTCTCATATTTTTCATTCCTCTCTTGATTTCTTTCCTTCTCTTCCCTTTTCCTCCCTAAACATTGGGGTCAAAGGTGATCTAAGAATCCCCCTTTTAATAAATTACATTTCCGTATCCAGACTTTTATATATCACAGATAAGTGAGATCATCCTGTGTTTGTCTTTCTTCTTCTGGTTTACTTCACTCAACATGGTATCTTCCAGTTCCCAGCAGGTTGCAACAAATTGCATGATTTCATCATTCCTTGTAGCCTCATAGTGTTCCACTGGTATATATACCATATCTTCACAATCCATTCTTCATTGTTGGACACCTAGGTTGATTCCATATCTTAGGTATTGTGCTAATTATGAGTAATGGTGTGCACATGTCATTTTGAATGAATGCTTCTGTGTACTGGGAGTAGATGCCCCAAGGTGGAATTGCTGGGTCATATGGCTGCTCAAGTTTAATTTTGCTGAAGACTCTTCATATTGTTTTTCAGAGGGGTTGAACCAGACAACATTCCACCAGCAGTGGATAAGAATGTCAGTGATTATTTCTTTGACCTTTGCTTCTTCATCAGAATTGCCGTCCTGGATCTCTGGGACCCCAGTGATTCTTATGCTGTTTCTCTTTATTTTTAGGCTTTTATCCATCTTCTGCTCTTGCCTAAGAGCTCATTTTTGTTCATTTTCTGCATCTTGTCTTAGAGCTCATTTTTGTTCTCAGCTGTTGTCACTCTGCTGCTGAGGCCTTCCAGTGATTTTTTTCATTTCACCACTAAATTTTTTAGTTTTGTCATTCTGCTTGTAGTTTTCTATTTTCTGCTTTTATAACCTCTTGTGTTTTATTGGCTGTTCATTCCATTTAGCTATTCATTTCTATGAGCTCCTTAAACGTACTCCACATTTTCTCTCTAAAATCCTTATCAGAGAGATTATATAGTGATTATTACTGGTTGAATGTTCAGGGCTACCATCTCTGCTCACTAAATATGGTGGGGTTCTTTGTGTTTCCCATTGTGACTTTTGCAGTCTAAAAGTAGGTCTTTTCAAATAACCTTTTGAAGGACTCCAACTACCAGTGAGCTCTCTGGGGGAACCATTAGGTGTTGCTCTTTTTCCTTCCTGTTGAAGTTATCTCGACCAGATTTATTGCTACAAGCCAATTGTTTAGATTTTCATGTGCTGGTTACAGGAAGTCTTTCAGTGTCTTTGACTCTGCCACCATTTCAACTGTAATTTAAGTCTTACTACCAAACTAGTTTTATGTATTGTTGTGTGAATAAGTGACTAGAGATACACTGTATACGTTCCGTGAGATATGATTAAGTCAAGATTCATATGACGGCTTCTGAGTGTAGCTTCTTAGCAAGATTCCTACATGATGCTTAGATCATGGGACTAGGGGTGCCAGGAGGGCCAAGCTGGATGCCAGGCACCCTTTGAAGGAGTTCTGACACTGGGGAGAGATGTCAGCTCCTGATGCAGCTTCCTAGCAAGGTTATGACACAATAGGTATTTCTTAGGTGAGTTCAACACATGCAACCAAATTATTTTCCAAAACTTTCTCAAATTTGAATTCCTACTAGGATCATATAAAACAGCTCATTCCAAGATCCTCTTCCACTTAGAATGTGAATACCTTTAAGATTTCCCCCAATTTGATAGCTACATACAAAGGTATCTAATTAATAGCTACTTTTCTGTGTGAAGTAAAATGGAGAGAGAGGGAGAAAGAGAGGAGAGAGAGAGGAGAGAGAGAGAGAGTAAAGAATAGACATCTCAGGTTGAGTTCTGGATCTCTTAGGTAGAGATTGCCTTTAGTTAATTTTGATGTGAATTTTCCTGCAGATAGTGGTTGTTTTCTCACGTTTATTAGCCACTGAGATGTATCTTTTATTTCAAAATCTTGGTTCTTTATTTTGTTTAGCTGGTTTGTCTTTTTTTCTTTTTGTAAGGGGTTCTGGGTATCAAACTTAGGTCTTCAAATATGGAAATACCTACAATTGTAGCTCCATCATTGAGCTTACATCACAAGTCCTTGTCTTTCTTAATACTTTATTAAGGGGCCTGAATAATTATACAGTTGGTAGGGTGCTTGCCTTGCATGTGGCCAAATCTGAGTTCAATCCCCAGTGTCATCTATGGTCCTCAGAGTCCTGCCAGGAGTTATCCCTGAGTGCAGAGCCAGGAGTAAGCCCTGAGCACTGCTGGGTGTGGTTCAAAAGCAAAAAATTGGGAATATTAATAAATTATTATTAATGATTTTTAAATTATTATTAATTGTTTTGGGAGCCACATCCAGTGGTGCTCTTGGTTTTGTGCTCAGGGATCACTTATGATGGGCTCAGTGGACCTTATGGAGTACTGGGAATTGAAACTGGATTGACCATGTGCAAGGCAAGCACCCTACCTGCTATACTATAGTTCCATTATTATTAATTATTAATGGTGAATATTAATGTTTTATTTTTACTTTTTTCTCTCTATGTCTTGATTTTTGAATTACGTTTTCACATGTAATTATAAAATTTGTTTGACTAGATGTATATATCTTTTCCTTTACAAGTTTCTTTTGGGGCAACACCCAATGGGGTGCTATTCCTGGTTTGTTGTTTGGGAGTTACTCCCAGATATTATTAGTGCACCTTTCAGTGCTGGGGATATAATCCTGAGCCTCCCCAATGCAAATCATGCACTCCAGCTTATGGAGCTACCTAGCTGACCCTCTTTACAAGTTTTTCATATCTTTTCTTATCTAGTACATCTCTCCACTTAATGCATAAATAATTAAATACCTTATATCTGACATTTTTATTATTTTAGTTTTAAATTTTAGATATTAATCCAACTGGAAGTTATTGTTGTATGTGATATGAGATAGGGTCAAAGTTTTATTTTCCATTTGGATAGAAAAATTGTCTTTAGCAATCATTAAATGAATAACTCTTCCTAAATCAAATAAATGTTGCTTTGTCATATAAATTCCCAAATGTATATTATTACATTTTTTAAAATGCTAATACTTTATTCTGGGGCCAGAGTGATAGTACAGTGGATAGGGCATATGCCTTACATGCAGCTGACCTGGGATCAATCCCTGGCACCTCATATGGTGAAGGAGCCCGGATCCAGGAGTAAGCCCTGAGCACTGCCAGGTGTGGCCCCAAAACAAACAAACAAACAAACGAAAAAACAGAAAAAAATCCTAATTTCTTTAAAAAAAACATACAAAATGTTAATACTTTATTCTGTCATTATCTTATAAATATACTATATTGTGTTTTGACCTTGTCTCTTCATATATCATTTTTCCTCCCTAAAGCTCAAGTGAATAGTGCTACAGTGAATATTTGTCTAGAATATGTGTTTGAAGAATTTTATTTACTTCTTTAGGTATATATTTAAGAGTTTTGCTGCTGGGATAAATAGGAACTTCATGTGTAAGTATTTGGGCAACTGCTTTTCATAGTGATAGTAGCATTATATGTTCCTTCCAGCAGTGGGGCTTACAAATTCTCCACTCTTAGTCAATATTTCTTTTCTTTCTTCTCTCTCTTTGTCTGACTGATTCTTCATTATGATTGTAATTTGAATTTTCTAATACCTTATGATAGTATATTATGTATATGCTGTCAAATTATGTCTTGAAAAAATATCTTCTAGACCATGTTTTTTATTTTTCATTTTTTAGAGTTTATGAGTATTTGTTTTCTACTGTTGGATTTCTTTTCACTCTCTTATGAGTATTCAGTGTTGTGTAAACGTTCAATATTGGTAAAGTCCAATGTATCTATTAATTTTGCTGTCAAGTTATCTATCAAAATCTCATCTAGAACCATTAATATTTGCTCCTGTGTTTTCTATATGATTGGTAGAAAAATGCAAAAACTTCCTTCACTTAATGTGAAGTGAAACTGTATGAAAGCCTCTCCTCATATTCCCAAAAATATAACTATAATTTAAATTATAAACTATATTTTTTATATTTCTGACCTCTTTTTTCTGATATAGTTTTCTACTCCCTTTCAAAATTGTCTTGTTTAGAAATACTTTGAATATAGTAGCTAGTTCCTCCTTGTTCTGTTGCTTTTTTGTTGCTTTTAGTATTGCTCAGCATTTGTTCTTCCATATGAAATGTGAAAGATTTTGTTTAGTTCCAAATATACTATTAAAACTCTAGTATCAGGAACAAAGAGATAGTAAAGTGGTAAGGCTATTGCCTTGCATACAGCTGACCGCGGTTTGATTCCAGGCATCCCATATGACCCCCTGAGAACTGCCAGGAATAATTCCTGAGTGCAGAGCCAGGAGTAACCCCTCAGCATTGCTGGTTGTGGTCCAAATACAAAACTAAAAACCTGTAGTATCTTAAAGATTTTTTAATCTTAGCATCTATCTTTTTTAATTTGGGGGTTGAGGGGCACACTCAGGGGTGCTCAGTAACCCCCAATCCAAAAATGATACATTTTCCCTTTCACATGTATTCTGAATATATAGCCATTTATTATTTTAGCTAGCTATTCTGAAAGTGTTGAAAATACTTGATAGAGGCCATCCTCTGTTTAATGGATATATTTAATGCAAATAACTTGACCATTAAAAAATGGGTAATGGGGTGGGTCACACCCAGCAGTGCTCAAGGCTGATTTCTGCCAGTGCTTAGAGATCACTCCTAGTGGGACTCTGGGGACTATATGAGGTGCTGGGGATCAAACCAAGGTTGGCGGTGTGTGAGGCAAGCACCCTACTCACTGTACTATTGCTCCAGCGCTCTATTTTTCTTTTGTTGTTTGCTTTTGAAGTTACAAATTTTTCCCTCAACATTGAATTGTGTTGTGTGAGGCCCTTCTTTCCAATCTCCAGCACGGCCACCACCACCACCACCACCACCAACAACAACAACAACAAAAAACCCAAAACACAAATACTGGGGCCAGGGAGTGCATGCTTTACATATGCAAAGAGAGGGTTTGATCTATGGCTCTTTATGTTTCTGAGCACTTTCAGGAGTGATTCCCAAGCACAGACCTCAGAGTATCCCTTGAGCATTTCCGAGTATGGCCCTCAAATCAAAAAGAAAAAATCATTTGACCATAAATGTATGATTTACTTCTTATTTTTGAGCCCTAGATTTTATTTTATTCATACATGTCTACTCTAGGCCAGCACTGATTTCTGTTGCTTTGTAGTACATTTTGAATTTGGGAAATGCGTGTCCTTGAATTATCTTCTTATTCAGTGTTTTGGCTATTAAGGAGAGTCCTTTGCACTTTTTTATGATTTTTTTAAGTTTTTATTTTATTGAATCCCTGTGAAAAAATACAAAGCTTTCAGGTTTTAGTCTCAGTCATATAATGATTGAACCTCCATCCCTTCACCAGTGCACATGTTCCACCACCAAGAACCCCAAAATACCCCCCTTCCACCCAGCCCCCACATAAGTAGCTAATTATCTTCACTTTATTCTCTCTATACTTTGAATACATTCAATATTTCAATAGAGAACTCACTATTATTGTTTGGAATTTTCCCCCCAACAATCAGGCCTGCTGAAAAGGCATCATTTAATAATTTCTTTTCACTGCTGAGATGAAGACTATGAGCTCATGCAGCCACAACAGCGGCCACGTGGTTTTGGATTTATGATATTTTAGCTCAGTTCACAATCTAGATGCATTTCTGTAAGAAGCCGCTCTGGGTGTGAATGGGTTAGAAGACCTCTCGGATCATAGTCTTTAGGAACCGAGAGTCCTTTTCGCACGCGGCAGCTCTGGATCTTATCTGGGCTGAGGGCGTGCCAGTAACGCTCCCTTCCCATGATCGCCTATGAGCCACAACACTGCAAAATTTATACCTCTGGGTATGAATTTTGAGTATTAGAAGGTGGCTCTTGCCACGTGGATATTGCCGCTGCCGCCATTTTCCATGCAGAAAAACAGGGTGGAGAGGAAAAATCCCTCACTGGGCAGCATGGAGTTGTAGCACAGCTCACAGTCTAGATGCATTTCTATAAGAAGCCGCTCTGGGTGCCAAAATGGGTTAGAAGACCTCTTGGGTCATAGTCTTTAGGAGCAAAGGGTCTGTTTTGCATGTGGCAGCACCGGATCTTATCTGGGGTTCTTATGAAATATAGCATCCAGCATGTTACCCTCAGAAAAGAGGCCAGCTGAGATTTTGATAGGGATAGGATTGAAACTATGTCACCTGGGGAATATCTAAATGATACTAAATTTTGACTTAATGATATTAGGTCTGGGCTTCCTTTAGCCTAATATTTTCTGGATTTTTTTCTTTTAATGGGTTTATGGTATTATTATCTCTTTTAAAAATTTTATTGAATCACCATGAGATATATTATTCTCTTTAATAGGTTGTTGAATGAATTATAATGACATATAAAATAGACACATATTTGCCTTGCTGAAATAATTTTGTTGGTCAAGGGGAATTTTTAATGAGATATGGTTGAATTTTATTTAAAATGTTTTCCCTATAAGAAAACTGCAGGACTGGAGTGATGGTACATCGGTAGGGTACCCTGCACACAGCAACCTGGGTTCAATTCTGGCATCCCATATGGTTCCATGAGCATCAAAGGGGGTAATTTCTGAGTGCAGAGCCGGAAGTAACCCCTGAGCATTGCCCAGTGTGACCCAAAAAGCCAAAAATAAAAGAAAAAGAAAAAAAAACTGCTTGTAGTTTTATTGTATTTGTTCTATATTTAATGTACTTTAGTATTGAGTTTTCTAAGCTATTTCTGGAAATTTCATCTTTTTATATATTAAATTGGCTTACAAATTATTTTCTTTAAGCTTAATATATCACACTGTGTTCATACAAAATGACTAGAAATATTAGTATTCATTGATCGTTTAAATGGATTACTAGCTGAGGAAATGAGAAAGCAATACGCCTTTAGATGGAATCTGACCCTTGAGCAGATCTCTTAGTAATCTTGAGTGCTGAAGCCCCTGAGATTTTGTCCTTGAGTTAACATCCTAAAATTTCCCCTGAAGGATGGGCTTTACATCGGTTTATTGTTATGATAATGTTCAACCCCACTTATGTGTACCCCCACCATTCATGATTTCTATATAACCATGCTGTACGGAGGGAGAGGGAGAAACAACTATGCTGTAACAGAGAAGTCGGGAGAGAAGAGAAGGAGAAACAAACAGTCCCTGAATATTAATCAGCCTGTGGCCCTGATTGTTCATTTCTTCATTCTCCTGTCTCTTTTGACTGGCCTGGGAAACAGTTCTCAGCCAGCTAATGCAAGTGTTTTGCACGCCCATGCTTTCTGAACTCACATATTAGGTCATTTATTTTCAGCTTTTGTTTTTAAATATTAATGACTTTTTTTCCGTTTAGGGCCGCACTGGCAATGCTCAGGGTCTACTCCTGATTCTGTGCTCAGGGACTCCACCCAATAGTACTCATGTGATTCTGTGTGGGGATGGAACCTAACCCTGTCTCAGGCAAAGTATGCACTCAGCTTGTTGAGCTCTCTCCAGCAATTTATTGTTTGTTTGGTTTTGGCTTGAGGCCAAACCTGGCAGTGCTCAGGACTTATTCTTGGCTCTGCATTCAGGAATTTTTCCTGGCAGTACTAAAGGGACCTTATGGGATGCCGGGGATTGATTGTGTGCAAGACAAGTGCTCTACCCACTGTACTATTGGTCCAGTCACTTTATTTTATTTTTTTGGTGTTTTGAGTCACATCAAGTGGTGCTCAGGAAATACTGTTGGTGTTTTGCTCAGAGCCCACTCCTGTTGGTGCTAGGGAGACCCTGCGGTGCCAGAGATTGACCTGGGACCTGCCACATGAAACACAAGTGCTTTAATCCCTCTACTATCTTTTGAGCCCCCTATAAACATTGTAGGTCAAAATATTTAAATGTTGCTTTAGCTATGTCTTAAACATTTAGTTTGGGAGCTTATTATTTTCGTTCAATTTTAGCATATTTAAAGAAAGTCTCTTTATTCCCCAGATTTATTGAAACATAAATCTCAGCTTTATATAATGACATATTGAGTAAGTCTAAGGTATGAAATATGTTGATTTGATATGCTTATAAATTGCAAAGTTTGACACAGTGTTGAAAATGATTACCATTTTGGCTCAAGCTAACACCTCCATCATATCACGTAATTATAATTTTTTGTACTGAGAACATTTAAGATCTACTCATTTAGTAACTTTCATGGATTTAATAAAATGCCATTAGCTAAAATGGCGTAACTGATCTTTAGAACTTATTCATTTTATATTTGCAACTTTGTCCTCTTTGACCCCAGTGTCCTTATCCTCTGTCATGGCAACCAACACTTTACTTATAAAGTATTTCTTAATTGCAAACTGCCCTGTTTATTCTATTTTAAAAACTGAGCTTAAGTGGATATATAATACTGTGTAAGTTTAAGATATACACTGTTGATTTGATACATGTAGGTATCATAATATTATTATGACTGATAGTGTTAGCTAACACCTTTATCATATCACATAATTATCTTTTATTCCTAACTAATGGATCTTTATTGACTTTTGAGGGGAGACCATACCCAAGGTGCTCAGGGCTTATTCTGGCTCCGTGCTCAGGGATCACTCTTGGCAGGCTAGGGGGACCATACAAAACACAAGAGGTCAAACTGGGATCAACTGCATGCAGTGCAAATGCCCTGCGAGCTGTACTATCACTCTTGGTTCATTTATTAACTTTCCCCCTGCCTTGTTGGCATGCATGAAAAGAATGTTTTTAGTTTTTAATTAATTTTAATTATTTATTGTAGTTTAGGAAGTTACAATACTGTTAAAGTCTATGGTACTTTTTAGGTTTGGGGGTCACAGCAGCTGTGTTCAGGGCTAATTACTAGTTATGTGCTCAGAACTCACTCCTGGTGATCTTCAGGGGTTTCAGTGATCAAATATGGGTCAGCTGAATGCAAGACAAGCACCTTTTTCACTGTGCTATCATTCCAACCCCAAAGTTTATTGTATTGATGTACAAAATTGTTATATCTCCACCATGGTGACCATGGTCCTCCACCACTGTTCCTGCATCTTTTTTTAATAAATCACTGTGAGATGGAATTACAGACATAGACACTTTTGTGATTACATTTCAGTCATAGAATGGTCGAGTTACCCATCCCTCCACCAGTGCCCATTCTTCACCACCAGTGTTCCCAGTATCCTTCCCGCCACCCCCACCCCATCTCCTCCTGCCTCTGTGGCAGGCACATTCCCTTTTACGCTCTTTCTCCTTTTTGGTGTTATGGTTTGTAAATCAGGTAGTAAGTGGCCATCATGTTTGGTCTATACTCTACTTTTAGCATACATTTCCCATCCTGAGCAGGGCCTCCAAGCATCCTTTGCTTGGTGGTCCCTTCTCTATCTCAACTGCTTTTTCCCCCAGCATGTGAGGCCTGCTTCCAAGCCATGGAGGAATCCTACTGGCCCTGATCCCTACTATACTTGTGTGTTAGTCTCCCATTATGTTACTTTATAGTCCACAAATGAGTACAGTCCTTCTATGTCTGTCCCTCTCTTTCTGACTCATTTCACTTAACATGATATTCTCCATGTCGATCCACTTATATGCAAATTTTATGACTTCATCTTTTCTAACAGCTGCATAGTATTCCATTGTGTATATGTATCAGAATTTCTTTAACCAGTCATTTGTTCTTGGGCACTTGGGTTACCATATTCTAGTCCAGCATCTTTTCAAGTCTATTCTTTACCCTTCTCTCCCCCACAATTGATTAATTTGTTTTGTATGATCTCTTTTTGGTGATGAAAATATTTAACATCTGATCTCTAAGAAATATTGAATTTCTATTTCTGATTTTACAGGATTTTAATCAATATAACTTGCCCAAGCTATGATTTTTATTGTTTATTTATTTTGCAATTATAGGGATTGAATCCAGAGCTTGTACAAGCAAGTCATATGCTTTACCATTGAACCACATCCCCTACCTTCTAAAAACCTGTAATTTTTAGAAAATTAAGACTTTTTTCTTTGAGACCAAGTTACACAATTAAGAATATTTTTTTTACCTTTGCTGTGGACTTAGGGGCGAGTACATTCACTGGACATAATAAAGTTAGGTATTCCAAATCTGTCTTAATTATTATATGTTTCAAATCAACTTTACTTGTTTTTGTCCACTTGATCCATTGTAATATTGAAGATGTATAATAAAATATCCCAACATAATTATAGTTAAAAATTAATTTTGGGAGCTGGGAGTGGTTTGATACCAGTACCATATAGCCCTCTGAACATAACAATGTATCCCTGGAAGCACCTGAGCATCACCAGGTTGGCCTAGGTAATCCTCTGCACCACAAGGCCTGAGCTGTAAGGCATCCCTGGACCCTCACATTGAACCACAGACCTGGTTTGTCAAGGATTCCTCAGTGGGGCCCTTGAGCATCCTAAGCATGACTTGGGATCACTAAAAAGACCTAATTTTAAAAATAACCATAGATAAATAAGAAGTTGCAAAAGTAAATTATAGAAAGATGCAAACTTAGTACAGAGAGGTCCCATGAACCCTTCATCCAGTTTTTCTAATGGTTACATCTTATAAAATCTTAATGTAGTATAAAATTTGACATTGATGCAATATGTGTACATTCTTCTTTGTCATTTTCTCATACAAGTAAACCTGTGTAGCGACAATCACAATCAAAGTCCAGAACTAGAGCCAGGATAATGGCTCGAAGGGCTGTCGCACATGCTTGCCTGTGTTCCCTGAAGCACATTTCACTGAGCCAGCATAAGTCCCCCAGCACTGCCAGGTGTGATCCACCCACAAACCAAGTCAAACCACATAAAATTAGTGTCCCTTTTGTAGTGTTTTTTTGCTTGTTTGAACACCAGCGTACCAGGCAGTGCTCAGGGCTTGGTGCACAGGGATCACTTCTGACAGTGTCCAGGACGACTATGTGATGCCTGGGATTTGAACAGGTTTGCTCTGTGCAAGGCAAGTGCCTGTCTCCTTGTATTAACTCTCTAGCCCTCTTCTTGTAGTCTTTACCCCTACCATTCTTCTTAGCCTCCAGTGGCTAGTAATGTTTTCCATCCCTATAGTTTTGTCATTTTGAGAATGTTATAAATGTAAAAACATAGTATGTGACCTTTTGACTTTGTCCTCCCTCCTCATTGGGAGTAATGTCCTTGAAAACCATTCAGAATTTGTTTTGTTTCCACTTAGCTAATGTACTTGAAAACCATCCAAACCATCCAAATTGATGTGCATGACTATATTTCTCTTCTTTTTATTACTGAGTAGTGTTTTATAATATAGACATACGACTATTTAACTGATTATCCACTGAGTGATTTTTTAAATTTAATCACTGTGAATTACAAAGTTATTCATGACTATCAGGCATACAGTCTTCCAATAGCAGTCCTTTCACCAGTGTTCTTCCACCAATGTCCCCAGTTTCCCTCCCAACCCACAGCTTGCCTCTATGACAGGTACTTTATGTCACTTTTTAGCCCTTTGTTCTACTCAAGAGTAACCACTTCCCTCCACCGATGTCTTATTGTACCCTTCCATGACCTAATCTTTGCCCCACTACAAGTGGTAAGCTTTCTACTGGTTTCCAGTTCTCATGCTTTTTTTCCTATTGACTTTGGGCATTTGTTATTCCTGATAATGGAAATTTTTGTCATTTTAGTTGTCTCCAAATTAATATAAATAAATCTGTCACGAATAGTCTTTTGCCGGCTTTTTTGTGCATGTGATGTTTTATTTCTCTGGAAGTACAATCTCTGGGCCACATTAATTTAAGTCTTTTGGTTGGGTTCTTTTGCTACTGAGTTGGATGAATTGTATAATGGGTGATGCCACAGAGGTACCATAGAATGAAATTCAATGCTTCATAAATGCAAAGTACGTGCTCTATCACTGAGCACCATTCCCAGCCATCATTTGTTTAGTCCACACCTTGCCCTGCTGCCTTTTGTTGTTGTTATAATGACAAGGGTAGCACAGACTTGGTTGCAGTGCTCCCACACTTTTAGTTGCAGCACTCAGTAGGGAGTTTCCACACTTAGTCTTGGTACTCACACACATTTGGTTGTGACACATCAGAGATTTTACACTTTGTTATGGAACTGAAGATTGCAATGGCAAGGTCACCAGTATCATTCTCTACATACTGGGTGATTCCATATAGGGATTGAATTATGGGCTTTGGAGCACTTGCCACATTTGTTAGTGCCTCCCCTTTCCCTTTATTGTTGTTGTGATGATTCTAGTCACATTTATTTTGTTGTGGGGCTTGCCTGCTTAGTTGTGGTGCTTGCTCACTGGGTGTAGCACATCTGAATTTTGGCACTTACAGTTAATTGTTTTATCTGGTGCTGGAGATGGAACTCAGACCGAACATATGCAAGGCACGTGGTCTACCATCATTGAACCACATCCCTGGACCCTGTTTCAAGTTTTGTTGTTGTTAATCTTTTAGTCAGACCTTGTAGTGTTTAGGGGTTACTACTGGCTCTGTGATCAGGGAATCATTCCTGGTGGTGCTCAGGAGACCATATATGGTGGCAGGAATTAAACTAGGATGAGCCATGTGCAAAGCAAGCATCTTACCCTATTCTCACTGGCCGGAACTCTTTAATTTTTTTGCTTCTTTTTTTTTAAAAAAAATTATTAGTGAATCACCATGAGGTAGAGTTACAAACTTATGAACTTTCATGTTTGCATTTTAGTCATACAATGATCGTTTACATCCCTCCACCAGTGCCCATTTTCCACCACCGATGTTCCCAGTATCCCTCCCACCACCCCCACCCCAACCCCCACCCCATCTTCCGCCTCTACGGCAGGGAATTCCCTTTTGTTCTCTCTCCTTTTGGGTGTTGTAGTTTGCAATAAAGGTATTGAGTGGCCATCATGTTCAGTCTATAGTCTACTTTCCATATGCATCTTTCAATCTGAATGGGTCCTCCCAACATCCTACACTTGGTATTCCCTTCTGTATCTCAGCTGCCTTTGCCTTTTCCCCCAGCATGTGAGGCCAGTTTCCAAGCTGTGGGGCAGACCTCCTGTTCCTTATCTCTACTACTACTACTCTTGGGTACTAGTCTCCCATTCTGTTATTTTATATTCCACAGATGAGTGCGATATTTCTGTCTGTCTCTCTCTTTCTGACTCATTTTACTTAACATAATACTTTCCATGTTGATCCACTTATATGCAAATTTCATGACTTCATCTTTTCTAACAGCTGCATAGTATTCCATTGTGTAGATGTACCAAAGTTTCTTAAACTAGTCATCTGTTCTTTGGCACTTCGGTTTTTTCCAGATTTTGGCTACTGTAAATAGTGCTGCAGTGAACATACAAGTGCAGATGTCATTTCTACTATACTTTGTTGCCTCTCCGGGATATATTCCTAGTAGTGGTATTGCTGGGTCAAATAGGAGCTCAATGTCTAATTTTTTGAGAATTGTCCATATTGTTTTCCAAAAGGGTTGAACCAGTCAGCATTCTTCCCACCAGAAGTGAAGGAGAGTCCCTTTCTCCCCACATCTGCGCCACCACCGGTTGCTTTTGGTTTTTTGGATGTGGGCCAGTCTCTGTGCTGTGAGATGATATCTCATTGTTGTTTTGATCTGCATCTCCCTGATGATTAGTGATGTAGAGCATTTTTTCATGTGCCTCTTAGCCATTCAGGTTTCTTCTTTGAGAAAGTTTTTGTTCATTTAATCACCCCATTTTTGATGGGGTTGGATGTTTTATTCTTGTGGAGATCAACCAGTGCCTTGAACATCCTTGATATCAACCCCTTATCAGATGGGTATTGGGTGAATATCCTTTCCTGTTCTGTAGACTGTCTTTGTATTTTGGTCACTGTTTTTTTTTTGCTTTTTGGGTCACACCTGGCGATGCACAGGGGTTACTCCTGGCTCTTCATTCAGGAATTACTCCTTGCGGTGTTCAGGGGACCATATAGGATGCTGGGATTCGAACCCTGGTCGGCCGCATGCAAGGCAAACGCGCTACCCGCTGTGCTATCACTCCAGCCCCTGGTCACTGTTTCTTTTGAGGTGCAGAAGCTTCTTAGTTTAAGATAGTCCATTTGTTTATCTGTTTTCACTTGCTTGGCCAGTGGCATGTCATCTTTGAAGATACCATTAGCTTCAACATCGTGGAGGGTTTTGTTGACCTTGTCTTCAATGTACCAAAGGATTCTGGTCTGATGTTGAGATCTTTAATCCATTTTGATCTGACTTTTGTGCATGGTGCATGGTGTTAGGTAGAGATCTGAGCCTATTTTTTTGCATGTAGCTGTCCAGTTCTGCCAGCACAATTTGTTAAAAAGGCTTTCCTTGTGGGGCCGAAATGATAGCACAGCAGGTAGGGTGTTTGCCCTACACGCGGCTGACCTGGGTTCAATCTCCGGCGTCCCATATGGTCCCCCAAGAACCCCCAGGAGTAATTCCTGAGTGCAGAGCCAGGAGTAACCCCTGAGCAACCCTGGGTGTGACCTAAAAAGGCAAAAAAAAGGCTTTCCTTGTTCCACTTCACATTTCTTGCTCCCTTATCAAAGATTAGATGATTATATATTTGGGGAAGCGTGTCAGAATATTCAACCCTGTTCCATTGGTCTGCGGCTCTTCCTTTGCTCCAGTACCATGTTGTTTAATTATTACCACTTTGAAGTAGATCCAAACTCCTTAATTTTTAATAAAACCTCCAAACTATTTTTTAGATGGTTGTGCTGGCAATTCAAGAAAGATGAAATTTCTCTTCCTCCTCTCCAGCACTTGTATTATCATTAAAAACATTTTTATCTGTTCTATAGGTATGTAATAATTCTTTTATTGTTACCTCAATTTGCACTTCCTTGATGGCTAGTGACATAGAATGTCTTTTACCCTGTGATGCTCAGAGGGTACTTTTGGCTCTGCACTCAGTGATCACTCCTAACAGTGCTCAGGGAAGTATATGAGGTGTCAGGGATCGAACCCTGGTCGGCCACATGCGAAGCAAGTGCTATATCAGCTGTGCTACCTTGCCAGTACACAGATGCCCCTTTTACCATGGAATTGCTCATTGAGATATTATATATTCATATGCTGTTATTAAAAATTCAGAAGGAGCCCTGTGTGCTTTGTCCGGTTTCCTCCAAATGTAATATTTTACAAAATTTAAGTATATGTGTCAACCACAATTTTGATCTTGTTACAACACATCCATTTGCTCAGATTTCTTATTTTACTCATACATTTGTATAATAAATTTCATATATAATGTCATCTCAGTAGGTTTGTGCATCTGTTACCACAGCCCAAAATACTAAACAAGTCAAACATCGAAAGGGGTTGTTAGTATTGTCTTTTTTATAAGTATATCCATTTCTCTTCTGTCACTAACCTTTCACTGTTCTGCATTTCTAAAATGTGCCATTCAAAAAGCATATAAATGAATCAGACAGTATATAAACTTTTGGTATTGTCTTTTTTATTCAACATAATGTTACTGAAAAACATGTAAGATATTGCAAGTATCGGTAGTTCATTTTTATTTATTACTGTGCAGAGTTCTGTAGAGTAGGTGTATCACAGTTTGTTTACCCAGCCATTTATTGAAGAACATTGAGGCATCCTAGCTTTTTAAAGAGAATAAAGCTCTTTTGAGCATTGGTATACAGGTTTCTGTGTGAGTGTGAGCTTTGACTGTTATAGGCAGAGGGAGCCAGAAGGTGCATGTGGAAGACTGACCCCAACCCTTTGAGAAAGAAACAAGTTGCTTTACTTTTGGCTTTGACATCCAGAAGTGTATTCACTTGGCCCTTAAACAGGATGCGATCTGGGAGTGGGTCAGCAAAGAGTGTAGCTAACTATTTTTAGTTCATGCATCAATCGATTGTTTGACTACTCTATTGTTTGACTACTTTATTGATTGTTTGACTACTGATTGTTTGACTACATTATTTTTTATTTCTGTTTAACTACTGCTTACTTTTGTTTTTGCTTTCTGTATTAATCAATGGATTGTTTAGCTAACTGCTTTGTTTGGCTTCTGTAATTTTGCTTGCTTGCTTAGTGAAATTACAAGTGGTTTGGCCCTTTACAAACTTTTGCTTTTTACACTCAGGGCTGCCTCTTTCATTCAGGCTGGGCTTGACAGGGGAGTCACTGGCCAGTTTCTAAAGGCTTCTTAATTAGAGACAAAATTTTAACTTTGTGGAGCATTTTTGGGTGCATAGCCTTTAATAGAGCACCTGGCAGAGTTTAAGTCAGGAATTCTTTATTAGCTGACAAGCGACTGTTCTCTCAGTGCCCAAAATTTAAACAGGAGAGCAGCCCCCGTGAACTATCTTCTCAAGCTTTTTATTAACCCAACTTATTAACCCTACTGTTTTATTAACCCTACTGTTTGCATGCTAAACGAGTGAGCAAGGTGGATAC
Organism: Sorex araneus; assembly: GCF_027595985.1. Classification (NCBI taxonomy): domain Eukaryota; kingdom Metazoa; phylum Chordata; class Mammalia; order Eulipotyphla; family Soricidae; genus Sorex; species Sorex araneus. The sequence goes on along the minus strand of NC_073313.1, from coordinate 50,148,373 downwards.
AGAAACCAAAAATAAGCTATTAGCAAAGCAATCTATTGATTAAAAATAGAACTATTAGTAGGACAATAAGTGAACAACCCATTGATTGATGTAGGATCTAAAAATAAGGAGTAGGCAAGCTACCCTCCTTATTGATCCACGAGCACCATGCATCCTATTTTTTTGCCAAGTGAGTGAGTACATGCCCTGCCCATCTGCCAGACAAGCACACATCCTGCTTTTCTGCCTAGCTCACTTGCACACATTCTGCTATTCTGGCATGCAAACATGCATCCATCTTATCTGTCAAAGGAGTTCACATTCTGGGAGCCGGGGTCAAAGACAGTTTGCCTCTTCCTCAAGGGACTGGGGTCAGTTTGTCTTTCAAATTCATGTCTCTGTTTAAGAGTGTGATGGTAAAGTACATGCCTTGCATGCATTAGACCTAGATCAGTCCCTGGCACTGTAAGTACATAAATAAATAAATAAATAAATAAATAAATAAATAAATAAATAAAAACTCAAAACTTTATGATTCTTGATTCTTTAACACGAGATGAGTGTGCAACAGCTAAATTAAGTTCTGACACTATCTGCTTGGAGTTAGCATCAAATCTCACAAGTTAAAAAGCTCATCCCTACAAGACTACCTCCACAATTTTTATTATCAAAATTTCTTTATTTGTATTCTCATTACCATGTTACTTTCATCCATCAGTCGGGATGGGAGATGTGTGCTGAAAGTGCATATACTATTTAATTAAAATTCTTAATATTTTTGTGTCAGGCCAGGGGACAGTTCAGTGGTACAGTACCTGCATGCAGGTATGTTTATGAGTTCAAACCTAAGCGCCACATGCAGAGAGCAACCCTGAGTGCGCTCTTCTTAGGGACTTTGTGTTCCACAGCAGAGCGTGCCCTCTTTGGTACCCTACAACTCATTCATTGCAACAATAACATCAGCAATAACAAAGGGAATTAAAGGTGCAATGATTTTAAAGTAAAATTAAGTTATATACCTGAAGAATTTTTTCAGTTCACAAAGGATATTGTTCCAATGGGGGAGAGGTTGTATTGTTTTTCTAGTTTTGATATCAAACTTCACTGGACTGAATTAGGAAGAATTCTCTCATCTATTTCCTGGAAGACATAGATTGGTGGGTTTTCTATGTTAAAAAATTTTTATAGTTAAGATAATATGTGTTTTTACAGTGGCATTGACATTTATGGTCTTGATGTATATTTAGGGCACCTTACTACTCCCAGAGTGCCCATGACCCCACTCATTTCCTGCTCTCATCTCCAGTTCACCAGTTTGTATTCTAGTACCCAGGATTTGGGGGGGACAAGCACCTCATGTTCTCACTCATTTGTGATGTATATGGATACAAAATGAGGGCATAGATAATATCTACTGATAAAAAAAACCCTCTGGGATTGGTGTTCTTTTTTTGGGAGGGCCAGGGCTACAACTTGCTGACTTACTCCTGGCTCTTTGCTTAGGAAACCTTATGCAGTGCCAGGGATCCAAGTGGGGTTAGTCACTAAAGTGCCTTCACCCTTGTACTATCTATGTCTCTGATTCTGGTGTTTTTTAAAGTTTTGTGGGTATTTCTAGTGAAACTATTTGCTCCTAGAAATTTCTGATTCCATGTTTTAAATTGTTAGTTAGGTTTCCTTAGTAATTATGAGACTGTTCCAATGAGTTATTTCACATTGGAAGAGTTGTGATAGTTTGTAACTTTTTTTGAAGTTGCTTCATCGTATTTAATTAGTAAAATGGAAATTAAGGTCCAAAATGGTAAACAGATTAACAAATGAAAGGATGTTTTGTTTGTTTAGGGGCCACAGATGCTGCTGCTGAGGGCTTTCTCCTGGCTTTGTGCTCAGGGATCACTCCTGCCAGTGCTGGAGGACTATGAGTGATACCTGGGATCTAACCTGGGTTACTAATGTGCAAAGCAAGAACCTATTCCCTGTTTTGGCTTTCTGATGGGAGGGACTCATTTGTTTATCAGTTGCAAGCTAGCACATAAATTTCTTAGCACAGTTTCTGTCACCTTCATATGCAACTCACTAATTATATTTCAGGCCCTGCTTTCATTGTACTATTTTTGTCTGACCACGTTTTCTAATATTAAATTATGAGATAATACAAAAAGACACAAAAAGATATTTGGTTTAAGGCTTTTAAAAAATTGTTTTATTTTTATAAAGTTTTTGACAATAATCTATTACATTTAATATTCCAACACCAATCCCATCACCATTATACCTTCCCACCACCATATTTCGAATGTTTCCACCCCAATCCCTAAAGCATGCCCCCGAATCAGGACCTAAGTACTTTATTTCATATTTCTTGTTATGAATAATCTGCTAAAAATGACCCCAAAACTTTCCTTAGAGGAAACTGTATGAATATTTTTGTATTTTACCCTGGAGCCATTAAGCCGTTGTCTTGGTACGTCAGTGGTGTAGAGTATGAGATATTGCATGGCCGCAAATGTGGCCGCTCACTCTAGGAATTCTAAAATTCTAAAAAATTAAGAATTTTAAAATTGTAAAATTTCAAATATGATGATTCAGCTGAGGCTAATTTAATATTTTTAACTGAATGTGACTTTGGGGACCAGTGGCATTTCTGCGGCATGTTGCTCTCGATACTCTCTTCCAAGAGACTTATTTCTGAGTTTCTAGGATCATGGTCATTAATGAACTTATATAGCACAAGAGGTAGTTTGTGGGCGTGACTGCCAGGCCACCAGAAGCACAGGGAGATGGGTGAAGTAGTCCATTCCCGACTCTGTGTAAACCTGGAAAGTTTCATCACAAGTTAGGGTTTTTCAGCAGATTCACTCATGGATAAGGCTCATCTGAGCCTGTGGAAGTTGGTAGTGAGCGTGGCAGTGTTTGAGTTCTGGAGGGTATTGGCTGCCGAGGCTCTATTGGGTGGGTGGGGGGACTCACCCGCCCCCCTCTGGGTTGCCCCAGATAAGACAGCCTGGTGCAGGGTCTGGAGGCATCTCTGTGGTGTGTTGCTCATGTTTCTCTCTTCCAAAAGATTTATTTCTGAGTCTCTAGCTTAAGGCTTTTATAACAGGCCTAGCAAACATCTCCTAGATCAATAAATAAAATGGTCCTACCACTCAAGAAGCCCCGTTTGTGTTCCTTTCCAATCACTAACCTCCTAGGTATACCAAACCCTGACATCTGATAGCATATATTAGTGGTTTGTTTTTTAAAAAATATGTGTAAATAAAATGAAACATTTTATATTCATTAATCTTTTGTGTCTAATTTCTTTAGTCAGCTCAGTGGTTACAAGATGAGAGTCATGTGTTGTGTGTGGCAATTGGCTCATTTCTGTTCCTGTATAATGTTTCTTTATTAGAATGTAGCATAAGTTTTTTTCATTCTAATGTTGATAGGTATTTGCATCATTTTCAGTTTTGAATAAAGCTGCTATGAACATTATTGTACTTGTCTTTGGGTAACCATATTTTCATGTTTGTCTTGAGTGACTAAGAGTGGAAATAGCTACTTCATAGGAAGATACATCTGTTCTGACTTTTATAATAAGAGTTTTCCCACGTTATTATTTTGTTTCTAACAAATGACTAATGAGTTTCACTTGCTTATCTCCTCACCAGTTCTTAATTATTTTCCATATTTTCCATTTTTACTCACTTTAGTTACCATGAAGGAGGACCTTATTATATATTTATTTATATTCTCATTCGTTTTGCTGTTACTCTTATTAATATAAATATAATATAATGTTACAATAGTGTGACACTGACCTAAAATAGATAAAAATACCAATGAAAATATAGATTTCAAGAATGAATCTCCACATATATGGTCATTAAGTGACATCACAGATATAAGATCAACTTTCCTTTTTTTAATTTTTCAAAAATTTTATTGAATCACCGTGAGATACTTACAAGCTTTCATGTTTGGGTTGCAATCTCACAGTGATCAAACACCCATCTCTCCACCAGTGCACATTCCCCACCACCAATATCCTGGGTATACCCCCCCTTTCTCACCCTCCCCCTGCCTCTATGGCAGTCTATATTTCCCATACTCTCTCTCTACTCTGGGGCATTATAGCTTGCAACACAGACACTGAGAGGTCATCACGTTTGATCCATTATCTACTTTTGGCATGCATCTCCCATCCCGACTGATTCCTCCAGCCATCATTTTCTTAGTGATCCCTTCTCTATTCCATCTACCTTCTCCCGTCCACTCATGAAGCAGTCTTAGGATCATCTTTTCAACAAGTGGTTTTGGGTCTTGATATGTATATGGAAGAAATGAACCTTGACTCTAACATATACCACATACTAAAATCCTTCCCAGTAAGACTATGGATTTAAATGTTAAAGATAAATCAAAAATGTTATTGTCCCCTTTTTAATTGATTTTTATTAGTTTACAGTATTATAGTATTTCAAGGAATTGAAGGAATGCATGAAGGAATCAAATGCATGAAGGAACCGGCAGAGGAACCCTGGTGTGCGGGACCTGGGGCTACGATCTCCAAGGCTGCTCAGTTTGGGACTGGGCTTCTTCCACCCAGATTCCCCATTTTCCAGTAGCTAGGCAGTCACATCCAGGAACTGCCCCCAGCGCCGTGTAATCGAATCAACGGCCAACATCCAGAGACTGTAAAACCAAGCTCCCAGAAGTGGGCAGCCGCTCATCTGATAGCCTAGTTTTCCTTCTTGGAGAACCTGGCAAGCTACTGAGAGTTTACTGCCCACATGGGGGAGAGCCTGGCAAGCTCCCCGCAGCATATTCATATGGCAAATACAGTAACAATGATGGGTCTCATTACCCTGATCCTGAAGAGCCTCTAATGCGGCACCGTTTGGAAGGATGAGTAAAGAGAGGCTGCTAAAATCTTAGGGCTAGGATGAATGGAGACGTTACTGGGCCCACTCGAGCAAATCGATGATCAATGGGATGACAGTGATACAGTGATAGAATTTCAAAGAAGTATCTTACCTCCTCTCTTTCTCTCTCTGTATATATATATATGTCCTATCCACCATCAAACTTTTAGTGTCATCTCCCAATCAAACAGAGCTCTTTATTCCACTTATCTCACCTTCTTTTCTTTACCTGTAGCATCAACCATGGTTTTTATCAAGACTAGGGATTAGTAAAGTAACATTTTGTTGTTGTTCTTGGGCGACACTCTGCTATACTCATAGCTTACTCCTATCTCTGAGTTCAGGGATCACAGTTGGCAGTGCTCAGGAATCATATGCAGTGTCGGGGTTCAAACCAAGGTTGAGAACTTGCAAGACAAGTGATCTGTTGTCTATTTCTCTGACCCTTGCATATATTTTCTTCCTAATTCTGACAATAATAGAATAACTTGCATATTTCTGCCCAATGCCTTTTTCCCCATCTTTGTCTTTTTGATTTAAGATGCAGAAACAATTTTGTTGTTGTTTATAAAAATTATTTACTTCTTATACTTTAATTAACATGGTTACAATAGTTTATGGTTTTGATGTAGAGTTACTGCACCTCACCACCACCCAAGGTGCCCAAGATACTACACCACATATAGTGGTGTCTCTTCTCTTCATTCCTCTCGCCCCTGCCCCCACTGCTCTGTAATCTAAGTTTTGTAATACAAGGCCAAGGGTTTCTTATCATTTAATACTGTCTATTCCTGGGACTAGAGAGATAGAAGAGCAGGTAGTGTGCTTCCCTTGCATGTGGCCAACCCAGGTTCCCATGTGGTCTACTGAGCACTGCCAGGAGTGATCCCTGAGTGCAGAGCCAGGAGTAACCCCTGAGTACCACCAACTGTGGCCCTAAAACAAAACAAACAAACAAACAAACAAAAATACTGTCTCTTACCTTGTTTTGTTTCTCTGTATAACACAGGTAAATGAGATCGTCTAGTATTTTCATTGTGTTTCTTAAACCCAATAACATAGTCTTACCTTTTTGTTTTGTTTTGGGTCATAGCCAGCTGCCATGCTTAGGGACTAGAACATTACTTTCATTTTCGAAATATTATTGCTTTTTTTGCTTATTTTGGGTCACACCTAGCGATGCACAGGGGTTGCTCCTGGCTCTGCACTCAGAAATTACTCCTGGCAGTGCTCAGGGGACCATATGGGATGCTGGGAATCGAACCTGGGTCGGCCGCGCACAAGGCAAACGCCATACCCACTGTGCTATCATTCCAGCCCCCGAATTATTATTGTTTTTTATTGAATCACCGTGAGATACAATTACAAAGCTTTCATGATTGAGTTTCAGTCATACAATGATCAAACATCCATCCCTCCACCCCCACTCTACCCCACCCCCTGCCTCTATGGCAGACAATTTGCTTCTTGCTCTCTCTCTACTATTGGGTATTATGGTTTGCAATACAGATACTGAGAGGGCATCATATTTGGTCCTTTAACTCCTTTCAGCACATGTCTTCCATCCCGAGTGATCCCTCAAACCATCATTGACTTAGTGATCCCTTCTCTATCCCAGCTGCCTTCTCCCTCAGCACATGAGGCAGGCTTCCAACCATGGATCATTCTTCCTGACCCTTCTCTCTACTGTCCTTGAGTTTTAGTCGCATATTATGTTATTTTTTTATTCCACAAATTAGTGCAGTCCTTCTATGTCTGTCCCTCTCTTTCTGACTCATTTCACTTAGCATGATACTCCCCATGTCCATCCACTTATAAGCAAATTTCATGATTTCATCTTTCCTGACAGCTATATAGTATTTCATTGTGCAGGTGTACCAAAATTTCTTTAACCACTCATCTGTTTTCAAGCACTCAGGTTGTTTCCAGATTTTGCTATTGTGAACAGTGCTGCAATGAACATACAGGTACAGATGTCATTTCTACTGTGATTTTTTGCATCCCTGGGATATATTCCCAGAAGTGGTATTGCTAAATCATATGGAAGAAGGACTACACCTTGCTCGGTGCTCAGTGACCACTCGGGGTATTGTTCAGGATACCATGTGGTGCTGGGAATCGAACTCTGGCCTCCTGTATGCAAAACATATGTTCCAGCCCCTTGGACTGTCTCTCTGGCTTCTAGTCTTTATGTATTTGTTTGTTTGTTTTTTGTCCACACCCAACAGTGTTCAGGCCTACTCCTGGCTCTGTGCTCAGGGAGATCACCCCTGGTGAGACTTGGGGAACTATATGGAATGCTGGGAATCAAACTCAGATTAGGCCTTACAAGGTAAACTTTGTCTTACTTGCTCTGCTCTCACTCTGGCCACCTAGTCTTTACCTTTGAAAGCATAACTTAGTTCATTCAAGTTAGCTCAATCATATTTAATGTTTCCTTTTAGTGTTTCCTGTTGTAGATATTTCCTCTTTTCTATTTTTCTATTTCTACTGACTCCATCATGTTTCTCTTAATTCTCCTCTAGGTTTTTTACTAATTTCGATTTTCTGTAGTTTGAGATGTTAATTATTTCATAAATTTTTGCTTAGAGATTGCCTTCACCTCTAAAATATTACAAATATTTTTGTTCATACTGTCACTATTAGTAGATTAAAACAATATTGTGTCAATATCTGCTCATAGAAAGAAATATTTTGCTTTCTTGCTTTAATTAATATGTTTTCTATGCTTTAAAATAAAAATTGTTCCACTTTAATGAAAATATATACTATACTATTGCATGGTAATACTCTTACTTGCTCCAAATTCCCAGTTACATTATAGTGCAAGAAACATTTTTCAAAATTATTTATTGTCTATTTTTGAGGTTTGTTTTTATTCAGGACTGGAGTGATAGCAAACATGTAGGGTGTTATTATTCAGTTTATATGTACTCAGAATCTAAATTTTAGATTATTCTTTTGAGTACTTTCCTGATAGAAATACTGGCATGCTATGAATGATATTATGTTTAAAATTGTTTGTCTTTTTTTCTAAAAGAAGCTAGCTCTGATTTTATTTTATTGTTTTTCTTTTAAAAAAATTAAAAAAAATTGTTAGTGAATCACTGTGAGGTACATTTACAAACTTACGAACTTTCATGTTTGCATTTCAGTCATACAGTGATCGGTTACCCACCCCTCCTCCAGTGCCCATTCTCCTCCACCAATGTTCTCAGTATCCCTCCCAGCACCCCCACCCCATCCTCCACTACCCCACCCTGCCTCTGCTACAGGGCATTCCCTTTTGTTCTCTCTCCATTTTGGTGTTGTAGTTTGCAATAGAGGTATAGAGTGGCCATCATGTTCAGTCTATAGTCTACTTTCCACACACATCTTTCAACCCAAATGGGTCCTCCCAACATCCTCTACTTGGTGTTCCCTTCTCTATCTCTGGTGCTTTTTTGCCCAGCAAGTGAGGACAGTTTTCAAGCTGTGGAGCAGACCTCCTAAACCTTATCTCTACTACTCTTGGGTGTTAGTTTCCCATTCTCTTACTTTACATTCCACAGATGAGTGTGATCTTTCTATGTCTGTCTCTCTCTTTCTGACTCATTTCACTTAACATGATACTTTCCATGTTGATCCACTTATATGCAAATTTCATGACTTCATCTTTTCTAACAGCTGCATAGTATTCCATTGTGTAGATGTACCAAAGTTTCTTTAACTACTCATCTGTTTTTGGGCACTTAGTTTTTTTCCAGATTTTGGCTACTGTAAATAGTGCTGCAATGAACATAAAAGTGCAGATGTCATTTCTACTATACCTTTTTGCCACTCTGGGATATATTCCCAGCAATGATATTGCTGGGTCAAATGGGAGCTCAATTTCTAATTTTTTGAGAATCGTCCATACTGTTTTCCAAAAGGGTTGAACCAGTCAGCATTCCCACCAGCAGTGAAGGAGAGTCCCTTTCTCCCCACATCCATGCCAACAGCGGTTGCTTTTGTTCTTTTGGATATGGGCCAGTCTCTGTGGTGTGAAATGATATCTCATTGTTATTTTAATCTGCATCTCCGTGATGATTAGTGATGTAGAGCATTTTCTCACATGCCTTTTAGCCATTCAGATTTCTTCTTTGAGAAAGTTTTTGTTCATTTCCACCCCCCATTTTTTGATGTAGTTGGATGTTTTCTTCTTGTAGAGTTCAACCAGTGCCTTTTATATCCTTGATATCAACCCCTTTTCAGATGGGTATTGGGTGAATATCCTTTCCCATTCTGCAGACTGTCCTTGTATTTTGGTCACTGTTTCTTTTGAGGTGCAGAAGCTTCTTAGCTTAAGTTATTCCCATTTGTTTATCCCTATGTTCAATTGCTTGGCCAGTGGCTTGTCATCTTTGAAAATATCTTTAGTGTCAATGTCGTGGAGGGTTTTGCCAACCTTGGCTTCAGTGTACCTTAAGGATTCTGCTCTGATGTTGAGATCTCTAATCCATTTTGATCTGACTTTTGTACATGGTGATAGGTAGAGATCTGAGCCCAATTTTTGCATGTAGCTGTCCAGTTTTGCCAGTGCCATTTGTTGAAGAGGTTTTCCTTGCTCCACTTCACATTTCTTGCTTCTTTATCAAACATTAGACGATCATATATTTGAGGGTGTGTGTCAGGATATTCAACCCTGTTCCTTTGGTCTTCTGGTCTGCCTTTGTTCCAGTACCATGCTGTTTAAAAAATTGCTTGTCTTTTCTGACAAAAGAATATTAATGATCTAGGGTCTAACATTGTTAGATATCAACTTTTTCTCTCAATAATTTGTAGTTGTTTTATCTAATGTAGTTCTTATTATTACAAACAAGAAATCCAGTGTCATTTTGATCCTTTTTATAATATGTAGATAATATGTTATTTCTGCCTTAAGTGTCTTGAATTGTCTTGAAATGTCTTGAACTTTATTTTCATAATTTAAATTCAATGCCAAACAGAATTTGGAGCTTATTAGTTTCTTTTGGAAGTAAAAGACAGAGTTAATATCTGAGGCTTAATTGATTAAGGATTAATAAATTTTTAGGATTAGACAATCCAATGTCATTCATGTGACTAAAATAGTGACTATTTTGTGGCATCCTTAAAGGAAATTTATTGGATGCACATAGGGATAGGTGATTTCCCTGTAAAATTTTTTTGAATTTTATAAGAAATGAAGATGTATGTGATATCATTGATTTATTCCATGAAAGTTATTAATTGGGATATCAAGGTGGCGAATGATTGATTGCAAATCCTATATTACAAGTCTATGGGAGTCAGTTTGGGTGGACTTTACAAATAATTGTTTAAGATCCATGGGCATTACAAATTGAAGCCCTGTGTTAGTTGGTATATGATGATCTAGATGCTCTTTTATTGAGAGTTTTGTAGGAATCATTTTGTATGGGTTATGAGTTATGGGGTCTTATAGGAGATCAGGTTTAGTCTTTAAAAGATGTCTAGAGCATCAATGGTTGGTTTTATGTTGAGGGCTTACTTCTTGTGTTTTTGTTTATTTGAGAAGCCAGTGGAAACCAGTTGATGGCACTAATTTGGACAGATTTTGTGAGTAGTGTGGTTTTATGATTTAGGAGCCTATATGGACCTGTTACTTTTCAGAGTTTATATGGGAATTGGTGGAGGTTAACAAATTTACACTTTTTTCTTTGCCAGAATAGGGTGGGGTCTATAAATTGCCCAGCATGTACATTTATTGACAGTTCATTTTTTTGCACATATGATGCACATTTTATGCACATCTCTCAACCAGAGTATTTTCAGGCAGCAGAAAACAGAAATAATTTTTATAATGATTCTACCACGTATATTAGACCACATGGTACATACACTTTGGGGCAGAGAAATTGCAAAGTGGGTAAGACTCGTCTTGCTTGCAGCCAACCCAAATTTCGTCCCAGGCACTGAATATGGATCCCTGAGCCTCACCAGGACTGATCCCTGGGCACAGAGACAGGAGTAAGCCCTGAGCAAAGCAAGGTGTACCCCCACCCCCCGAAAAAAAGAAGAAAAGAAAACACTTTGGAGCCAAAAATACCTGGCTTTGAATTCCCATCCTTCCCTTTACTTCAAATGATCATAGCAAACTTCTTCATAGATGAATAGTTCTGTCTATGGCATGTGGAAAAATAATAATAATAATAATAATAATAATAATAATAATAATAATACCTAATTCACAATATGATGGTGAAAATTAAATGAGGTAGCTAATAAAACATGCCTGAATCTCATACTAATAGCAAGATTTAGTATCAGTGGAGTATTTACAGTTATCACATAGGTGTGTAGACATAATGGAGGCATTTTTCATTCCTGATATTTGGGGTTTTTTTGGGGGGTAACACCTGGTGGTGCTAGGACTTACTTCTGGCTGTAAGCTCAAGGATCACTCACTCCTGGTGGTGCTCCAGGACAATACGCATTGTTGAGAATGGCAGGGCCAGCTGCATGCAAGGCAAGTACTTTACCTCCTGTTCAATCTCTAAGGCCTCTCATCCTGTTTTAAGATGATGAAATGCAGACCAAAATGACTTCTCCAGTTTTACACTAAAATGTGAAAGAACTAGAATTCAAACCTTATTCGTTTTGCACCTCATCTCCTGAGTCTTTCCCACATTCTCTGCAAAATTTAGTGTTTTACTAATCATTTTTCTTCCATTGTATCCAGCATAGTGAGCTTTGGGGCTTTCAGGAATCATTTGTGTGGTGAAAGCTGAATTGTTAACATGTGGTCACTCTTTCCAGGTTTCTGGGTGTCTCTGCAGAGTCCCTGGACCAGATGCCACAGAGGAGACTGAGGGATCTTTCTTTCTTTGATTGAGTCCACAGATGCCCTCCTGGCTTCGTGCTCCTGGGGAGAGCAGAGCTATCAGCAAGAGAGCCCGACAGCTGAAGTCCAGCAAAAACATGTCAGCTGCCTTGAGTTCTTCCCAGTGGTCCACGACCCTGGATGCAAGAGGGTCTGGCAGCTTGTGTGAGGTGAGGAGGGAGAGGACTCCAGGAGCAGGAACTAATTCAGTGAGGGTAGGGCCCTGACCTGTCACCAAGAACTTCAGGGCAGAGGCAGGTGTGTCCCAGAAGTGGCAGATTCTGAGTTTGCTGCCCCTGAGACAACCCCTTCTTTCTTCCTCCCATCTTGTGCATGAGCACCATGTACCAATGTCCCCTATCCAGGGTACAGTATGTATGTATTTCTGTGAGGAAAATGGGATGGGACTGACAGAGGAAAGAAGGGACAGGGGAGTCAGCCCACAGCCTGGGGGTGGGAGGGGTAGTTCCCTTCACTGAATCTGTGGGAGGTCTAGGTGGGGTGACTGTGGTCTTTGCCAGGGTAACGCTACCTCTATACTCCAGCACAGACCTTTCAATGGACTTTTGACAGACTCTCTAATAGTACCCTGCAGAGCCTCCTTTCTTTCTGTTGCCTGGACATTTGCAAATCTCTCCTCTATGTTGATGTATTTACAGAAAATTTCCTTTTTCTGTGGAACTTAGATAATTGAGTGACCAAAGAGTCATGGAGTGACCAGAGCTTGTAGGACCATGCCAGCTCTTCTTCCTCATTTCAGAGACAAGTGATCAGAGAAGGGTCATGCCCAGACCACACAGAATGCAAGGGACAGCACTGGGATAAACCAGGTCTCCTGTGTCATCCTCACTACATGACAGTCAGGATTCAGATTCCCAGTAACAATTCCTTCCCCTCAAGTTTCTGGAAACAGCAGATGATGGAAACACCTGACCCTGCCTGGCAGTTCCATCCTTCAATCTCTCCTGTACATGCTGTCACATGACTATACAGCAGGTTTCCTATCACAGTGGCTCTGAGTCATATGACTATTAGGACATTAAACTTTCAAATATTTTTTGGTTCTTATCATTTAAATTTTTCATTATATCTCAATGAAAATGTTAGGAAAGGCAGGGAAGCCAGCAGTAGAAAAGAAATCACTTGTAAGTTGACCATTGCTAACATTGAGTTCTTTTGCCCTGTCAGTTTGCATTTGTGCATGCACAGAAGTAGGGCTGTGAATATGTGTACACTTCCCACACATATCATTATCCAATTCAACTTAAAAAATAGAATCATCATGGTATTTGGGTTGTCTCCTTTTAATTTTAATTTTTATTATTTTATTTGTTTTTTTATTAGTGAATCACCATGAGGTACATTTACAGACTTACAAACTTCCATGCTTGGATTTCAGTCATATAATGGTCAAGTTTCCATCCCCCCACCAGTGCCCATTTTCCACCAGCAGTGGTCTCAGCATCCCTCCCACTATCCCAACCCCGTTCACCTTCCCCCCACCCTGCCTCTGTGGCAGGGCATTCCCTTTTGCTCTCTCTCTCCTTTTGGGTGTTGTGATTTGCAATAGAGGTATTAAGTGGCCATCATGTTCGGGCTATAGTCTGCTTTCAGGGTGCGTCTCCCATCCCAAGCAGATCCTCCTAGCACCATTTGCTTGGTGATCCCTTCTCTAACCGAACTGCCTTTTCCCCCAGTATGTGAGGCCAGCTTCTAAGCTTTGGAGTAATCTTCCCAGAACTTATCTTTAATAATCTTGAGTGTTAGTCTCCCATTCTGTTACTTTATATTCCACAAATGAGTGTGGGGGTCTCCTTTTTAACTAGGCAGCTCAACCCAAAGCAGTGAATGCTTTCCTTAGTATACATGTTATATAATTTTTCTCTTGGGAGAAACTGTAATTCATTTGACAATTTGACTATATGTGTATTTAGGGTGTTGTCTGTTTTCTCTTGTGATGAAAAGTTTTGCAGTAAAATTCCTACACCTACACTAAATTTTTCTACCTAAGTCACTGAAATTTCATTTATTTATTTATTTATTTATCTATTTATCTATTTATTTATTTATTTTGCTTTTGGGGTCACACCTGGCGATGTATAGGGGTTACTCCTGGCTCTTCACTCAGCAATTACCCCTGGTGGTGCTCAGGGAACCATATGGGATGCTGGGAATTGAACCCGGGTCGGTCAGCCACATGCAAGGCAAATACCCTACTCACTGTGCTATCGCTCCAGCCCCTGAAATTTTATTTTTGATCAAAGGTAGAGGGGTATGAAAGGGGACAGGAGCTTCTTCCTGCTAAGATAGCATTTCTTCCTGGAGGGATCACCTTGAGGCACTGTTCAGTCACACCAGCCACAGACCTCTAAGTTGTGGCTCCATCAGTTGGTCCTCCAGGGTCCTCCCCATTCCTTCTGCTTCTGGCCTCTTGCTTCATTTGTGGTACAAGACTCTACAAGTGACATTTCTCCACTCATCATTTCCTTTCTAACCATATGTCTCTGCCCCTTTGCAAGAAGAAATGGAAATTTTGTTTTGATTCTGCTAAGTGTTTGTACTCACTAGGTTCCATCGGTGTCAGAGAGCAGAAAATGGGGAGATACCAATGGACTAATAAAAAAAAATCAGCCAGTGCAGAGAGCAGTCAGGTGGATTAGGAAATTGTGACAGAAATCAGAGAAAAGAATCAGGATGGGAAAAGGTAATGAAGAATAATCACCCACATGTTTGAGCATTGTATAACTGAGACTTAAACCTGAAAGCTTTGTAACTTTCCACGTGGTGATTCAATAAAAGAATAATTTTTTTTTAAAAAAAGAATAATCACCCACAGAGAGCAGTCAGATAGGTAAGGATAGGACCAGTTAAAGGGACCATCATGCCATTTCTGAAACTGGATGGTAGGCAAGGGGTACAGGACAGGTGGATGCACTATGGGACAATTACTAAATGGGAAACTTGGATCAGAGACCAAAGAGCAGTAGAAAGACCAAGATGCAGTTAGTTGTTGACGTTGGCAAAATCGTAGTAATGGGGAGCAAGATAGAGTCAGAGGATCTGAGAATAATCAGAGGAATCATGAAAAAGAACAAGGAGGAGAGGGACCACATCATAGCCATAAGGAGCAGAAACCATCCAGGGTGATGAGGACCAGTGATCAGCTAAAATGGACAAAAGCAAAAAGGTTCAGCATTCTGGGTAAGACACTGTAGGACAAAGAACTTCTTGAGATAGAATCTTTGGGAAGGAGAAAGGCAGGGATACCAAGGTTTAACCAATAGGAGGAAGTGAGAACAATGAACCTTGGAGTGAGTAGCAGGTAGAGGGAACAGGGCCAGTTGCTGAGGAGGGTTGGGAAAGGATAAAACTATGGGATTGTTGGAGGGACAGGCTCCTGGGACAGTCAGATGACCTAGAAGATTGTCCAAAGCTGAGGAGAAACAAAGGCTAGCAGAGACTATATAGAGCAAGGAATAGCCACGGAAATCAGGGAACAGAAAATTCACTTACAGTGACCCATGTCTGTGATAATTCATTACTGTGCTCTTGCCTTACTGGTGTTTTTCTGATTCGATCATTTCTTCTACACTGCTGAGTATTGGTTGTCCACTAGAGTCCCCAGAGACTAGCCAGAGGACCAAGGCGTAGCAAAGCACTTATCTGTGATATATAGAATAAGGTCAGGGAATAGCAAAAAGCAATAGGGCCTATTAGCCAATGAGCAGTAACCACTTAGGTAGGGAGCAACAAAGTTGTGTGAGCACTGAATATCCACTAGAGTTCCCAGAGGCAAGCCAGAGGACCAAGGCACAGCAAAGTACTTATCTCTGGACAAGGGAATAAAAAGTATCAAAAGGAGGACTCCTAGATTACCCTTGATCTTAGATTACAGAAACAAGAAAGACAGTGAAGGAAAGAAGGGAGAAGTAAGAAGAGGTGAACAGAAGGTAATAGGAGCAGGGGGCAGGGGTTTCAGGCACATTGGTAGGGTAGAGTTGAGTTATATGTATGTATCTTAATCACAGAGCCAACAAGAGTGTAAGCATGAGATTCAGAATACAATAGCCAAAGTTAAAAATGTACCTCTGAAGGGGGTAAGCTAGGGAGTGACACTGATAGTGTGAGTGATGTTAAAGCATTGTATACCTGAAACTCTATTATAAACAACTTTGTAAATCATGGCATCTTAATAATAAATTAAGAACTTTAAAAATGGATAGCAGCTTCATTGTTTAGGAAACAACTAGAGGAATTAGGAACCACCCAGAAACCAGAGTAAGTTTCTGCAGCTAGTTAGCAGATTTCAAGAAGTGAGTACCTGGGCTCAGAGGTAGTTTCAGTAATCAAGAAGAGGCTGGAAACTAACCATAGTTCCCTAGGATAAGGGTGACTTAGAGTTTCCTGTACATGAGATTACCAGTGCCAAAGTAGGGACTGATAATTGGGAAGTTTGGTGACATTGTCTAGGCAACATCCAGAAGAACCAGTCAATAAGGCAGAAGTAATGTGAGTTATGGAGAAGGTGAAAGCACAGAATCTAACTGTGGGCCAGAGCACCCTTACGTAATATATTTCAATCAATGATCAAAATGCTAGGCGAGGAGCCAACTAGAACAGTGTGCCACAAAGTGTCATCCCTGGGCCAGTCAAAGATATGGGAGGTGAGAATGGATTAGACATACATCCCCAAACTGCCCAAGGAACAGGGAAGAATTATAACCAAAGACAATAAGAGAACTCAAATGACAAACCACATGTCAAGTAGAAGGAAGGATAAAGTCTCACCAGAGCCAGTCATCTGGATTCTGCCCTATCAAGTTAATGGTGCCACGGACTAAGGGACAGCTAGAGGGAACTGTCAAAGGGAATATAGCCCAGAGTCACCAGGAATCAAGGGAATAAGAAACAATCAACTTGAAAAAGCGGTCATCAGAGAAAGCAATAAACAGGAAATGTATAAAAGAACAAGAAATATTTTCAAGGTAATAGTAGGTAGAGGGCCCAGAGAGACCAGACATAAGGACAGATAGGGATCATGTAGAGGAGCAAGGAGGACAGCAGAGGGAGCCAGCTTAATTATAATACACACAATACCACATATAATATATTCAATATTATATAATTACTGTAATATAATAATTATATAATATATAATTCTATTTGTTCGAGCGGGCACCAATAACGTCTCTCATTAAGAGACTTATTGTTACTGTTTTTGGCATATCCAATACACACGGGTAGCTTGCCAGGCTGTGCCGTGTGGGCTCCATACTCTCAGAAGCTTGCCAGGCTCTCCGAGAGGGGCAGAGTATCTTTTAAGAATATTTTCTTATTTTGAGGGGAGGGGACACCTGGCATTGTTTGGAGGGTACTCCCAGCTCTGTGTTCTGAGATAACACTTTAAAGTACCCAGGAATCCATGCAATTCAGGAGATGAAATCATGGTAGTCTGCCTGCAAAGCAGGTGCACCCCTGTACTATCTTTCCAGTCCAAAAAATTTTTTTACATAAACAGTACTACGATGAAAATCCAGAAATTTCACATTAATACATTACTATGTAATGTGCATGCTAAAATTTAATTGCCAAGTATACAATACATATAGAGTTTCCCAGTTGTCACAGTAGCATCCTTTACAACATTTATCCCCTGGTTCAGAATGCAATTATGATTATTGTGTTTATCTGCCAATGTCCTTTAGTCTTTTTGGTAGGGTAGTATCACATACGGCGGTGCTCAGGGCACGCTCCTGGCTCTCTGCTTATGGATCACTCCTGGTGGGGCTTGGGGGACCACATGGGATGATGGGGATTTGAACATGGGTCACTGCATACAAGGCAATTCCATACCTGCACTATCTCTCTGCACTATCTCTCTACCCCAAAGGAAATGCAGGTCCTATAATCTTTAATCTGCAACAGGTCTTCATATTTTCCTTGATGTTTATGACCCTGACATTTTGAGATAATATCTCTTAATTGGGATTTGTTTCTTGTTTCCTTATAATTAAACTCAGCTTGTTTATTTTGATCAGGAATATTACAGAAATGATGCTGTGTCCTTCTCAATGCCTTGTGTCAGTACACACACTATATCAATTTTTCCATTCAGGTACCACAATATTACCATCTTTCCCTTTATAATCAATAAGTATTTTGGAGGGAGAAACTTTGAGCCTGCATAAATATCCTGGGTAAATATCCTATTTCTTGTTCACTGACTTTAGCATCTGACAGTGACTCATGTCTGTGATAATTCATTACTGTGCTATTGCCTGATTGGTGTTTTTCTGATTCTGTCATCTCTTCTATGTTGCTTAGTTGACATTTTATTGTAGAGAAAAATATTCTTTGCTCTACTGCTAAAAGATAGCATGTCAGGCTCAGTGAGTCCAAGAGGAGCTAGACTTCCTTGGAGATGTGACTGACTCTAGGGTTAGATCTGAGAAACTGTAACATGATCCTGGGAGAACTCATTTTGCTATGAAGTAATGAGGTCAAAAGGCAGTGACATGTCAAAAGGGCACAGAAACCAACTTGAAAGAACTCCCTCTGGCCAAATCCAGGATAATTTACGTAGAAAATAATGATTGTAGATTATAATGCAGTAAACAAACTAAGAAGTCACCAGTTCATATGATAGTATGGTAGGTAGATAAAAGTAGGTAGGTTAGGTAGGTAGAAGTAGTAGGTGAATAGGTACGTAGACAAGCAGACAGAAAATCGCCCTTTTTTTTAACAACATCCTTATTTTCTCTGGTGGGTTGATTCACTTTCTTCTTGTGTTTTTTGTTTAGGTCACACTCAGGGGGCTTCAGGGCTCACTCTGGCTCTGCAATCTGCTCCCAGCAGGGTGTGGGGGACGCTGGGGATTGAACGTAGATTGGCCATGTGCAAGGCAAAGACCCTGTACTATCTCTCCAGCTCCCTTCCTCACTTTTGAAGAATAATAGGTATTTTGTTAAATCTTATTTTGAAATAGTTATAGACTTTCAGCAAGTTGCAAAGATGGTACTGAGAGGACTTAAATAACTCTTTACCCAATTTCCACCACTGGTTAAATCCTATGTCTCTAGACAATAACACAATGATACTGCTTTTGTATATGTGTCAGGGCTGTAGTTCTCTGCCATTTTACATATGTGTAGATTCCTGTACAATAGTCCTGGTTCAGAAGTTTACCATCATTGCCTAGGTCTACTGGTATTTTGCCAGACTTAAGTGTAGAAAACTTTCCTCTCTTTAAGTCCCTATATCCTCAGTAAAGTAATTACTTTATATTTATGGAGATCTACATTAGGTAGGGTAATTTTGTTTTGACCTTAAAATATAATTTAACTCAAGAGGAAGGAAAGTCTATTGTACTGATCCTTATTTTTACTGGCCAAAAAAATTCTTGGTTTTCATTTATCTTATTTTTCGTTTTAAAAAATATTAATGCATCATGATTTGCAAAGTTATTCATACTTGACTTTTTTGGTTCTCCATCAGTATCCCCAGGTTCTCTTCCATCCCGCAGCCTGCCTCCTTGACAGGAATATTTTAAAGTTTCTTTGTTGTAGTTTAGTTTATTAAAGTACTGTTGTTGGCTCTGTGGTTTGGATATACAGATATATCACCCTTCTGCACCACTGATGTAACTAAGGCCCTTGACACTTGCCTCCTGTTACTCCCTGTGATTTATTTCCTCTTTTTAAATAATAGCTTTATTGAGGTATAATTTCCATATTACACAACTTACCCGTAGTGTTCTATTCAGCTTTTTTTTATATTTATAGGTATCTGCAACCATTGTCACAATAAATTTTAGAAAATTGTTTGCAGCTCAAAGGAGACTCCATACCCATCACCCCAACTATCTTTCCTTCCCCAATTCAAAACAAACAAATGCGTTTTCTTTATATTTCATTTGAATGGAATCGTGTAAGATATAGTCTTTGGATCTGACTTCTTTCAGATGGCGTAATTGTTTCAAGGTTCATCCTTGTTATAGCATGGCTCAGTACATAATTACTTTCTAGGGCAGAGTAGTAGTCCATTGCACAGATATAAGACATTTTATTTATCCATTTGTGGGCTTGTGTAAACTTAGGTTCTTTCCACCTTTAAACTATTATGAATATTGCTGTTATAAACATTGATATAAAGGTTTGTATTTGAACACAGCTTTTCATTTATTTTGGGTATATACCTGGGAGTGTAATATCAGGCTCAAATGATGACTGTTATTCCTGTGAGGAACTGCTAGGCTGTTTTCTAAAGCAGCACCATCATTTTATATTCCCACCTGCAGGATTTTATATTCCCAGCCACTTGCAATTTCTCCATATCTTCACTAACACTAGTCTTTTTTTGTGGGGGTCGGACATACCCATCTGTTCTCAGGGATTACTCCTGACTCTGCTCAGGAATCACTGCTGGATGAACTCAGAGGACCATCTGTGGTGCCATAGATCAACCCAGGTTGGCCATGTGCGAGGTAAACGCCCTACCCACTGTACTATCATTCTGCCCCACTAAGACTAGTTTTTCTCTCGCAATTTTTTACTCTAGCTATCTTTTTCTCTTCTCCTCATTCTTCTATTTGGTTTTGGGGCCATACCCAGACAGTGTCAGGGCTTATTCCTGACTTCTTGATTAGAGATCACTCACAGCAGAGCTTAGGGGACCATATATGGTGCTAGGGATTTAACCTGGGTCAGCTGTCTGCAGGGTAAGCACCTCACCCCTATACTATTTCTCTAACCCCACACTTTTATTCTTGGGAAAGATTTTAGTGGTAACTGTCTTAACTTCTTGATTCTATTCAACATTTTTACTTCCTTCCGACTCATTTACAGGAGGTTGTAGACTCTAGAAATTTATCTATTTCTTCCAATGTAGTGGTGTAAAGTTGTTCATAGTAAGATTTCTGATCTATTGTATTTCTCACAAACATCACCCCAGATACATAGTGAACTCACTCTTCTCAGCTTCTTGCTGAAATGAGAAACGGAAAAAATCGTGTGTGCTCTTCATGCTGCCTTACTTAAATAATAAAACTACCAGAGGTTGCATAGTAAATTCATTCCTCTCTACAGTGACTATGGACTGGAGTGATAGCACAGCGGGTATGGTGTTTGCTTTGCACACAGCCAACCCGGTTCGATTCCTCCATCCCTCTGGAGAGCCCAGCAAGCTACCGAGAGTATCCCACCCACAGGGCAGAGCCTGGCAAGCTCCCCGTGGCGTATTTGATATGCCAAAAACAGTAACAACAAGTCTCACATTACTGGTGCCTGCTTGAGCAAATGATGAACAACGGGATGACAGTGCTACAGTGTATTTCTGAGTTATTGTTATTTCTTCCTGTTCATTTCTGCTATTTACACCAGAGTTTTCTTTTTCTTTTTTCTTTATGAGTCTAGCAATAATTGCCTATGTTGTTGAGTGTTTAAAAAAACAACTCTTGGTTTCATTGATCATTTGCATTGTTTTTTATTTACATGTTATTGCTTTCCAATCTAATTTTAATTATTTATATCCCTTGCATTTACTTTGGGTTACTTTTGTTTTTCTTCTTGTTTCTTGAGTTGTAAAGTTAGGTTGTTTATTTTCACCTGTTTTTGTTTGCCAATGAATGCCTGTAATGTTATGAACTTCCATCCTAGTACAGTTTTTCTGTGTCCCATAAGTTTTGAAATTTTGTGTCATTCTCATTTGTATCAAGGAATCTTTGTGCCTTTTAATTTTGTCTTTGATTCAGGGGCTGTTCTTTAGTGTGCTGATCAGCTTCAGTTGGTAGGGCATTTACCTTGTACGTGACCAACATGGGTTCAATATATGGCACCCCATCTTTGCCCTTGAGCTGCTTCAGGAGCGATCATTGAGCACAGAACCAAGAATAAGCCCTAAGTACTGCCAGGTATACCCACCCCCCCAAAATACTCTAAGTATTTTTGGGTGTAACCACCCCCCAAAATACTCTAAGTGTTTGAATTTTTCCAAGTGCTCTTCCAATTTCAGAGTGTTATGATTTGATAGTGTGCATGATATGAATTCTATTTTCATGATTTTATGGAGACTTCTTTGTGTCCTAGAATGTAGTAAATTATTTTGTTTGTTTTGGGGCCACATCCAGTGGTTCTCGGGGCTTACTTCTGGCTCTGCATTCAAGGATTACACCTGGCAGTTCGAGGGACCAAATTGGCAGGTATGAGGAGCAAATCCCAGGTTGGTCACCTTCAAAGCAAGTGTTCTACCCCCTGTATTATTGCTTGGGCCCATGTGGTACATTCTTAGTAATCAATGAGCACTAGAGAGTAATATTAACTCAATATTTGGGGATGAAAAAACCTATAGATTATCTAATAATATCTATTTCATCTTTTGAGATTGCTCTTTAATGATTCTCAGGTTGAGCTATCTAATGGTGAGAGTATGTTATTAAGACCTTATACTACTATTGTGTTGCTGTTAATATTTTTCCTTCAGGTCTGCTTGTATTTTTACCTGTTTTGATGATATCTCATTTGGTGTATAAATCAATGTTTAAGTCTTCTTGGTATATAGATACTTTGATCATTATGTAATGCCCATCTCTGTCTTACATTACTCTTTTATATTAAAGTCTATTTGTGTGATTTAAGTATGGCCTGTACCTGCTCCTCCCACCTTTTTTTGTTTTGGGGCTATACCCACTGACGCTCTGGCCCTGGCTCTGGGGTTATTCCTGGTTCTGCACTCCAGAATCATTCCTGGAGGTGCTGGGAGACCGTATGCGATATTCCAGAATCAAACCTGGGTTGGCTTCTTGCAAGGTAAATGCCTTAGTCTATCACATAGCTGTCTGATGTTTTATTTCTTCTTTCTTTTTTTTGGGGGGGGGGTGAGAGCACACCCAGCAGTGTTCAGGGCTTGCTTCTGGTTCTGCACACAGGGATCAAGGCTCAGGGTACCATGTGGTATGCCGACATCAAACCTGGGTCAGATGTGTGCAAAACAAATGTCCTAACCCCTATACTATCGCTCTGACCCTCTCCTTTCTTTTGTTTCTTTCAGACAACCATCATGTCTTGTAGTTCTCTGAATCATTTCTCAGCTTCTATCATCTTGTCTTTAGTTCTTTCACTGTGTTCTTCAGGTCAGCAATTTCTGTTGGCAATATCCCATATTTTATTTTGCCTTGTAGCTCTCTATTGTTTTCTTTAATTCAGTAAGTAGTCTGATCACTGTGACTTTGAAATATTCATTGGGAGATCTTAGCTTGGGTTATTTCCAGGGTTTTTCTTATTCATTAGTGCAAGTGAGTTCCTCCACTTTTTCATAAGTTCTGGACCTACAGCTGCTTCCTTAGATGGGAGGAGGTCATGGGTGAGGAGGAGGGCAGGCACCAGGGTCCCAGGAAGTTCAGCTCAGGTCCTTACCTGGGAAGGAGCAGCATGTTTGTGGGGATAGGTAGCATGTCAGTGATAGCAACTCTAAATATCTGAGTGAACAGCAGGAAAGTCCAGGCACAGGTACTCAACTTGGAATAGATTTGTTTGATTTATTGTTTTGGAGTTTTATCTGCTTCTTAAATATCTATAGTGATCTTTTTTTGCCTCTTGAGAATTTTTCAATATTATTTTTGAGTACTTTTTCAAACAAAACACTTTCGCCTTAACTTCCTATGACATGAATAACAGATCTTATATCGTCATTTTACAGGTCCTGATGTTCTGCTCACTTTTTTTCAATCAATGTTTTTTTGTGGGCTGGGTGCTTCATGGCGTCAGGGATCTATGGAGTGTTGGAGATCAAATCCAGGGCTTCAGCATGTGCTCCAACCCTTTGAGTTATCTCTCAGACCTTCTAATTTTATTTCTGTTCTATTCTATTTTCACGTTCTCTGATTCTTTCTCTGTCCTCTCTATTCTGCTATTAACTCATCATCCATTGAGGGTTTTCTTTTTGCTCCCAAACAAACAACAGAATATTTTTTGTTATTATATTTTCAGTTACAGTATCTCTGGTTATTTATATATTTATTACTTGCTGAGAATATCTGCTTTTGCATTTCTTTTATATATTTTGAAACATTTCATGATGATTACTTTAACATCCTTGTCAGATAATTCTAACATCTGTATCATCTCAGTATTATGAATGTACTCATTGTCTTTTTTTATTTCACTTGAGATTTTCCTTCTTTGTATGATGCCTGATTTTTGATTCTGTTCCAAACATCCTGGGGAGTATGAAACTCTGGTAATTTAAAATTTGAGTTTAACTCTTATATGATGATGCAATTCTGCTAGAAAAAGTGACTCTCCTTCTACTGTCAGGTGAAGGTGGACATTCAAGTTCTCCCACATGGCCTCCTTTGACCCTTTAGAGGGGAACGAGCACATTGTGGCTGCTCTTTGGGGTTGGAATTTCAGACTCCACCGGACTGCCACACCACACTGGTAGGGAGGGAGAAGGGCAACTTGTTCCTGGGTGGGAGTGGAAGTTGAAAATGGCCTTATAGCCTAAATCGCCTCTGTGAAGGAGAGGTATCTTCACTTTAGATAGGGGAAAAAATCTTGGGTCCCCTTTCAACCTCTGTTGCTGGGAATGGGAGTGGAGGGACTGCAGTTATTTTCTGTAATATTTGGCTAGAGTGTTCAGTTATTTTCTAAACTCTTTCCTCTTGCCACTTGGCCTCTTTTCTGTACTTTGGCAAGAGATAGCAGGCTTTCTTGGGGCTATTTTTATCTGTGCCAGTTGGCATTCTGGGTTGCCAGCTTCTCCAGCAGTTAGTGCAGGATATCTAGGGCAAAAGGAAATCTGAGCTATGACACTGCTATGTCATTCTTCAGATTCTGAAGCCTCTAGTCAAAATGCTATCTTCTTTCTCACAGACAGAATCTTTTTACTTTTGTTTTACATGCATCCAATGTCCAGGGTTTTAATCTATACCTAGCAGGAAAAGTTATGGAGAACTGTGTCTACTCTGTTTTGGTACCACTGGCATATTTTTTAGATTTATGCCATTTAAACAAATATCAAATCACTATAAGATATACAGTTACAAAGTTGTTCATGATTGTGTTTCAGTCATACAACATTCCAGCACCCATCCCTTCAGCAGTGCACAATTTTCACCACCTATTGGTATTTTTTAATTTAATTTTTCATAGGTAATGTGTTCACTAGGGTTTTCTCCCAGACTTCCCTAGCAAAGAAACTCAGTCTACTTTCTGTATTAGTGGGGTATATATTTAGAAATAAGATCAAATTAACTATATTTATTCAGATGATAAATATATATAAATAATATAATGAATATATAAACTGTGCTTATTTATAACAAAGTAGCTATATATCTAGCAGATCGAAGTAATTAAGAAAATAGGCTTAATAGCTTTCAACAAAGATAGTAGGAACTGTTCCTCTTATGTTGAACACTGACTTTTTTTCCGAATCACTATTTATTTTATTTTTTTTGTTTTTTTGTGTGTGTGTATCTGTGTTTTTTTTATTACTGAATTACCATGAGGTACAATTACAGACTTACAAACCTCCATGCTTACATTTCAGTCATGTAATAGTCAAGTATTCATCCCTCCACCAGTGCCCATTTTCCACCACCAACGGTCTCAGCATCCATCCCACCATCCCCACCTCGTTCCCCCTTCCCCCACCCCGCCTCTGTGGCAGGGCATTCCCTTTTGCTTCTCTCTCTCCTTTTGGGTGTTGTGGTTTGCAATAGAGGTATTAAGTTGCCATCATCATGTTCGGTCTATAGTCTGCTTTCAGGGTGCATCTATCATCCCGAGCGGATCCTCTAGCACCATTTACTTGGTGATCCCTTCTCTAACTGAACTGCCTTTCCCCCCAGTATGTGAGACCAGCTTCTAAGCTTTTGAGTAATCCTCCCAGCACTTATCTTTAATAATCTTGGGTATTAGTCTCCCATTCTGTTACTTTATATTACACAAATGAGTGCAATTTTTCTGTGTCGGGCCTCTCTTTCTGACTCATTTCGCTTAACATGATACTTTCCATGTTGATCCATCTATATGCAAGTTTCATGACTTCATCTTTTCCAATAGCTGCATAGTATTCCATTGTTTAGATGTACCAGAGTTTCTTTAGCCAGTCATCTTGAACACTGACTTTTAAATGTTAATTTTAAACTTTTTAATTATAGTTTAGGAAACATGGTTTCAACAATATTAATGTTTTTGGTTCTAGTGTACATAGCCATTGTATCATCATGAAAGTACCCACTGTCTTCTAACAATTATTATAGTTTAATTTATATGTTTATGCGAGTATTGGCATTTATGGTTTTGCTGTATAGAGTTACCTCACCTTATTACCCTAGTAATAATCTAATACACAATACCATCTGCCCATGCTCTTATATAACCTTCAGTTCACCTCATCATTCATTCCTACTCTCCCCTAATCTGGTATTATCAGTTTTGTAATAAGGTGCCCATAGTTTGTTATCAGTTGACATTGCCTATACCACTGATTTGTTTCTCTTTATACCACAGATGAGTAAGATCAGCTGGTACTTGGTACTTGTCCTTCTCCCTCTATCTTATTTCAATCAACATAATACCCTCCAGTTCCATTCATGTTGCCACAAACTGCACAATTTTATTTTTTTCTTGTGGTTTCATATAATTCTATTGAATATATAGTATTATATGTGATATATATTAATATTTATATATACTATATAGTTTCTATTGTATATATGTAGTATATGTATGACAACACTTTTATGCATTCATGTAATTGGACATTCAAGTAGATTCCATATCCTGGCTATCATACTAAGCATTGAAATGAACATGTGTGTGCATCTATCTTTTTGAATTAATGTTTTTGTATTTGGGGTTTAGATGCCAAAAGTGGAAATCAATGAGTCATATAGGAGCTATGCTTTTACATTTTAAAATAAATATCCATATTTATTGTTTTCCATATAAGCTGAAACAGAGAATATTCCCACCAACATGAATGAAAATACCTTTAACACCATATCCTTGCCAACACTAGTTATTTCCAGTCTTTTTGATATATGCCATTCTCAGTGGTGTGAGATGATGCTTTATTATTGTTTTGATTTGCATTTCCCTGAACAGTTTTTTATATATTTGTGTATTGTGTATTAGCTATCCATATGTCCTCTTCGTGGAAGTGTCTGTTCATATCCTCTCCCTATTTTTGATGGGGTTATTGGTTTCTTTGTGAGTGTTTTAAACATTTTGTATGTTAGCCCTTTATCTTATGTATTACGTGCAAATAACTTCTGCCATTTGATATAGTATATTTTAATTTTTATCCAAATTTATTTTGCCATAAAAGCCTTTTCAATTTTATGTAGCCCCTCTCCCCTTATTTATTTTTGTTATATTTGCAATGGAATAAAAATATCAAAAATCTTTGAGTTCCAAATCCTGGAGAGTTCTGCCTGTATTTTCCTTGATATACTGTATAGATTTTGCTCTAATTTAGAGGTCTTTAATCCACTCTTTGAAAAATTCTTTTGATTTATTTTTTAACTTAACCACCATGAGATACACAATTACAAAGTTGTTCATGATTGGGTTTCAGTCAGACAATGTTTCAACACCCATCCCTTCACCAGTGTACATTTCTCACCACCAATGTTCTTTAATCAACTTTGAATTAAATTTTGTATATGTTGTGAGATAAAGATAAATTTCCATTGTTTTGCATGTTTTTCCAGTTTTCAAAAACCATTTGTTAAAGAGCCTTTCCTTGCTCCACTTCATGAACCCAGCTCCTTAGTTATTTTTAACTTTGAATCATGAAATATTTGGGAGGGCAGTTGTTGGCCACAGATGTCTGTGCTCAGGACTTACTCCCGACTCTGTTCAGAGTTCTTTCATGGTGGTGCTCTGGCAACCATATGCAGTGTTAGGATTCCAGCTAGGGTTAGCTGCATGTCAAGCATCTTAACCCCTGTATTATCACTCCAGCCTATGAAATATTATTTTGGAGAGCCTCCCAAGCAGTGTCTAGGGGCCTAAGGAACACTCCCAGTGATGTCATCATGGTGCAGATTTGACAGATCCATCAGTGCTAATCAATCATGCAGTGCCATTTGGGCCCAGTAGTGCACTGCTAGACATAGCCCTGGTGGCCCCCAGCACCAGGTATAGAACTCAGGGACTCATGAATGCCAGGCATACTCTCCAACCCCTTGAGCTTGAGCTTTTTTATTGACCCCTACTTGTATTCTTAATACTTCTTCCTTGAATATTCTTGGATATTTGAACAGATTGAACATTTTTAAGCATCGTCTGTCACACATGCACATATTCCAGATGGGCATAATATCAACCTTTTATCTCATGTGTTGAATGCAAATATTTTCTTCAATCAGTTGAGTATCTCAGTGTTTGCCTGTGTGTTTTTTGCATCCAGAAGTATTTTAATTTGATAAAATCACATTTAGTTTTTTATTCTGTTGAATTTTCCACTGGAATCATGTCACTGAAAACACATATGAAGTTCAAATATTGGAGTATTTTGCATCCTGCCAATATTTCCCTTGATGTATTTTTTGGATTCTTTTTGTACCTCAAGGTCCTTGAGCAACTTTGGATTGACCTTTTATAAGATATGAGATATGGATCTAGTTTTATTTTTTTATACGTGATTGTCCAGTTTTCCCATCACCATTTGTTGAGGAGACTATCTTTACTCCATTTCATGTAATAAAATTAGTGGACCATAGATATGGGAATTTGTGTTTTGTTTATTTTGGCTTTGTTTTGTTTTGGGGCCACAGTCAGTGGTGCTAAGGGATGACACATAGCTCTGCACTCAGGGATCACTCCTGGCAGGCTCAGAGGACCATATGGATTGCCTGGGATTGAACCCAGGTCAGCCACAGCAATGCAAGTGCCCTACCCACTTTACAATGACCCTATACCCCTACCCCCTCCATCTCCAGGCTTTGTCTTTGGATACTTGATTCTAAATCATTGGTCAGAGGTGCTATTCTTATTTCAATACCATGTTGTTGTTGTTTTTAAATCTCTATAGCTTTACAGTATAGATTCAAGTTCAGTAATGAGATACTTCCCAGTTTCTTACTTTCCACATGGCTTTTGCTATTCAGGGTGTTTTGTAATTTCATAAAACTTTATTATTGACTGTTCTGTCCTTAAAGAATGTCTGAATTTGGATGTGGATTGCATTGAATCTATACAATAATTTAGGTAGAATTATTATTTTGACAATATATTTTTTGGAAATCCATGGGCATGGAATATTTTTTCCATTCGCTAAGGTCTTCAATTTCTTTCTTAAATGATTTATAGCTTTTGTAATATAGGTCCCTCACTTTTTGTTGTTGTTGTTAAGTTGGTGCCTAGACAACTGATGTTTTTAAACACTATATTGCATGTGATAGATTCTTTGGTTGCCTTCTCTTCTAGTTATTTGTGATTAAATTTTAAAAAATAGATACAATACTGGGCAGAATAATTTATTCATTCTGCATAACTGTGGACAGGAGCGATAGCACTCAGCAGGTAGGGCATTTGCCTAGCACGTGGCTGACCCAGGTTCGATTCCTCCATCCCTCTTGGAGAGCAGCCCAGCAAGCTACCGAGAGTATCCTGCCCATACGGCAGAGACTGGCAAGCTACCCATGGCATATTTGATATGCCCAAAAAAAAGTAACAAGTCTCACAATGGAGACGTTTCTAGTGCACACTCAAGCAAATTGATGAACAATGGAACGGCAGTGCTACAGTGCTACAGTGCATAACTGTACTTTGATATCTATTGAAAATAGTTTTCTATTTTTCTTTTTTTTTGCCTTGCACTGAGGACCACCAGTTTAGGCACTGTTTTTAGAATGAGACTAATTTAGAAATCTAAAATGACTGAAATATTACAATATTTATCTTCCTATGACTACTTCAGAGTCTATTTTCTTATAACAAATGGCATCATTTCCTCCATTTTATTTTTTTAATTTTTTTAAATAAAAATTTTATTTTATTAAATCACCGTGTGAAAGATTACAATGCTTTCAGGCTTAGGTCTCAGTTATACAATGCTTAAACAACCATCCCTTCACCAGTGCCCATATACCACCACCAAAAAAAAAAAAACCCACACAATACACCTCCCATCCCGCCCCCCACCACCTACCTTGTAACTGATAAGTTTCATTTTACATTCTGTTTTCTTTGGTTACATTCAATATTTCAACACAAACCTCACTATTGTTGTTAGGAGTACCCCACTAGATTCAGACCTACTGTGAAGACAAATAAGGTTGCGGCCGCGCGGTTTTGAATTTCTGTACTTTGACACAAAGTCCAGGGAGATTTCTTCCAGATACTGGATCATTGCAGGCTTGAAAACCCAATCTGTGGTCGTCTTAATATGGCGGACACCGCACCCTTCATCCCCAGAGAGAAAGAGGCTAGAGAGAGAAATACCTTTCCCCTCCTGGGCGGGCACGGGGCCGAGGCTTAGTTCTCAGGCTGGAGACATTCTGCGAGGAGTTGCCCATGCCGAAAGAGGTTTTCTTGGTCTGGATTCACACTTGTGCAGCTGCGGAGAGATTTCCTCCATTTTAAAGCTAATTGTGCTGTAATGTATGTGTATATCATGTTTTCTTTACACTCACAATAGACATGTAGGTTGTTACCATAACTTAGTTACCGTGAGCAAACTGTAATAAGCATGGGTATATAAATATTGTTGAAAAAAAGAAGTGTGTCATATTTGTATGTATTGACTTTGTAGCTGACTACTTTACTATATTGGCTGTATTTTCTTATTGTTTCTAGACTTTTTAGTAGATTCTTTTGGATCTTCTATGTGTTTTATCATGTCATCTGCTAATAATTTATTGGTAAATGTATTTGGTTCTTTATTAAGTAAAGCATTTAGAGAGGGCTCATTTTGTTCCTCGCTTCTGTAAAAAATGATAGATGAATAAATGTAGTATACATTAAATGTCAAGATATTAGTCTCTTTTCTCCCCACAAAATAAAATACAAAAAATAGGTAATAATTGAAAGATGCTGCATAATATATTATGGTAAAAAGCATTGAAAATAACATCTTGTTTGTCTTTGCTCAATCCCCAGTGCTGATCAGGCCATCTTGAATAGGATTTTTGTTGTTACAGGTGTCACTGTCATTCGAGGATGTGACTGTGCACTTTAGCAAGGATGAGTGGAAGCTACTGGACTCTACTCAGAGGTGCCTGTATCGGGATGTGACACTGGAGAACTATAGCCACCTGCTCTCCATGGGTAAGCACAGTTGCCCTGTTCATCTGCCAGGAGTCTCAATGAAGCTATTTCCATTCTCAGCTGTTGAGTACTCTGGGACATCAGATGTATGTGATGATCTTGTCCTTAATTTGCTTGATATTCTTCAGTTCTATTCCACATCTGATTACAGTTACATCCTCAGTAAAATGTGATTCCTCTTCTGAGGAGCAAATGAGAAATGTCACTTAAGTATCCCTGAAACTCAATTAGCTGGAACTAATCCGGCATCTTGTCATGTTAACAGGGTACCAAGTTCCCAAACCAGAGATCATCTTCATGTTGGAGCAGAGAGATGGGCTATGGATGTTGGAGGGGGAAACCCCATGTCAGAATTCTTCAGGTAAATGGGTATGTCACAGACATCTGGGGAGTGTGGAAGTAAATCTCAATTTTTCTAGGAGAAGCCAATGTCCTTGAAAGGGAGGGTGGGAAAGGGGGGTATACCAGGGATATTGGTGGTGGGGAGTATGCACATTTTTATTTACTGAAGTACTGTGATTTACAATATTATTAATGATGATTTCCCATGTACAAAACTCTAACATTAGTTTACTTACCTCCCTCCCCCAAGGATCTCAGAACCCTCCCTTTCAACCTTCTCCAGACTCAGTTATGTGGATCAATTCTCCCATTGTGTTGCCTAGGGCCCTTAGTTACAATCTTCCTGCATATTTTTAAGTCCCACATGAGAGAGATCATTCTGTATGTATTCATGTCTTTCTTACTTACTTCACTTAGCATGATATCCTTTGTTCAGTTTTCCATAAGAAAAAAATTTGAACAATCTCTTGTTCACTTTTCTTTTAGAAAGTGTTTTCGGTGCTTGAGCAATTAGCATGTTGGGTATGGCGTTTGCTTTGCACATGGCTGACCCTGGTTCGATTCCCAGCATCCCATATGGTCCCCCGAGCAGCTCCAGGTGTAAATCCTGAGTGCAGAGCCAGGAGTAAACCCTGAGCATCGTCGAGTGTGATCCAAAAGCAAAAAAAAAGTGTTTTCAATTTTCCTTTTTTGTGGTTCTGAGATGCCCTGAATCCTGCCAAGCAAGGCTGGTTGCAGAGAATGAGGCAAACAAACACATGAAGAGACTAACAAACACACATGGATTGTCCAAGCTTTAGGGCCACCTGAGCAGCCATCAGTGACCTCACAGACAGGCCATTTATTCAATATGATCTCGATATGGTTCTCCCACCTAGGCTCCCAGTACATGAGCAATTGTTTCAGTTGACAGAAGCATTAAGGACATTTAGTACATCAATATTCAATAGATACTTAAAGAGCAGAGGCTAGGGTATTTTACATAGGCAAATAACAGGCATCTAAAGGACTCTAAATTGTTTATACTATTCTGGGTGCATATTTGCTTGCTTGTTATCTATTCTGTTCTTTTCTGGGTGCATATTTGCAAACTCTTTGCATTCTAAATTCTAAACCATTTGACTCAGGGTAATATCCCAACATTGGGATTTTTACTTAGGGTAATTATTTCCAACAATTGGATTAAGCCCAGGGTTTTACACATGCAAAGTAAATGCTCAACTACTGAGCTATACCCTCAGCCCCTAAAACTTTGTTTAATTATTATTGAGTTTTGAAAGTTCTTTATGTAGTGTATGCACACTATCCAATATATGTTTTGCAAAATTTCTCTATTTTTCTTATAAATACTTTTTAAGAGAAGTTTTTTATTTTGGCAAGTCTGATTTTTCTGTTTCATTATTTCATGGATTTTGCTTTTGATGTTATATCAAGAAATCCTTAACTAATGTGAGGTCACAAAAATAGGTTTTACATTTAGTTTTGTGATTCATTTTGTGAGGTTTTGTATTTTTTTAATCTAGGATACAGATAGAATTTTATTTTGTTGAATTATTACTATACAATAATTCTAGATTCATTTGTTCAAAAAAAACTATCATTTCTCAAATGCCTGGCACCTTTGCTGAAAATCAGCTGGTATGTGAATAGTTCTCTTTCTGTATTCTTTATTCTAATCCAGTTTTTGTTCTATTCCAGATCTATCTATCTATATTTAGACTGTCATTCCAATAGTCTCAGTGTAGTGATATATAATATATTTGAAGTAATAAACTTCAATGTTGTTCTCCTTAAAATCGTTCTGATTAAAGAAATACAGCCTGAAACTAAAAGACACCCAACTGAATGGTAGAAAATATTTACACTGAACACATGTTGCATGTTGGTTAATAGGCAAGATATATAAAGTATTTAATAAAGATACAAAATTCAAAAACTCCATAAAATGGGGAGAGGAAATTAGCAGACACTTCTCTGAAGACAGACAGATGGACAATTGGTGCATGAAAAAGTGCTTATCACTTATTACCAGGGAAATACAAATCAAGACAATAATGAAATATCTCACACTAGTGAGAACAGCACAAAGAAAGCAAATGGAATTAATCAGTGTTAGATGGGATGTGACGATAATAGAACTTTTATGCACTGTTGGTGGGAATGCTGTCTGGTTCAATCCCTATGAAAAATGATATAGATATTTTGTTTGTTTTGAGCCACACCCTGTGATGCTCAGGGATTACTCCTGGTTCTGCACTCAGGACTTGGTGATGCTTGGGGAACCATATGGGGTGCCAAGGATTGAACCCTGGTCAGCTTGCAAAGCAAGCACCCTATGCAGTGGACTATCTATCCACTCCCCCTAAGAGTTTAATGAAGACATACAATCTGAAACATTTTTCCATGCCAGGTTCCCCTTTAACAGACATCAATTTCTTTAGTTACAGCACTCACTATCCAGACCACCTAAGTAGTAGATAATGATCACATAGTTCAAATCCCATTATCTTCCACTCATTCAACTATTTAGACCTTTATTAAGTTACAGAACTTCTCTGAGATCCTGTTTTTCCATATAAAAAACATGATTTAGTCTGGTAACTACAAATTAGGGTTTAGAAGAGGTTAAGTGAGCTTTGAACATTGTCTGGTGCATCATAAATGGTACATAATTGTTTTTCATGTCCTATGTTTTATGGTTTATGTAATTTTGTTATAATACAGTGTTACTTTTCTTGTTATCATTGCCATGGGAACTCTTCCAATTACTCTGTGTTCATCCTGCCTGAACCGTATATACCCTCTATTCTCTAATTGTTCTCTGTGCCATTTCCATTTTCTTTTTAGATGTTGTTGGGAAAACTCAACAACAGAGAATTTCTGGAGAAGTTTCATTTAACTTTGAAAAATTTATTCAGTCCATAAGAGAAGATTCCTTATGTTTCATTTTAGAAGAATCATGGCAACATAGTGATCAACTGAAGATATATCAGAAAAATCAGAATAACTCAAGCCATATGAAAGGATTGATTACAGAGAGGGACTATGACTATAAAAACACTGAAAAAATAATTCATGTGAGTACCGAACTTGTTCCTTCAACTAGAATACTCCATAACTGTGAAACATATGAAAAGAATTTGACACATATGTTAAACTTGCGTAGTCATACTAGAAGCAATGCAACAAAGAACCTTCATAAGAGTTTTGGAAATGGTAACAATTTTGCCTATAGCTCTTCCTCTACTAAGAATGAAAATCCGAATACAGGAGTAAATTTCTGTGAACTTAATAAATGTGAAAAAATTCCTGGCCACAAACAAGTTTTCATTCACCATCCAAAAATTCATACTAGAGAGAAACTCTATGTTTGTACTGAAAAGGATTTCATCCAGAAATCACCTATCTTTGAGCATCAGAGAGAACTTGCTGGAGAAAATTCCCATGAGTGCAACAAAAATGAGGACATCACTGAGAAACCACAAATAGGTGTGTCTCAGAGTATTTATACAGTAAAGAAACCCTATATATGCACTCAATGTGGAAAGGCTTTTACTCTCCAGTCAAACCTCAGTACACATCAGACAGTTCATACCGGGCAGAAACCTTACAAATGCAGTGAGTGTGGGAAAGCCTTTTTCCACAGATCATATCTCTTCAGACATATGAGAATCCATACAGGATAAAAGCCTTATGAATGTACTGAATGTGGTCGAAGCTTCTCCCAGAATGCAGACCTCAATATACACCAGAAAACCCATACTGGAGAGAAACATTATGTATGCAGTGAATGTGGGAAAGCTTTCACAAGAAAATCAGCACTGAGAATGCATCAGAGAATTCACACAGGAGAAAAACCCTATGCGTGCAATGAGTGTGGAAAGGCCTTAATTCAGAAATCACATTTCAATACACATCAGAGAATTCATACGGGAGAAAAACCATAGGAATGCAATGACTATGGGAAATCATTTACTAAGAAATTGCAACTCCATGTGCATCGAAGGATTCACACAGGAGAAAAACTTTATATATGTACAGAGTGTGGAAAGGTCTTCACTCATAGGAAAAATCTCACCACTCATCAGAAAACTCACACTGGAGAGAAGCCCTATATGTGTTCTGAGTGTGGGAAGGCTTTTACTCATCAGTCGAATCTGATTAAACACCAGAAAACTCATAGTGGAGAGAAACCCTATAAGTGCAACTGCTGTGGGAAAGCCTTTATATGGAAGTCACGCCTCAAAATACATCAAAGATCTCATATTGGAGAGAGACTATGAATGCAGTGAATGAAAGAAAGCTTTCATCCAGAAATCAACACTAAGAGTGCATCAGAGAATCCATACAGGAGAGAAACCTTACTTGTGTCCTGACTGTGGTATGGCCTTCATCGAGAAGTCACACTTCATTGCACATCATAGAATTCATACTGGAGAGAAGCCTTATGAATGCAATGACTGTGGGAGATGCTTTACTAAAAAATCCCAACTCTGTGTGCATCAAAAAATTCACACAGGAGAGAAAACTAGTGTATGTGCCGAGTGTGGAAAGGCATTCACTGATAGATCAAATCTCTTAACATACCAGAAAATCCATACTAGAGAAAAACCTTATAAATGCAGTGACTGTGGAAAAGCCTTCACCTGGAAGTCACGTCTTTCTGTCCATCAGAAATCTCATACAGGAGAGAGACAATATGAGTGCAATAATTGTGGGAAAACTTTTATCCAGAAAGCAACACTAAGCATGCATCAGATAATTCAT